>NW_026586550.1:10924566-10948354 GCF_907164565.1 Psammomys obesus
GTGGAAGGCTGCGCGCTTACCCTCCACGGCCGCCTTCCAGCTGGTGCTGCCCTCCTGCGCCCGCCCCGCGCCCGCTGCGCCCAGGCCGCGCTCTCCGGCCGAGGCCGAAGCCCGCGGCCCAGAGGGGCTGCTCCGGCGATCGGGGTCAGGCTACGAGGGCAGCACCAGCTGGAAGGCGGCCTTGGAGGGTAAGCGCGCAGCCTTCCATCCCCCGACCCCCGGCTCGGGACCCAGGAAGTGGCCGGTCACCTTGACAGCTCGCAGAGGGGAGGGCGGCTCGGAGGACTCACTGGTTTAGGGGCAGGCAGATGTCACTATAAGAGGGCGAAGGGGCCCTGGGGACCACCTCCGGTCACTGCCTTTATCAGTCTTTGCTGCCTCTTTGACCTTGGAGCACGCTTCATTCTCCAAGCCTTAGTTGGGTCCGGTGTGAAGCACCAGCGTGTTGGCCTGAATCTGTAGCAGAGAAAACAGTGCTTCATTAAAGCAAAAGCTCTGGTTCCCTGAGGTGCTGCCTGCACCCTGTGGGACGTGAGGGGCTCATTGCTGGTGACGGGCTGGTGGAGAGGAAACCCCAGAAGCTCCTCCTAGCGACTTTGGGATGCCACTTATTCCTTTTTGTCATACTGGTTCAGGGATGACCCCGGGCGCTCCAGGAGAGGCTTCAGTTCACAGACTTTTTAAGGAAATTTGAATTGGCCTCCAGTGAGTGGTGTTCAGGAGATGCTGGAGTTGGTCACCTTCCAGGTGCTTCTCATGCTTCTAGTCCGTAGGAACTGGGTAGCATTAGCCAGGGACAGAGTCCGAGGGAGGCGGTCTTTCAGGGGTGTGGGACAGGCGAGGGTGCACCAGGTCAAGGAACAACGTGGCGGGAACCAGCTAGAACCTGTGGATAACTGAACCATAGGGTGCTGGGTACTGATGGAGGCATGGGGAGCGAGGAATGGAGAGAGAGAGAGAGAGAGAGAGAGAGAGAGAGAAGAGGGAGAGAATATGAGATGGATATATCTGAGGAAGCAGCAAGGCCAGGATACAGAGGTTTGTTTGTTTGTTTGTTTGGAGAAGCGGTTGAGGGGTTAAGACAGCAGATTTGCATAAGGAAGACCTGCTGTGGAAGGCTGGTCAGTGAGGAAGGTGGGTGGTGGTCTGGAGAGGACCTGTGCCCGGAGAGGTGATGGAGGGGATGGAGTGCCAGGGAAGGGCACTGTGGAGGGCTGTGCAGACTCCGAAGAAGCCCAATAGTGGTTAGGAACCATGGAGGTAAAGACACAGTTTCCCCAGAAGCAAGGCCGTTACAAAGAGCCCCAGCTCAGAACAGACACTTGGATGGAATAAAGGCCAACCAACCCTTCTTGGATGCACGTTTAGCATGTCTGGCTAGTGTCTGGGTTTTCCCTGTGACCTAAGCTTGCCTCCTACCAAAGGTATTTCCTGATGTCACTCTCTTCTCTAGTTTGTATTTCTTTTTTCTTTTATAAGTATTTGAAAGGTCAGCTCTACTAACATTTGCCCTTAGCTCCATTGGGTAGGGTTATTTCAGGGTAGTGTGGCTGGTTGGCTCCTCTCTGGCCCTGAATACGTCAACTCTTGTCCTTCCTACTGGCTGTGTGGCTGATGGCCTGTGCCCATCAGCTGAGGAAGAGGCCACACGCTGGGCAGGAGGAAAGCAAGATGCTCTCTGTGGTGGTCCAGCACCGCTGTACTTGCCATCTTCCTGTAGTCCGGCCTCATCTCGTCTGAACTGGCATGGCTCCCTACTGATGTCACCATTGTCCCTCTTTTAGTCTCTGGTGCACATAAGGGCACCCCGTCCCAATGGCTCTGGGGTGTTCAGTGTCTTAGCCTGCTGACTTTTTTTTTTTTTTTTTTTTTTTTTCTGTTGGTGCCCTGTCTCCATCCAAAGAGGAGAGCTTGTGGGTTGGGATTGGTCATCACCAGTGGCTGCTGCTTTATGGGACCTTTGAGCTGGCTTGTTTATTCTTTCTCCAGTGCTAACACACCATCTTAGGCCCTGGGCATATCCAGCCCCCTCAGAGACCCTAGAACAGGGGCAGAGTCAGTTTGGGGAGCTACAAAGAGCTTAAAGGTAAACTTGAGCCACCGGTCCCCACCAGCTGAAGCCCCATCTTGTGACTCATGCTCATCTCACAGCTTCCACCTTACAGAGCTAATCAGAGAAAGGTCTGGAGTGTAGGTTCTGTTGTGGTGACTCCTTCCCCAGCAACCTGAGCACAGAGCTGGACAGCCTAGGTGAGGAGGCCAGGGAACGGATGACCTGCTGCTCAGCTGGAGCCCTTGAGTCCTTTGCTCTGGAGGCTGGTCTTGCCCCACTTCAGTTCACTTAATAATATGCCCCAAGGGGGATTCTGGGGGCCCAGTGGGCTTGCAGCCTCTGCTTAGTCCGGCCCCTATCTTAAAGAAAGGGGAGCATCTGAAATGATACAGCTGAACCCCCAGAGCTCCCTGAACCCTGATCTTACTTTGTCCCCAGCAGCTGTGACCTACCCATGGGGCCAGGTATACTTTAGTCACTCTCTGGCTCTCATCTCCAGTGGATCAGCACTGGAGAGTCTTAAATATCTCCCTCAAGGACACACTGGCACTAACACATGAGACCCCCCAGGGATTTGCTGCCAGGCTCTCTGATATGGAAAGTTGGTCCCTCTTCCTGTGCGACCAAGGACACTGGGCTCAGAAGAGCTAACTAGGGAGAATCTGGTTGCATTTTCTGAGCACACGGCTCTCCTCTCCTGCCCCCTCAGAGGCCATCAGAGGACTCTGCCACCCTCAGGAGGGGCAGTTCTGCCCTCTTCATGGCTTAAGGGGTGGGAGAGCTTCAGTCAGAGGCTGAGGTCTAGAAGGCAGTCCTCCCTGAACCGTGAAAGCCATCCAGTAGCTGGCCTGGTGAAGGCCGCTTTCGCTGCGGGCGTGAGTCTGTCCTTCCAGATGCAGGCGGAGGCTGGTAACGACGCAGCACGTGGATGCCTCGCTGGGGTCTGAAACCCTGAAGGTGATTCAGGATAGGGCTATTTCTAGCCTTGGGCCTGAGAGTGGGGCAAAGTGTTCTCGGGTAGGAGAGGGGACAGCGTGACGCTGCATACCTCAGGTTCTATAGATTTCTCAGTGGTCACCAATTCTGAATTTTTAATGTTGAAAGTTTTTTTATTAGGCACAAACCCACAACTTCCTCATCAAAACCACACACATGCATTTGGCAAGAGCTACCTAAAAATTTTAAAAACTTACCAAGCTCCACATTTTAGCATTTTTTATGTAGTCAGGATTACACTGGCCCGGCTGTGCCCCAGATGGTTTAAGACATCAGCCACGGCCTTTTAAAGGGTATGGGCACGAGGGGGTTCTGTCTCGTATGAAGAGCCAGTGTTTTCCAGTTGTTCTTTTTAATATTAGGCCACATAATATGCATTCAGAAGCCCAGATAACCTGCCCCTGTAAACACTAGCTTATGGGGGTGGGCCATTGCATAGTGAGATGATCACCAAGTTAGATGCTTGTGAAAAGTTATCTTACATTCATACCACAAGCGCCCTGGTGAGCCCTAACTCCTAGGACCTCAGAATGTGCTCTTTGGTGGAACTGTAGTCCCAGCAGGCATGATTAGTTAAGAGGAAGCCAGAATGAAGTCGGTGGGCCCCAATTCAATATGAACTAGTGTCCTTAGACAAACACAGCCGCTCCCTAGAAGGCCATGTGCGAAGAATGACTGAGGGTGAAGGGGTAAGTCATGGGCCAAGGGCTTTTACCAAAGCACCAGGAGCTAGGATGAATCAAGCAAGGTTTCTGTGAGGCTTCAAAGACAGCATGGTCCAGCTAACACCTCAGTGTTTGGGTTTCTCTTTCTCTCTTTCTTTCTTCCTTCCTTCCTTCCTTCCTTTCTTTCTTTCTTTCTTTCTTTCTTTCTTTCTTTCTTTCTTTCTTTCCTTCCTTCCTTCCTTCCTTCCTTCCTTCCTTCCTTCCTTTCCCTCCCTCCCTCCCTCCCTCCCTCCCTTCCTTCCTTCCTTCCTTCCTTTCTTTCTGTCTTGGGTTTTTTGAGCCAGGTTTCTCCCTGGCTGTCCTGGACTCGCTCTGTACACCAGGCTGTCCTCCAACTCATGGTGATCCGCTGCCTCTGCCTCCCAAGTGCTGGGATTAAGGCGTGTGCCGCTGTGCCCAGCCATGGACTCCTGGTTCTTATGAGGATTCCTTATTTTTGAAGCCACCCAGCTGTTGGTACTTAGTTATGTGTTCCGGGAAGCAGGCACCACACGGACCCCACCTGTCTGGGTCCAGGCCTCTGAAAGGCAGCCTGTGAAGACTATGTCCAGGGTGTCCTTCTGTCCACACTGCGGAAGGAGAGAAGAGGCTCCTCAGTTTTGGTGGTGTATATACATGCATACACCCTCCTTTTCTACTGAGTTCCTCTAACCCGATTGAATTGTAAGGCTGGCCGGGGACACTGCATTTCATGTAGTATTGAATCTCAATCTGTACTGTTCTTGGGAACCCAAAGGAACTCGGCACAGTTCTTAATCCAAAGGAGCTTAGGGCTCGCCATCATTATAGTGAGGGCACACAGCACACACCATGTGAGACACAGTTCTAAGCGCTGTATCGTTCTCCCTCAGCAGCCACAGGACATCAATACCAGATACCTTCATCAGATCCAGGGATACTCAAGTGCCTGAGCGCAAATGGCATATTTGCATAGAATCTGCTCACATGGTATAAGCTTTAAACGTTTCTAGATTCACTATAATGTCAGGTATAATGTAAATGCTATATACTTAGTTGCTTTTCTGTATTGTTTAAGGAAAAACAACATGACATGAAAGTCTGCACATGTCCAGTACTGATGCAACTTTTCCGTATCTTGATCTAGAGTTGGATGAGTGTGCAGATAGGAACCCACAGATAGGGAGGGCCTTGTGTGCATTGGTGTCTCATAAAAACCCAAGAGATACGTTCTGAGATGGAGAAAGTGGAGCAGAATAGATGCTCTGTAATGCTGTTTTGTGTCCACATCCAGAATGGGGCAGAGTCTAGACAGGGGCCCATGAAGTGCTTTCAGATGCTGTTCTCATCCCCAGAAGGTGACTCAGGCCATGTACACCCTTGGCACATAGGTTTGAAGGAGGAGAGCGAGGCTGGGCAGCAGTGTGCTCTGCCCTGTGGCGTGCGTCGTTCCCATTGGTGTAGGCTGTGCTGAGTCTGCACCCCTCACAGCCATGCAGTGAGGAAGGGCTGTGTTTCAGGGTGCTCTTCAGTCTCCGCTCTCACGCTGGCTGAAGCCATCCGCCCAGACTCCTGGCGGGCACAGCCATAGATTCTGGTTGCAGCTCAGAGTAGACCTCCAGGAACCCAGTATAGACCCCTCAAGGAATCCAGTGCAGGCTCTAGCAGGACCCAGGGCACTGAAGAACCCAATGGAGAACCCTAGTGTAGACCCATGGAAGAACCCAGTATGGTCCCCTGGAGGAACCTAGTGCAGAGCCCAGTAGAACTTAGCATAGACCCCCTGAGAAATGTGGCTTAGTCACCAGAGGAACCCAGCATAGACATCTAAAGGAACCTAGTGTAGACCCCTGATGGAGCCCAGAATAGGCTCCCAATGAACTGAGCGAAGTTTCCTGATGGAGCCTGGTGCAGACAGTGTAGGCCTCTAGTGGACGGCAGCGTAGACTCCAGGAGGAATGCAGTGGGGACCCTGGGGAATCTGGTCTCTAGCTGAGCTCACTGTTGAGCCCTGGGAGACCCTAGTGCAGAACTCATCAGTGGAGTGCAGATAGACTCCTGGAAAAGACAAGCATGGACCCCTGGAGGGAACTACTGGTGGATCCTGGTACAGCCCAGGGCAGAACTGTGGAGGGCAGCTAGGCGTGAGTGGAGCTCAGTATTGACCCCTGAGGAATCCAGCTTAGTTCCTGGAAGAACCCAGCATAGACCTCAGGTAGGGGCCCGTGTATAGACACCTAGAGACCTCTGTGGCGCCCAGTGGATTTCCGCTGGTGCACTGACCTTGCTTAAAGGAATGAACCTGGAGTGTTTGTGGGCTTCAGAGGTCAAGACCACTGTCTGAATGCAGAATTTCATTCTCTACCCCTTTAGCAGTGATTAACAAACAGGTGAGGGACATTTCAAATGTTGATCACAGTAACAACTGGAGCTAAGAGCTTGTGAGTCAGGCTGAGTGGTTATGGACTTAGGTCCACCTGAGAAAGACCAAAGAACACAGGAGCCATAGGAATCTCAAGTCGAGGACCCAAGAACCCAGTGACAGGGGAATGCCAGAAGATGGGCTGAAAATAGGAAGAAGGGTATGAAATATCTTTGAGATAAGCACTCCAGATCTAAATAGCCTGTCCCCATCTCTGGTAGGGACTTGAGGTAAAACTCAAGAATCAGGGTGCTATACAGGGCTACATAAGGAGAAGGCCATGGAGTCCACCTTTACATGCTAAATGTGGAGGGTGTTCTCCCAGCCTTCTTAGGAGGAGCCCTCTCCAAGCCTATATATAGCACCTTCCATGGCCTCTGCATCAGCTCCTGCCTCCAGGTTCCTGCCCTGCTTGAGTTCCTGTCTTGACTTCCTTTGATGATGAACAGCAATGAGGAAGCATAAACTAAATAGGCCCTTTCCTCCTTAAGTTGCTTTGGCTTTGGTGTTTCATCACAGCAATGGTGACCCTAACCAAGACAAGTTGGTACCAGGATTGTGGGGGTACTGCTGTGCTCCCACAGATAACAGCAGATGCAGAGGCTCCAGGGAACTGTCTAGTTCCTTTGCCTCAGCCCTGAACAACACGGGGAGGAGTGAACATTCTTCCCACCTCTCCTCTTGTCAAAGAACTCAGTATCTTCAGAAACAGGGAATGCAGCATCACTAAACAGGAAGAGGTTGCTTTAAGAGAGGACGGCCATGGCCCAGCTGGAGCAAAGACTGTAAATTATCATTACAGAAGTGGAAAACCTGGTAGAAGGACCAGAGGATGAAGTTGAAGAAATCTTCCCAGAAATAAACCAGAGGTAAAGAAATAGGAAGAGGAGGAAGAGGAAAAGAAAGAGGCTGAAAAGAAGGAGGAGGAGAAAAAAGAGGAGGAAGAGGAAAAGGAAGGAGGAGAAAAAGGAGGAGGAAGAGGAAAAGGAAGAGGAGGAGAAAAGGGAAGAGGTGGAGAAAAAGAGGAGGAGAAAAATAAAGAGGAGGGGAAAAAAGGAGGAGGAGGAGAAAGAGGAACAACCCACGAGCTCAAACATTTAAAGACTTTGACTTTCAGAAGGAAATCAGAAAATGAAAGGGAAGAAATCATCAATGATATAATTAAAGAAATTTTTTTTCTGAAGGCACTGAAGGACATGAATTTCCAGGTTGAAGAGGCTCATCAATTGCCTGCTAAAGTAGATAGAAGTATCTATATTCAATCACTGTGTGACATGCAGGATGGAATTCTTGGCTAGAACCCAATCAAGTGATTGAAATAAAATGGCTGACGGTGAAGATAGAGAGCTAGGCTTTTCAAAGATGACACTGGCGCCGCTAGGTGACAACACACACTTTCAAAGTTCTGAGGAATGATTTCCAGACCACATCACTTACTCCGGGGTACTATTCACCATGGGGCTTGTACTTACGGCAGATTAATTGTGTGTGTGTGTGTGTGTGTGTGTGTGTGTGTGTGTGTGTGTGTGTGCAGTCAGGAACTGCAGAGGCCAGGAAGGGGGGTTGGATCTAGAGCTGGAGTTACTGGTGGCTGTGAGCTTTGTGACATGGGTGCTAGGAACTGAATTCAGATCTTCTGCAAGGACAGTTCATACTCTTCACAACCAAGTTCTCTCTGTGTCCCTATTGTACTTCATCTGGAGGCAGCTGCTAAAAGATGCTGTATCAGGGTGAAGGAGTAAGCCGCAGAAGAGCAGATCCGGGGGAGGAAACACAGGAAGCCAACACAGGACTGGGGCAGAGAAACTCTCAGGCCACTGGTTTAGGGAGACTCAGGCCAGCCAGGGCCAGCAGCTGGGTCGGGCTAGAGCAGGTCAGAAGGGTCCAGATGCTACATCTCTGAGACAACTGCTTTGAATTGAAGGTTAATTTCCTCCCCAATATTCATATGCTGAATTAATAAGCACCAATGTGATATCCACCAATGTGATATCTGTACATTTAATGGTCAAGATGGTAGAAAAAGCCAAGGCAAAAAATGTAGAAGAGGCGTTCATGGCTCCAAGGATGTTATAGATAACGGTAATCATGGCGATAAGAAGAAAATGGAAAGCAGCAGGTGCTAGCATATGGGGAAACGAAACCCCTGCAGTGTTGCTGATAGAGACGTAAAATGTTATAATCACAATTTGATGACTCCTCAAAAGCTTGGACATAGCTGCTTTCTGATCCAGCAGTCCCTAGGCCTGTATCCCAAAGAACCGGAAGCAGGGGCCCCCGACAGATCTTTCCACCACGTTCATAGCTGCGTGACTCACAGTGGCCAAGGTGAAGCGCCCCACGTGTCTGCCAACAGGTTAATGGTGTCCTAGTCTTGTTTCCATTGCTGTGATAAAAAAAAAAAATCTGAGCCAGGAAACGACTTAGGGTTGATTTTTGCTTATAACTGCCGGGAAATCGGGGCAGGAGCTTGAAGCAGCTGGTCACACTACAGTCAAGGCAGAGAGAAACGCACGCATTTCTTCCAAATGCTCACTGCCCAGCTCACAGTCCCCACTCTGACTGAGGCAGGGAAGCGTGCCACCCACTGGGCTTCTCCCCACAAGGAACACAGCCCAGGCAATCCCCCACAGGCATGCCTAACCTGATCTACACAGTCCTTCCCTGCAACCCTCTCCTCTTGTTGACCGTTAAATTAACTGTCACAAATAGAGAGGCCAAATGCGGTGTATCCACATATCAAAATAATAAACCACAGAAAGGAGCGAGGTTCTGTTCCATGCTACAAAACAGATGAATCTTGAGGACGTGTTAAGTGAAGAGGGCCTGACACAAAAGAAAAAGTGCCGTAAGAGTACACTCATGAAATAAGCAGGACAGGCAAATGAATGGGGCCCAAGCAGAGGGATGGTGGCTGGGAGGTGGGGCTCAGGAGTCATGGGTTAGTGGGTATGTAGCCTTTGAATTCAGAGGTGAAAGTTTCGTGAACAGATGATGGGGACAGCCTGGCTACTTAATGCTATCGTGTATTATATGCATCTTACAAGCTATATATCACAATATGACCTATATATCACAGCACGAATCTTAAAAAGAAAACCCTATGTTTAAATCAAAAAGGCTTCCTTTATTAAGATAAAAAATATTGAGCCAGGCAGTGGTGGCACACCCCTTTAATCCCAGCAGTTGGGAGGCAGAGGCAGGCGTATCTCTATGAGTTCGAGGCCATCCTGGTCTACAGTGCTAGTTCCAGGACAGCCAGGGCTACACAGAGAAACCCTGTCTCAAAAAACTAAAAAGATAAAAATGTAAAGTGGGAATGAAAGTGAGGAGAAGCTGGAGGTATGGGTGGGTGACATGCTGTAGGGTGGGCAGGGTGCCAGGCGGTGTGGGCACAGGAGGAGGACCTGGGGAGCAGAGACCCTGTCACGAGGTTGTGAGGGCAGGAGGCGAAACCTGCAGTGTGCCTGAAAAGCCCCAGGTCAGTCTAAATCAGAAAGGTGTGACTGCCTTCGAGGGAGCCTGTGGGCAGTAGCGGTGACAGACCTGGGGCCATGGCCGGAAGAGTGGCTCTCAAATGGCATCACCACAGTCACCCTGAGGGTTGCTTCCAGCCCATAAGGCTTTGCTGTTAGGACCTGGGGATGGTGGTGGTGGTTGGCAACAGCCTGGCAGCTGATCCTGACTCGTTTGTCTTCCCTTTAGATACTACCACACGTCTGCTGCTGGGGGCCATTGCGGTCCTTCTGTTTGCCATCCTGGTGGTCATGAGCATCCTGGGTGAGTGTGCATGTCGGAGTGTGTCAGCAATGTGGCTTCTGCACGCTTGGTCCCAGTATGTGCAGCTAGGTAAATTCCTCCATGTATCAGGAATTCAGGGGTGGGACACAGTCAATGAGAAATAGAGTGTGGGTTGGTAACACAGTTGTAGCCTAAAGTAATACAGTCCCACAAGGACTGTGCACGTCCCCTTCATTGCCTGTGTAGGAATCAAGGTAGCAAGGAATTAGCTCATAAATGCTGTGGGCATTCAGATCAGGCTATGTTAGGCAGACAACGCCTCTTGGAGGTGATGGTTTGGAGATATGAGACCTTAAACATCACATTCATTCAACAAACACCTGTTGAGCCTTGCTACGTCAGATCCTGGAGCAAGCGCTGGGGGTAGTATTGGGGACCGGGGGAGGAGGGCAAGGCAGCTTTCCTTGCATTTGTTGACTCTCAGTTGTCTTCAGCTCAAAATAATCCTTGTGCCGAAGGGGCACACTCTGGAGGCTACACAGAAACAAGCACAGGTGCTGTGTGGTACTGAGCGGACTAACTGTGAGGTGAAGCAGGACAGCGAGGCTCTGAGCAGGGATCTGAGTGCTCTTGAGACTTCTGGAAAAATGTCTTGGCCTCTTCGAGTTTTGCAGAAGTGATTGCAGGTGTTTTTTGTTTTTTGTTTTTGTTTTTTTAATCTTCTTCTTTTTCCACCCCCTCTTCCTCCTCATCCTTTTCCCCTTCCTCCCCCTCCTCCCTTTCCCCTCCTTCTTCTCCTCTTTTTCCTCCTCTTCCTTTTCTTTTTCTTCTTGAGACAGGCTCTGATGTAGCCTAGTTTGACCTTGAATTCCCTGTGTTGCTGAGGCGGACCTTGAACTCCTGGTCTTCAATATTTAGAAAGCAGTTAGACCAGGAATAGGAAGCCTCATTAAAATGGTGAAAATCCGCTGACACGATCAGTCTCTACCAAAATCTCCCTTGTCCAACTTGTTTGATAAGCAGAGGGTCTGAATGTGTGTGCAAACGGACTGAGTGGCCACTGGGGCCGGATCGACTTTGCCTAGAATAAGGCTACAAAAGGACTCACTTTGCCTTAATTCTTGTCCTGGGTTGGGAGGTCAGGGAATGTATGGACCTGGGTCTGGTGCTTTCGGCAAAGCTCAGCTGTTCCTCAGGGCAACCCAGGAAGGCAGCCACGCCATGGCCAGCGCTCCCGAGTGGACCTGAGGCAGTGAGTAGGCATGCCCACAGTGTCCAACAGTGCGTCAGTGTCCCTGTGGGAGGCCCCAGGGCAGTGTAGCTCCTTGGCTGGTGTGGTGTGCTCTTGGCCTATCTTACTCAGGAGTTTAATTAATCATTTATATGAAGGAGAAGAAACCACATGCTCATAAAATTTGAAGTTAACACAATCCCATATGATGGATGGGGAAAAGAATTAAAATTAACTTACCATTAAGGCCTGCATAGTGGCACACACCTTTTACTTCAGGACTGGGGACTTAGAGACAGGAGGATCAGGAGTTCAAGGTCAGCCTTAGAGAATTTGGCTTTGGCTGAAATCTAAAACTAAAACTTATGTTTGAAATTTCAAATGAGTGGCTCATGCTTTTAAATCCCTGAACTTGGGGGCCAGAGGCAAGCAGATATCTGTGAGTTTGAGGCCAGTCTGGTCTACACAGTGAGGTCCAGGCCAGCCAGGACTAACAGTGAAACCAAGTCTCAGATGAGCCCAAAAGACATAAATACATGTAGAACAAAGCTATACTAACAACTACTTTTTTTTTTTTGGATTAACACATGTTCTGTTTTCTAAGAGACCCAGAGTATAAGTAAGCATGTAACGAGAGGTCTTAGAAGGTTGAAGGACAGTATGAACTGCTTTCCCCAAAGAGAATGTGTGGGAGGTTTGTGTCTGTGTGTGTATGTGTCTCTCTGTGTCTGTATGTGTTTGTATGTGTCTCTCTGTGTGTATGTCCATATGTGTGTGTCTGTGTGCTATGGAGGCCTGAAAAGGCCACGGGATCCCCTAGAGCTGGTGTTGCAGATAGTTGTGAGCTGCCGTGTAAGTTCTGGCAATTGAACCCAGATTGTTCGGAAGAGCAGCATGTGCTCTTAACCTCTGGGCCATCTCTCCAGCCCTTAGTGGTTTGTTTTTGTTTTCATATATTTTTTACATTTATATTTAGTGGTGGGGTCATGGATGTAGACGTCAAGGGACAATTTGCAGGAGTTAGTTTTCTCTTTCCACTCTGTGGGTTCCAGGGATTCAGCTCTGGTTGTCAAGTCTGGAGGCAAAGCGTCTTTACTCACTGAGGCATCTGCCTGGCTCAGGACTCAAAATTTAAAAGGAAATTCCCAGAAGTTCAGGGGTGAGCAGGGTTATGGAGAGCCAGCGAGAAAGAGCCTGGTTACGAGAGTGACACACTATCCTGCCAGATCCTACCCTGGCTGCAGAGATGTGGCCTTCAGGTCCCTTCCTGGTCTGAATTCCTAGGGTTAGGAGAGAGATTTTACCTTGGGTTTGCTCCTGTACTGTCCCCTGATGGCGGCTTCCTCAATGGCCCTCTTGTTCGCTTCGTGTGGATTTCCTGCCTGAGGCACAGCGACTTCAGCAGTGTCTCTGAAGGGCACTGAAGGCCAGACAGATGGGGCCAGGGTGGGGAATGGGGGTGCTGGGGGAGAGGGCTGTGGGAAGGGACTGGGAACATGGCTGTGGCCGGGCCTACTCACAGACACTCAGCCCCTGCCCCTCCCCCTCCCCAAGCGTCCAAGGGCTGCATCAAGTGTGAGACCCCCTGCCCAGAGGACTGGCTACTCTATGGAAGGAAATGCTACTACTTCTCGGAGGAGCCTAGAGACTGGAACACCGGAAGGCAGTACTGCCATACCCACGAGGCGGCGCTGGCTGTGATCCAAAGCCAGAAAGAACTGGTGAGCACTGGGCAGAAGCAGGGGACCTTCAGGCCCACGCCTGACAGCCATGGGAGAGCCACACCCAAGGAGAATGGCCCCCTGGCTGCCTGTCTCCAGTCACCCAGCCGCTGTACAGCGCGGGGATACAGGTGAGGCCCCTGGGGTCTGAACACCTGAACCTCCTCCAGGCCGCTGTCACCCAAGGCTGCTCGGCTAAGCTAGAGGGTGACACAGAGGCCGAGAACACCCTCAGACAATTAAAAGCGTCCTCATTTCCTACCCTCCAAACCTAGGTGCTGGCTCAGTTAACACCTCAAGCTGTTTTGCCAACAGAAAGGCTGAAGAAACAGAATCCCTGAATCTTTGTGACAAAGCTCTGTGAACGATAGATAGGAACGGGTCTCTAAATCAGCTTCTGTTTGTCTGCAGTGCCCAGTATTTCTGTGTCACTTTTTGAGAAAGTCTAATAGTATAGGTAGGAGCTTAGCCGGGGTAAGATTTGGCCAGAAATCTAAGAGAGCCACCCCCAACTTCCGGCTACTTAGCAGAGGCCTTAGCAGAGGCGAGCTGGGGGACGGGATCTTTTTACTTTCCCGAGGACGGCAGCGGCGACCTCACCTTGGGAAGCTGTTCCAGTCTTGTTCCAGCAGTGTGGCGGCCTGCCTGCCCAGGGTTTGTTGATCCTCACCCTCCTGTCAAAGTGACCCATCCTCCTGGTACCCACCAGTACCCACCAGGCCGAGCCTTGGCTTGGGCCGTGCCCCAGTGACAGAACTGCGCCCCATGACCGGGTTTCTCTTTCTCTTTGCAGGAATTTCTGTTCAAGTTCACGCGGAGGGAGCCGTGGATTGGCCTGCGCAGAGTCGGGGACGACTTCCACTGGGTCAATGGGGACCCGTTTGACCCAGACACGTGAGCAGAGACTCCGTTTCCTAGGAGAGAAGAGCTTAGACGGGAGATGAGCCCCTGAGGCGGCTCTGGGAGAGGCGCGCGGCTGTGTGGCAGCTACAGACGCTAGGTCTCAAGGCAGCTGGGGTCTGTGGCAGGGGTCTCGTTATGAAACTGATTGATTCCCCTCAAAGTCCGGCCTGGTTTGGTGGCTCTGTGGTACGCGGAGCTTCACGGTGAGAGACGAAGATCTCCCCCATCTGGGACTACCCCATCTGTGCCGCTCCTGTTGGCCAGAACTTAGTCACATGTCCACACCTGGTTGCAAGGCATGACGGGAGATGTGCCTTCTGTGGTTAGCGGGCCCCAGGTGTGTTGTGGAAGACGGGAACTCTGAACACAGCTGCCCATTGGCGTTGTGGCTCCCCGTGGTAGCATCCTCGGGTGCCCCGAGGGAGGTGTTGGGGGCACAGTGGTGCTGTGTTTGTATGGCCAGATGATGCGGCGATGGTCTTGGGCAGCAGGGTAGGCTTAGGGACAGTCAGGTCACCTCTGCGGAAGTGAGTGCTAAGCTTCTGGTCTGGATGCTAGGGAACAGCATCCCTTTCTCTCTCGCAGCCTAGAGATGGAAGAACCTTTCTTTGCCCCTCTGGAAACTTCCTGCTCTTAGTGTTCCAGAGAGGCTATGAGGCTAGGGTCTCTCAGGGGCTGACCGCTTGGCTCAACGGCCTCTCAGCTACCAGGGAGCAGACTGGGGGAACAGCCCCAGGGCCCTGCGTCGTGGTTTTGATGAATTCCAGGCCCGACTCTTCATTATGCGGGTTGTCCCTGCCAGTCCTGCGAGGATGATTTAGTTCAGCCTTCCTTTCCGGACACTGTGCTGTCGAGGAGCACAGACGAGCAGGACGCAGAGCCTGCACTGTGCTCAGACGCTGCCTGCCTCACTGGTGGGAACAGACACTGCCCCTCAAGGGTGTGGCGAAAGGTGCAAACAGGGTTCTATGGGGGTAAGGTGGGCAGAAGGTGGCTCCGAGCTGGACACCTGGGCGCTGGCCCTGGAAGGATAGGAACAGGGTGAGGAAGGCCCAGAGCATTGGTGGCATATGTGTGGAGCAGGCCTCGTGGTCGGGGCCCAGGGCTGGGTCAGCGGAGGAGCGAGCTAGGAAGGTACACCGATGTCTGTCTTGGAAGCTAGCCCAGTGAGGGATGGCTGGAGGGAGGTACAGGCAAAGGGCCTCAGGGCTGCCTGGGATGGGCTGCCTGGGACCGGCTGCCTGGGACGGGCTGCCTGGGATGGGCTGCGTGCAAGCACTTGGTCTTGTCTCTTCTACCACAGATTCTCGATCTCAGGAATGGGGGAGTGTGTCTTCGTGGAACCCACCAGGCTGGTGTCAACGGAGTGTCTGACGACCCGTCCCTGGGTGTGCAGCAAGATGGCCTACACGTGATGTGGGCGCAGGCCGGGGTGGCCCCTCTGCCCAGGCCCAAGGGCAGTGCCTGTTCTAAACCTGCTTCCAACAGGAGCCGCCACCCTCTCTGAATGGAAGTAGTGGGGACAGTGGCCTCTGTCCCGACTCAGATTCCAGAGCTCCGAGGCCCTGGTTCCTGGTCTCTCTTGTCCCCAGGCAGGTCCTGTGGCTTAGCAGTTATATCTCATATGCTAAGTAGTGTAGACATCTTGCCCCATACACACACAAGCACACACATGTACACACACGCATACAACACACACGCAAGCTCTTCTTAACAGGTCACCCTTCCTTGGCTCTGCCTGGAACCTTCCTCAGCCCTGGTGCTTTGGGGTAGATCGGGGCTGACATGGGTTGTAGGACTTTGGCCTAGACACCTGCCCTCCCCGGTGGCTTCTCTCAGGTTGCTGGGCGAGACGGGCAGGCACAGCTTTCTCCACACCTCGGGGAGAAGAGCCCATGGCTGACCGCCCATCTCTCTGTCCTCCCTGCCTTCCCAGGGTCCTCAGGCAGGACCCCTGCTGTGCTGTGGTGCTGTTGTATTGGTCACTAAAGGAATAAAGACATGACTGCACCTATGAGTCCTGCTGCCATTTGTTCCAGGGTCACAGTGTGGAGAGGAGCGGAGGGGCAGTCTGTGGAGGCCACCAGAAAGAGGCACTTGTCCCAGTGTGACAAACAGCATTGTGTAGGAACTGAGGATGAAAACATGAGTCACAAAATGGAACACATTTTCCAGCTCAGGCCTCATTTAATGTCGGTGGCGGCTGTGTCAAGGGTGGACTCCATTCTGGTACCGTCATTACTATTTGACTCAATATGGCAAATGTTTATTCACCCCTACAGTGCTGGCTAGTTTTATGTCAACTTGACACAAGCTAGAGTCATCTGAGAGGAGAGGACTTCAACTGAGAAAATGTTTTCCTAAGATTGAGCTGTAGGCAAGCCTGTAGGGAATTTTCTTAATTAGGGGATTGACCGGGGAGGGCCCAGACTATTGTGGGTGCTGGTCCTGGGTCCTCTAAGAAAGCAAGGTGAGCAAACCATGTCGAGCAAGCCAGTAATCAACACTCCTCCATGGCCTCTGCATCAGCTCCTGCCTCTGGGTTCCTGCTCTGTTTGCGTTCCTGTCCTGAGTTCCTTCAATGATGACAGTGCTGTAGAAGTTAGTACCAGGATTGTGGGGTATTGCTGTGATAGAGTTGACTGTGGATTTCGGGAGGATTGTAGACTCTGAAACTTTGGGCTGGAAAACTCACTAAGTGTTCAAAGTTTGGGGAGCTGCTCTGTGGGAGCTTGGAAGATGAGAATGTTGAGCGCAATGCCCACCGTGGAGACCTGGCTTTTCCGGGGAGATTTTGAGTGTCCCTTAAATACTCTGTCATGGCCCTTTGCTATTTTGAGTTGAGAGTCCTTATTTTAGTCAGCTCTAGCTGAAGAGTCAGCAGTGATTAAGAAGAGACCAGCACCACTAAATGAAAGCTCTGCATTACTAGGCTAACTGGTGCCGGTCAGCTGGAGTGAGAAATGAGCTCTGATTAGGAGGAGCCCAGCGTCACTGAGTGACATCTTCTGGAAAGTGTTTCCTCAGGGTTAGCGCATAGAAGCTGTGTTCCAGAGGCAGCCAAGGTTGGGCAGGCAGCTGAGCTCGGTCACTGCTAAGAGTCTCCCAGCTGGTGCTGGTTTTGAAAGCATAAAGGGGCTGTGGTGAGCAGCTGAGACTCGACGCTGTGAGAGACAAGAGAAGCCATTAGTGAAGGTGCAGCCTCAGCAGGGGCGGAAGCCCCAGGACTGAAGGGGCCACACAGAGTTGAGTTTTGGCACCATGAAGAGAGCCCAGGAAAGGCTACTGGTTAAAGTGTAGCCCCATTGCAGCTGGAGACGCCAGCATTTTAGAGATTCCCAGTGCCGTGGGCCAATTGCCAAGGACAGCAGCTAGGAAGTGGAGCTAGCCTGGGCCTAGGAGACAAGCGGTGTGTGTGGTGGCAAGCCCCTGGACCCCAAAAGACGTGAGTGAGCCCCAGGCCTTGTGCACTGAGTCTTCTACACTGTTAGAGTTTGGTTTTGGTTCGTTCAGGTTGTGACCTTGTCCTGGTTATTCCCTGTTGAAATAAGGAAGCATTTATTTTTTATTTTACTGGAGTCCACAGTTGAGAGACTTTGAGCTTTTAAAGAGATTTTTGGAGTTTTACAGAGACTTTGGATTTTAAAAGAGAATAGATATTTTAAAGAGGCTGAACTTTTAAAGTGTTTAAATTTGTAAAGACTATGAGACTTCTAAAGTTATTTGTTTTATATTGCAATATTTTTATTAACATGTTAATAAAAATCTTGTTAAGGTGGTAGTGACACCCCTTTAATGTCAGCACTTGGGAGGCAGAGGCAGGCAGATATCTGAGTTCAAAGCCAGCCTGGTCTACACACTGAGTTTCAGGATGGCCAGGGCTACACAAAGAAACCCTGCCTCGAAAAACCAACCAACCAACCAACCAACCAACCAACCAACCAACCAACCAACCAACCAACTAAACAACAACAACAAAACCTAAAAAAACAAACTACTCAAAACCAAAGCAAAGCAAACCAACCAACCAACCAACCAACCAATCAACCAACCAACTGAACAAACAAACAAACAAATGCCATCCTGGTGACAAATGAGAAAGGAAAGGTTCTAACTGAAAAGCTATATATGTATGCTTGTGTTTTAAGTTGACAAGGCATCAGTTGTACTGGCTAGTTTTATGCCAACTTGACATGAGTGAGAGTCATCTAAGAGGAGGGAACCTCAACTACCCACATGGGCTGTGGGCAGGCAAGCCTGTGGGGAGTTTTCTTAATTAGTGATTAATGGGGGAGGGTACAGCCCATGATGGGTGATGCCATCCCTGGGCTGGTGGTCCTGGGTTCTATAAGAAAGCAGGCTGAGCAAGCCAGTAAGCAGCACCCCTCCATGGCCTCTGCATCGGTTTCTGCCTTCAGGTTCCTGCCTTGTTTCTTGTCCTGACTTCCTCCAGTGACGAGCAGCCACACGAAAGTGTAATGGTGTTTTCAGCACAGAAGTGGTCGAGACCTACCATGCGACAGACACCGTGCCAGGCGTGAGGGCCTGTGTCATTATGTCTGAGGGAGCATATAGAGAAGAGAGGAGCTAGAAATCCCCAGAATGTTCTGAAGCATTGTAGACAAATGGGGAGGGAGGGGGTGACGGTGACGTGAGTGGGAAGGTTTGATAAGGTGCTCGTTGGACTGGCTGAGAACCACTGCAGGTCTTTTGGCCTTTGGCGTGCAGGTTGCCTGGAAAGGGGCTGGAGAGGTTCTGGGGAACCTCCTGTCTCCAGCACATTTGAGGGTCCCATGCAGCCTGACCTGACTTCCTGCTGGTGCCTGCAACCAAGTGTGCCATGGATGGCTGCTTGGGAGCCCGATCTCGGCAGTGGATCGTGGCCCATTTCCAGAAGATACCTCAGAGGCAAACTGCGTCAATCCTTTCTAATCCATTTTCAAGCAAAACTACTAAATTCTGTAACTTTTCTGCGTGTTTTCTAGGTATTTCTTCAAATGTGGGTAATTTAGGTCTTGATGGGCAGTCAGTGGCAGGGCAGGGTGTAGACAGTGGTTAGGGAATTCTGGGGTGCCCTTACATGTACCAGTGTGGTGAAGGGCCACCGCCAGGCACCTGTCACTGTTCCCTGACCCCGGGTTTGGCTACAAAGTCTCTAAGGGCTTAAGCGTTCAGAAAAGGAGACCTTTCACATACTACTTTTTAAACGCTCACTTCGCTGGGCGGGAGAAACGGCTTAGTGGTTAAAAGCTCTTATTATGCTTGCAAGAGGACCTGGGTTCAGGGCCCAGCGCTTACCTGCTGGCCCACAACTGGCAGTAACTACTCTAGTTCCAGGGATCTGTGGTGGCTGCCCAAAGGCTGCTGTATTTGGATGCTTGCTCATTAGGGAGATCCTTGATCAGGATTAGGAAGTGTGGCCTTGTTGTTGTAGGTGTGGCTCTGTTGGAGATAGTGTGTTACCAGGGTGGGCTTTGAGGTTCCAAGGGCCAGTCAGGCCCAGTGGCTTTCTCCCTGCTGACTGCTGATCCAGAGGTAGAACTCTCAGTTGCCATGTCTGCCTGTGTGCCGCGTGCTCCCCTCCACGAGGACAGTGGACTAAACCTCTGAACCTGTAGCCAGCCCCAGTTAAATGGAGTTGTCATGGTCATGGTGTCTCTTCACAGCAATAGAACACTGACTAAGATGATCCCAAGCCTCTTCGGGCTGCAGAACAGGATGTACAGGTGCGAATGCAGGCAAAACACTCCTATACATAATCAAAAATAAATATGATTTTAAAAAAGTTCAAAGTCCGCTGCCTGAGGCTTTAAGGCTACTAGACAGAAAAATTTTCCTAATTTTGGGCTTATCTTGGGACCACTGGCTCCTGAGTCACTAAAATAAAATAAAATAAAATAAAATAAAATAAAATAAAATAAAAAAAAATCCTCTCTCTTATCTGTCTCTAGAGAAGAAAATACCAGGTAAAACCAAAGGCAGTAGCTCCTTTCAGCAGCACTTGGCAGAAGGCGGTGGACGCTCGGCTCACGGGTCCCACCCCGGCCGGGACACATCTGCAAGTGGTCTGAGCTGGTTCCCTGTGGGGCCAGACTAGCGCCTGTCCCCAACCCCAAGCTGTGTGTCCCCTCCCCAGGGAGGCTGACCAACAGCCTCTTCCCCAGCCCCCTCCTCCCCAGCCCCCCTTCTTACTCTCCTAGCTGATGTTTTTCCATCAGAGAGGGAGTGACTGTCTTAGAGTTAAGAGTGTACCTACAATCAGGGGGGCTCAGTCTCCCTAGGTGATTTCCAGCTCAAATCCCAGCCTGGGCCTTGGAATTACCAGTGGAGCAGGAAGGCCTCTGTGCAGGCAGGTGGGCTTTGGGGTGATGGATGATGCTAAGGGAAGACATGGTCAGGAGGGCGGATGATGGGCTCAGTGATGGGCAGAGGCTCTTCCCAGTTAGGGGATGCTCCTAAGGCGTGAGGCAGGGACCTGCTTGTGAGGCTGCAGTGCCTGCAGAGGCTGGAAAAGAGCATCAGATCCCCTGGGACTGGAGTTACAGACAGTTGTGAGCTGCTGTATGAGTGCTGAGGATTGAACCCAGGTCCTCTGGAAGAGCAGTCAGACCCTCTTCGCTCCTTGCCGTAATTCCACTGAAGGAAAACTTAAACTCCCTTTTGAACTTAAAAAACCCCTCTGTCCATCTCCTCCCAGCCTGTCTGCCGCTCCCCCCACCCCTCAGACAGGGTTTCTCTGTGTAGTCCTGGCTGTCCTGGAATTCACTCTGTAGACCAGGCAAACTTAAAGGTGAGATTGTGGGGCTGGTGAGATGGCGCAGCAGTTAAGATCACTGTCTGCTCTTCCAGAGGTCCTGAGTTCGATACCCAGCAACCACATGGTGGTTCTCAACCATCTGTACTGGGGTCTGATGGCCCTCTTCTGGCATGCAGGTGTACATGCAGATAGAGCACTCATACATAAAATAAATAAATGTATCATTAAAAAAATGGGCGTGTGCCATCAAGCCCACATTTAGTGTAAAACAGGCTAGAGACGGGAGTTGCAAAAGGGATTCCTGTTGAGAACCCATCGAGAATCCACTTGCTTATAGAAGTTCTGAAACCCATCCCCCTGGGGCATGAAATCCAGACTCTGCAGCCAGGGCTACAAACAGGAACCCTGTCACAAAACAAAAACAAACAAACAAACAAACAAACAAAAAACAAGAAGGAGGGGGAAGAGGAGGACAAGGAAAGAGGAAGAAAAAAAAATCCAGATTCTGGGAGCCAGGCCAGGAATTTCCTCAGTAGGCTCTGATTCTCTTCCCCTGGGTCGGGGAGGGTTTTCTTTGCTCATTGGCAGGTTGTGCCACTGAGTCCCATTTCCTCTGGAGAGTGTCCCTTTTCTGTTGCTGTCTTGTCCACCTCTAAACCGGTCAGTGTGCAGGCTGCCCAGATGCAGCTGTCTGCTATCAGCCGAGGACCTGCTTCGGGCTCTCAGAGCAGAAGCAAACAGCAGGAAGCTGTTCCTAGGCTGCAGTTCCTCCCCTACCCCCGTGAGGTTTCCATGGCAACGTTGTCTCCTCAGAGATGTAACATACTTTTTTTGATCATCTGCACCCCATTCTCAGGTTTTCAGGGCTGCCTAATTTCTTTTCTGTTTTGGCTCTGTCCATATTTTTCTGTTAACCCATTGGTACAGTCTTCAAGGAATTGAAGTGATAGTATGGGCTGCCATACTGCACACTGGACATCTGGGGGGGGAGGGTCCCGTTCGTGTGTTCAGTTGAGTTTTGCTACTAAAACCATTTTTTCTCTTTCTGCATCATCTTTCCAGGGTAGCTTGGGATGGTCTTGAACTCTTGGTGATCCTCCTGCCTCAGCTTCCTGAGTGCTGGGATTGTGTAAGCCATGCCTCTCTTCTTTTCCTTGTTGAGACTTTTTGCTTCTATAGTCGTTCATATTTTGAATTTCATTTTCCTTTGCTTGTTTTCAAGTGGACTTGTGTCCCCTGCCTTTCCTCCCAGACTTCACTGTGTGGACTAGGCTGGCCTTGTGCTTACAGAGATTGCCTGCCTCTGCCTTTATAGTGCTGGGATTAAAGGCATTTAGCACCATGCCCGGCCAATTGCTGCTTAATTTTACCTCTTATAAAACCTTTGAGAGGAATAAATAAAAATTAAAAACAATAACAACCCCCCCAAAACCTTTCTGAAAGGCGACTGCACCAGCTTCCACCGGCTTTTCTGACCTCTTGTCCTGGAACTGGGGAATCACCTGGCTGCAGTTTTAGTGTTTCATCTTGGTCCAGGTTTGATTGAAGCCTCACCTGGACCACAATCTTTTCAGCCTTGAAATCAGTTTCTTTATTTTTATGTTCACCTGCCAAGCCAATGCTACACTTGTATGTTTCAAAAAACATTATTTAGTTAAATAAAAACATTAAACTTTAGTGCACATGTGTAGAGCATATGTGCCCTGGAGTACGTCCAGAGGTCAGAGGACAGTGGGAGCTGGGTCTCCCTTTTGCCATGCAGGCCCTGGATCAGACCCAGGTCCTCAGACTTGGCATCAGGCACCCCTAGCTACTGAACCATGTCAGTGGCCCTTAGTTTAGATTTTTATATAGAAGAAACTTCCTTTCAGGAACTGATTTCTATATTGGAATAGGCTCAACAGCTGTGACAAACCAGTACTTTATTTTCTTTTTTGGTTTTTCGAGGCAGGATTTCTCAGTGTAACAGTCCTGGCTGTCCTGGACTTTCTTTATAGACCAGGCTGGCCCTGAACTCACAGAGATCTGCTTGCCTCTTGAGTGCTGGGAGTGAAGGCGTGCGTCTGGCTACAAACCAGGACTTTCAATGGCTTGACACAATGAAAAGGGTTTGTGGGCCTGGCTGGGTGATCTGTACTCGTAACTTTATTCCCAGGCATCATACTGAGGCACCAGGGGCCTAGGACTACCCAGACTTTCTAGGGATAAAGAACAGATCATGGAGTTGAACCTGACCTAGACCAGCCACACATGACACACACATGACAGCATGAGCCTGCTGCCCATGCCTCAGTGGCCCATGGCAACCTAAAACATGTGGCTGCTTTCTCCCAGTCAGAGGGCCTGCCTCCTGGTGTCAGCACTTTCCTTCTGCCTCTGGCCTTCCATCCATCAAGGTGTAAGCATTTATCTCTCAAGCAGTCCTGATCCATGGGTAATGATTTTAAGAGAACGGCTGCCACAAAACCCAAGACACCACTGAAACAGAAGGCAAAAGATACACAGGGATGTTGAGTGTCTTCAGTACAGGGAGACAAGGAGAACAGCATTGTTTGGCTAATACCATCTGATGGAATGTCCCCATTAAAGAGCCCTTACAAGGCATCTCTTTATGAGTTTAAGTGGGACAAGTATTTAAGAATGGTCATCCAAGCCTGGTGGTAGATGCCTGTCATTCCAGCTACTTGGGAAGCCAAGGCAGGAGGATCACAAGTTCAAGGCCTGGTTGGGCTCCATAGCAAGTATGAGGGCAGCTTGAGTAAATTAGCAAGACATTGTCTCAAATTCAAAAAAATGAAGCCCAAGTTCCCCTAAATAAATCAATAGTAAGTGGATGGTGGGAGATGGTCTCAGTGTATGTGGGGTGGAGGTGGGTGCTGTGGGGCTGCCAGGTGCTGCAGCCTCAGGCTAAGTGGCCAGGACATCCAAGAGAAGTAATGATGAGGCGGATTCTGGGCTGGAGAGCTGGGACTGACGAAGCTGCAGGTGGATTCTCTGGGTACCCCGGAGAACAGGACTCTAAGGACGTGAGGCAGCAGAAAGGGGGCCTACAACGGGCCTGGCTAAAGCTACAAGCGATTTGTCTGCATGGCTGAAGAAGTTGGGGAATCTAGTATTGGGGGTCATCTTAGTTAGGGGTCTGCTGGGTCAGTGGCCTATAGGGGCAGGGGTCTGCTGGGTCAGTGGCCTATAGGGGCAGGGGTCTGCTGGGTCAGTGGCCTATAGGGGCAGGGGTCCACTGGGTCAGGTGTCTGCTGGGTCAGTGGCCTATAGGGGCAGGG
>NW_026586550.1:10948364-11078506 GCF_907164565.1 Psammomys obesus
TCCACTGGGTCAGGTGTCTGCTGGGTCAGTGGCCTATAGGGGCAGGGGTCTACTGGGTCAGTGGTTCGTGGGCCGGGGTGACTGTTGGGTCAGTGGTCTGTATGGAGTCATGGGATCTGCTCCAGCAGCTCTCAGGAGCTGAGCGGCTGGACGGCTGAGTGAAGCCCCAGCATGGCCCTGGTGGAGCAGGGTTGTTGGTGGCTGCTGAGGTTTCGGGTGAGAAGATGGAGAAAGGAAGCTAAGGGCCCCCAGTGTTTAGGGTGAATGGGAAGCATACACGTGTTGGTGGCAGGGGATCCTGGGGACACTAAAGAAGTCAGGACAAGAGTGCTGGGAGGAGTGGAGCCTGCGCGCCGAAGCTGGAGCACAGCGCGTCACCATGCGGAGCGCCACGGCAGTTCTTTCAATGTTAAGGTGAGCTTGTCACGTGCTCCAGTACTTTCACCTCTGTAAGACATACCTGAAAGAATCAAAAGTGGGCATTTGAAGAGAGTTTTGCTCACCAAAGTTCCCAGTGGAGCTAGAAAAGCCACAGGCGGAAACAGGGCAGACGGTGATGCAAAGATGTGGAACATGATGGAATATATGGGATCCTATAATGGAGTACTATTCAGTCTACAAAAAAGAAAAGAAAATCCTGATCCACTTTATAACGTGAATGAGCCTAAAACATTATTCTAAAACAAGGCAGGCATAAAAGAACAAATAATGAATGATTGCACGCATGAAGTACATGGAACAGGCCAATTCTCAAGCCAGAATGCATGGTGTTTGATGGGCTGGGGAGAAAGGAATGGCAAATTTTCTAGATATTGGCAAAACCAAAACCGAAACAACAAAATCACTGATGCCAGGAGCTGTGCCTAGGGGTACATGTGGCATCTTCTAGGCTCCCCGAGGTGGGGTGCGTTGGGAGGAATGGCAGGAGGGGCAGCAGGGCTGTGCCACATGTAGGTTGTCTGCAGAGAATGCAGATCTGGGAGGAATGCTGGCAAGCTCACAGGACAGCAGAGGGTTGAGTCTCAGGGGAAGAATGTGGACACAGATGGGGTCCAGGAGACGTTTAGTGCAGGAACGGAACGTGAAGTGACCAGCAGGCCTACCTCTTGCCAGCCATGGGACAGCTCCTGCTTGCAGTGTGAGGGCGAGCAGTGACTTGCAATGGTGCCCCCTAGTAAGGCTCTGGATAAGGAAGCCACTGGGCAAAGAACTGTGATTCCAAACAGTTTAATGTAATTCCAAGACAGTGTGATCACATCTCTACACATATACAATATGCATATGTGAGTTTACAGATCCAATTAATAACTCGCTTCACCTCAGAGACCGAAAAAATGATCAAAAAGAAACTGAGCAACAAGCTATAACAGAGTTCACCACAACAGGACCCCCTTCCTCACCCTACAGTTAGTAATATTACAATTAAAATAACTATATTCTTCTATATTTTTTCTGTTAAAATCATCTCATAAATTTACAATGCTATTATTAGTTTCCAAGACTAATATAAATTCACTCCATTTTTCTACAACGAAAATGATGATTAATTTAGAAGCGCACGACGTCATGATGAAAACAAGCATTTTAGTAGCAACGACTTCATCAGTTAAGAATTAGTTTTCTTGAAAAACATTCTAAAGCCAAGTAAAATATCCATCCTTATAAGATACCTATAATGAGACTAAGGAACAGGTTACATAGAGGTCTACGACACACTGGTTTGTCCTTTAAAAAAAGTAGACATTTATAAATAAAAAAAAAAGGGACACGTCACAGAGGAAAAAGAGGTACACAAGAAAATACTGTTGCACGCAATAATCCCCACACAGATTAACATGGATTAACACTTTATTACAGAAAGCGTACAGTGAAGGAACAGGACAGGCCAGGGCTTCCAAGAGGTTATCAAGACTGAGCTGAGCTGAGCTGGCAGAGAAAGATCTGGGTAAGATGACCTGGGGGAGGGGCCTCCTTCCTTGGACTGGGGGATGGGCTCTGCCAGGTCCCCTTTTCCCTGTTCTTGTTTTGGGGAGCGTGTCTTTCTGTCCCGAGCATCCTGAACTCACAGGCAGCTGAAAGCTAAGCATTGCTACAGATCTCTCTTGCCATCTTCATGGTACCACATTTTGGAAACATAAATATCAGGCTGCAGCTCAATTCATGTAGTCAGCGCAAAACGGGATGAGAAATTCCAGTCATTCTGATCTGTGTCCCCTCACTCTCCCAGGCCTCTGTTGCTGGCGACCCAGGGAGAGCAGCAGAGGCCTCAGGGCCTCCCAGCTCAGTGAGGTGGATGGCGAGGGCTAGGTGCTGAGGCCTTAGCTGCGTGTGAAGGAGCAGGTGTCTTGTTCATTGGACACATTGAGGCTGGCTCCAACCTCTAAAGGGCTCCTCTTCTTTCTCATCCATAAAGCTATACTTTTTTCTATCAGAAATTTGGCTTGATATATATATATACACAAACATATATATCACCATCTCTACTATACAGTCTTCTACTACACTAGGAATCCTGCAGCCCCAACATACGCCTTTCTTGTCAACTTCATTTGGTTAAAAAACACACACAAACGAGTGAAGGGTGCTTTGGGGGCTAGAAATGATTGTGTGCCCTGGGTAACCCATGGAAGAAAGCCAGCTGTCAGAGGGCAGCAACACAAGAGAGAGGGATATGGAAGGCCAGGAAGCCAACAGACTTGGAGGCAGTATGGACAGGACCTCTGCCTTGAAGGGCACGTGGGGTGTGTGTTTGTGTTCCACTCGGAGTCACAGAAAGCTAGAGGATGGTACAGTCAAGTCACTTTCAACTTCCCATGTCCTTCCTCTTAGCGGGAGCCACAGTACTGACACAGCAATAGCAGATAGACCGCCCAGCAGCCCCACAGGCAGCCAAGGAGGCAGGAGCAGGCTCCCAGGGCTAAGCCTCCTAGCTGGCTCTTAGGCTTTCTGGGAGTCCTGAGTGCCTGAGCTTGGATCTGTGGTGACAGTAGGGAGGCCTGAGGTGAGCTAACACAATGGGGTGGGGCCAGGAGAGATTCATTTGGAAATAGGTTGAGAGGGAACTATAGAAAGCGGACAGCAGAGCCCTTTTTAAAATACATTATTGACTTTTCAAATAACAACAAAAAGCCCATTTTTATACCTCTCATTTTTAAAAACATGGGTTAGCTCCAAAGACAATGACACAAAATTTATTTGGTTTATTAGTGCAAAGGAAATGACACACACACACACATACACACACACACAGCAGGAGCCTGGGAGTATGACTATAAAGGGTGAGATAAGAGACATTCTAACAGGTCACGAGAGCACGCTGTGAGCACCAGCCACAGGCGCAAAGCAAGCATGGGAGGGGCAGACCCTGGTGCTGGGGTGCTGGAGCTCTCAAGGTGTCTGCTTGGAGGAATGATCACATCACATCACAGATCACCACAGGCTGCCGCAGTTCAGCAACGGCACAAGAGAGAACAAAACTCAAAACAAAACCCAGTCCACACTGTGAGTTTCAGACAAGTCAGGGCTCTGTGGTGGGACTCTGTCTTAAAGACACAACACAACACAACCCCAAACCCAAATACAACAAGACTGTCGGGAAATTAACATTTCTTGGCTTCTGCTTACAGTGGAGCCCACTCTTGTCTCTGAAGCCCATTTCAGTCACTGTAAATCCCCTCTGTGGACCCGGTCTCCATGGACCATCCTGCACTCCCCTCACCCCCCCAGCTCCTTTAGCTCAGAAGCCAAGGCCCACTCTGAACTGTGTTCACATCTTAGCCAGACAATGGGAAATTAAAGTACATTTCCTTTTACATGGGTTTTGTTTCAAAGAAAAAAAAAAAAAGACCCAGTCAGTGAACATGGGCCCAGAGGTACAGACAGCTCTTCCTCTTAAAATGCTGGCCAAGGTTCAGTGGGGACCCTGAAACAGCAGCCATATCTTCAGAGCGGCTCCAGGCAGGTTGAGCGAGCTAGTCACAAAGGAATCATTCAAATCAAGACAGACTTGATGGAGCAGGGCCCATGCCTCGATGCCCTCCGTGCTGAAGAGAGCAACCGACACAGCACGGCGCAGGACTCTGAATCCGGCCCAGGTTCAGGACTCACCCTTTCCCATCCCTCTAGACTTCCTTTCACATTCTCTCAGGTTCACTGGGAAGCAACAATAAGGGAAACACACATATCGGGCTACACAACAGTATGAGTGGAACATGCCTGCCTTGGGGAGACACAGCTTCTAACACAAGAGCCAGTCAATCACTGTGGTTGAAGATGTCAGTTATAAACAATTTTCTTTTTAAAAAGTACCAGGTTAAATGTAAACTATAAAATACTTTAACTATAAAATGTAGCCAGAAGTATGCTTGAGTATCTACAGTCAATTGTGTAGTTTACTTGATATTGGAGAAATCAAAGGGCATGTTACAGTAGTGAGAAACAGGCTCCCGTGCACTTGAGCATCACGTTGGCTATGACACAGAGTCATCTCGTCTTGGTTTCACTTCTAGCGTAGTGATGAGCCAGTCTCAGAGTTCACTTAGGCAACAGTGACCAGGGTATGCATCAATCCTCAACTTTCAGCCCAGAGAGAACTCATAGTCTTTTAAATCACAAGATCAAGCTGGCCACATGATTTCAAAAAAGGCTAAAACCAGGACAAATGCCCACATTTGAGGTAATTATTGCCATTAGGTCACAGTTTGTGTAAGATAATGTAGCTAAAACCTTCTGAAAACATCATTAGGTGCTCTGTCGGAGTTCTAGAACACCTACTGACACCAACTAGAATCTCAGATCCACACTAGCTGGGTTTGCTTCCAATGGATTTTAAAGTTCTAGAAGAATTTAGAACTCGTGTAAACGACCTAAGAATCTAGGCAAACAAGCCTGGAGCCGGTCAGTAAAGACATTTTTAAAAGAAAAGAGAAACAAGAAACCCAACCAAAACAACTGAGTAGATACTCATAGCGCACGATAAAAGTTTTAAGAAGCTAAAGTCTAGTCCTAAGCATTTCTAGATTTTTGTCATATCTCAAGTGACCTGAAACCGCGTCTGTAGCACTCCAACCTCTCAGCAGCCAAGGCTGCCTCTCTTCCTGGGGCTGGCTGCTTTGCTCAGTTATGCTGTTGTCAGTCTCTGAAAAGGGCACCTCTTGAAAGAACACACCATTCTGTTCCTCTTCCCAAAGTCATCTTGTCCCCCCCCCCTTTTTTTTTGTTTCTTCATAGAAAAAAAAAGTTCCTGGACACAGACCCACAAGGTATTTACAGATTTGGCATGAACCTGGCTTTTGGTTCTGTCCAGAGCTGAAGGGTGGGTCTATCTATTACAGAGATCAGAGTTGTCATGATATTTATCAAGTACAGTTAAAAAATAGCATTTTGGAAAAAAAATATATACTTTCAGTATTGCCTTTCTAAGATTAACTATAAGCAAGAAAAAAAAAAACGTTATTTATTTAAAAGAAAAGAACACTTTCCCTTCACTCTTGTAAGACTTGTAGCAGCTGACTAAAGCTAGTTGCTGGAAAGGAATTCTAGGAATCCAGAGAAACTCCCCAGAGTTTTCCTCACACCAAACTCTGCATTATCCACGTGCATCCAACCCCAGAACCCTTTGCACAGAGCTTCCCACAGGGAAGGCAGGGTATGACATTCTGCAAAGAACTGTCTTTGCTACACAAGGGAGGCAGCTGAGGCTGATGTCCGTGAGCTCAGCTCTGGAGCCAAGCAGACAAGATGTCAAGCCCTGACTTTCCTTCCTACTTGCTGGGTCGCCTGGGTGGGTTACAGGCTCTGTAAGCCAGCTGCCTCACCTGTGGTGGTGCTGGCGCTCATCACGGGCTCGTGCAGCGGTTCTTAGCAGTGTTTGGCACACAGGGAATGGGAGCATCGTTGAATGGCTCATTAGAGATAGCAGGCTGCTCACTGCAGTTAGTTAAATAGGGAAACACAAGTTCACCTCAGTTAAGTCCTGATTAACAAAAAATAGAATTAGAAACTCGGGGATTCTGAGATGTATCACCTTTTCCTTTTACACATGACACTCACTCATAGGGCCAGCTTTTTCATCTGCCAAGTAGGGGATGTCCACTTATTCCCGGGGATGGGTGGCTGTGATGGGCCTTGAGAGGATACTCAGAATGGGCTTGGCATACTGCTATCCTTACATGAGGGATACTGCTGGTCTGCAGCAAGAGGCAATCAGTGTAATGTTCTCCTGCATGGGTCTGAGATGAGCGACCCTGAAAGGACTGGGGGGTGGGGAAAGGTTTCAGCTTAGGAGCCAGGAAGCATGGAGGTTCTGTGGCAGAGAGCCTGCGGGATCTCTCTTCTGGCAACTGAGTCAGAAGGGAAGAGGCTGCCTTGGGTTACCTCTCACCAGCTGCCCCAGAGACTTGGGGAGCCTTTCCTCAGTTGGTCACTACAGTGAGCCACGGTGCCGAAGTGTTCAAGAGGTCTCTTTTGCAATTAAGGAAGCCTCACTTTGCCATCTTTGGTTCTCTAGTGGTATGACCTGTTTGTCTGAGGCTGTCTGGAGCGACTAGACAAGTGGACAGATATTGCCATCGCAAGCCAGTGCTACACAGTCCCACTGTGTCCCACACAGTGTGGGCTCATCAGGGAAGGTCGCTTGCTTGTTTTCTAGCTTCCCACAGCAGCATGAGGTCAGTGAAACACAAACGAGCACTGTAGGGACCGCAGTTCCCCAGGAGCAGCAGCATTTAGGGCCACCACTCCACTTCTCCTTGAAGAAGATGGTTTTGAAATACATGCAATGGAATTAAAAAAGAAAAAAAAAAAAAAAAAAAAAAAAGGAGGCAGGACAGAGAGACATTGCATCATTGAAGTCATTATTGCCCAGAAAGGCACAAGGAATGACATTTGTCCATCTCTAGAGGTGTCTTTGAAAAGATTCTTTGGCTATAGAAAGGGACAGTTTTACTTTCCTTTCCAGTTTGGTAAGGACATCTCTGGCCTGCTTAACTTTTAGGCTTCCCCACTGGAAGTCTGTACAGCACACACGAAGGGAAGAACACGAGGAGCACAGCATGTGAGACCCTGGGTCAGAATGTGTTGTGCAATGGCTGCTTGGGGGTTGTGCAGCCTCAGACTGGGCCATGAAAGGATTACATGTCTCTGGTGGAATTCTGTCTGCTAGCTGAGGGCACTAAGCAATTTTCTTCTTTCTCTTTTCTGTCCTAGCAGCTACTTGGCAGGTCAGCAAGAGCCACGCCCATATCCTACCCTCCCTCAGACAGATGCTGAACCTGGAAGGAGGGCCAGGGTGGGGACCCAGTCACCCTCACCACCATGAACCACCAGCAACACTTCCCTAAGCCTCCTTTGCACTTCACACTGGTTTCCAAGAACATTAACCCCTCACTCACGATCCCCCAGACCACTCTTCCACCACACACTGTTCAAAATGAGTGTGTGCAACTCCTGAGACCTAGTTCAGGGAGGTCCTATCAGCTGTGCTGACCTCCCTTCCTGACCCGCTCCACACTGTGGCTGGTCAGTTCCAGCCCTCAGAGGCAAAGAGAACAAAGCCAAACTGGCTTTTAGAGCTGCAAACAACTTTGCCACCAGGAAGGGGAGAAACTCAATACAGTCAGGGACACTGGGCTGCCCTGTCCCCTTTCCCTCTGAATCACATCAAACCGCATCCACTCCACAGGGCTAAGTGGCACTAACACCAGCCTTGCCTATTGGCCTGCTCATCCGCTTTCCTGAAACATCGCCTGACGTGCTAACACAGAGACATGGGTGCCAGGGCCCAGATGGACAGTAAGAACTCAGTGAGCAACAGTCTGCTGACCTGAGGGTCACAAGGTGCCACAGACCTATTTCCTTGAGCTGACCATCTCATCTTCCTCATGCTGAGCAGTGTTTCTTCATTAAAGAAGGCCCAGAGGGCACACCAGGGACACTTGGTATACAAGGCCTGAGAGGGCCTCCTTCCACTGAGAGTGCAGTTCTAAGGGCAGCAGCCTTCCTTCCATCTTCTTTGCAGAAGGGATGAAGTGCTGAGCACCTTGCTGGGAAGCTGGGTGAGGACGCTATCTAGCTGGGGTCAGGTGTGGCTCCTGATGCATCAGCTCTGTACATGGAACTTGAGATCAAGGTAGGGGTGGTTGTGGGATGAAGGTTTGCAAAGTGGTGGTCTTCTGTTTGGGGAAGCTATTGCCTCAGTCTTCTCTTCATGGGGCCTGTTGTTTCTGGGTGGTAGCGGACAGTATATACACAACCACCACTACAGTGCTGGCACTGAAGGGCACAGCCAGGGAGGGAAGGGGTGGCTACAAGGGCCTACTGTGCCCTTCACTTGCCAGTGATTTAGAAGGGACTTGGCAGTCTGAGCAGCTGTTAGACTTTTTGCGAGGCGCTGTGTCCTCCCTATTCCTTCACTTGGCTCCCTGAAATTGTGTGCTGGGAGAGTATGTCTAGGAAGAAGCAGACCAGGGAAGTGGGAAGACTAGGGAAATACCTCACAAGGAGGCACTGGTTGCCCGTCACCTTCACTATACCTAATGGCTTTCAGGTGGGACCACTTTCTGCATTGAGGAGATAAGTTGTAACTTATTTCCAAATATACTAAAGGGATGAGTAGGAAAGAGAAGAGGTCTAGGGCAACTTAGAGAGAGGGCCTTTTTATGCTAAATGTTGGATGTGAGGCAGGTTAAAATCTGATCAGTAGTTCTGACATGGAGGAAAGCACAGAGACTGTGAGAGAAGCTGCCAAAGGGTCCAAAAGACAGTGGCTGTGTACCACAGGTGGGCTGTGCAAAGAGGAAGGCCCCAGTGTATCTGAATCTCTGCTTTGTGGTAGGTCTTTCTTGCAGCACTTTATGGGACAGAGATGCTAGAAACAATTTTCCTAATTCTAGGGCTTTTCCTGTTCTGACATCTGTATGTCCCTCCAGTCTACTCATATACGCACAGCTAGAATAAAATAAATTTAAATATTACAAAGGAAACACAAAGATCCTTGGAATAAATGTGTACCTCAAACCCTGACTAAAATAGCAACAAGGTGATAATCATAATTACAGTGGCATAATACAAATAATCAGTACAATAATACTAACTTTGTGAGCAGCAAGGAGCATTCATTCCTGATCTGGAAGGAGAAAGGGAAGGACACGTGTGGGAGAAAAGCTTCAACATAAGCAGACAAAAAGAGATCCATCCCCCAACCCCCCAGAAGAACAGCTCTAGGATGTGCTGGCCTCCTGGTGCTGCCACACAGTGAGGCAAACCCAGGCCCACTTTCAGCAAAGACTTAGTATGGCGACTTAGTATGAGAAGGTCCCATGGGAGCCCAGGGCCCATATCATCTGCCACCTGGCCACTGCAGACTATGTGACAGACAGGTTTCCAAACTGCTGGGGCTCTAGGAGCCTCTGGCTCAGGGGTTCTCCAAAGACTTTGCTCCCACGCCTCTCTGAACAGATTCTTTTCCTGTTGTCTCACTTCTAGAGAAAGCAGTCTTGGGCTAAAGTGATCCTGACCAGGATGAGGAAAATGCAGCTGCTCACTACAGGCCTGTACCTTCCATTCCACTTCCAGCATGTCCTTGGCTAGAGGTGGGGCAGGCTATGTCCAATGCACTAAGACATATCCAGTTTGGGACTTGTCTTTATAAGAACTGATGGGTGGGGAAGTTTCCAGAGTTTTTCACAGCTAAAAGCTAAGTAAGCTTGGTTACTGAAGGAGGGCAGAAATCATGAGGAAAGCCTTTCCCAGTAGATTGCTCAGAGCCTGCAGAGGGAGGACAAGAAAGGAGGCTAGAAGATGCTGTACTGCTGACCAGAGACTTCTCTACCTGAAGATGTGGATGAGGGGCCAGCTAGAACCACATTAGGATCAAACTATCCATACCTGCTGCTAATATCCATGGCTCCAGTTTTTCAGTAGGAATAGAAATCACCTATCCATTCCACTGTCCAGAGCTGGAGCAAACATCCAGAATGCAGCCCAGGTGCAAAGAGGGTTCTGGGAAGATTTCTTTGAAGGTTTAATTGTCCACGGGAATATTTTCCCAAGTGCAGTGGGCCACTGGCCACCTCATAAGTGGCCCTCCACCCCTCTGCTCACTGAATCTTTAAACGGCAGAGATCAAACTGTCTTGAGAGACTTAGGTTAATTTCAGGATAGGAGTGACAGCAAACTTAGCAGTGGAGTCTGCAGTAGGAGAGAGCTGGCAAAACTAGGAGCCTTCCTACAGCCTCTGGAGCTGATAGAGAAATATGCACGTGCATCTGAGATTACCAGGCTTCTTGTGGGAGGAGGGGCTGGGGAAGTAACCAGAAATGGGAACAGGTCTCTTGCCCTCTGCCCATATAGCTCCAAGAAGGAGGTGGTGGACTTAAAGGCTGAGGCAGCTGCCTGGCAAAGCTGACATTCCTAAGACCCCCTAGTGCCATACACGGCAGGGGTAGCGCAGGCGGGGAGTCTCTCTGGATCTCTGCCCTCAAAGCAGAACTCACCAAAAGAACCAGCTCTGTCACCAGTGTGCCCCACTAGATAGCTCCCACATCCCTCTTGAGATCCATGATTCTCCCTTTTTAGTTAGGCCGGCTTCTCTGAAATCCTTCTGCTCACAAAGAGCCCAGGAAAGACAATCCACATGACATTAAAACAATGCAAAAACAAAGACCCAAGTAAAACTCTATAACAGCTTAACGCAGAGCTGAGAACATAGCTGACCAGCCCCAATCAGTTTCTTGGAGTACCAGTGGAAGTAAACCCTTCGCTGTGTCTGTCTGTCTGTCTGTCGGTCATTAAGGCACTAGGAGGGAATGATGTAAAATCAAGACTGCAAGGGCTGTGACGGCGGTGCCAAGGGACACTCGGGGAGGGTGGCAGCCCCGTTCACACCCACACGTGCTCATGCACACTCACTCGTTCATCTGGACCACCACATTGGTTCCATGCCTATGTTATATCACTTTTTTTGTGCAATTCTATTGAGGAATAGTCTATTGGTATCACTGGAGTTGAACACAAGGTGGGAAACAAGGGCGCAAGGTGCTACATTCTACTAGGGTGTCCACGACCACCACTAGCCCTATGCTACACGACTAGAGGTGGGTTCAAAGGGAAAACAAAAACCCAGAAAAGAAAAAGAGACATCAACACACATTATTAATGACATCTGAGAAATAACATTGCTTAGAGATCTATCCAGAATGCTCCAAAAGAGAAACCCTGCCCTTCTCCTGGGAGGGGGGTGGGGAGGGAGTTCTTTCATTAGTCTGGCTGACCCCACTATTTCTGACAAATAAGCCAGAACTTATTTGATAGACTGGGCTTTGTTAACCCCAGACTAACCCCTAAAATATGAGCCTCCTTGGGCTATGGCCTGACATTTGAAAGAGGTGTTGACCCTTTTGGAGTTCTGGAAGAATCCCTAATTTTCATGTTCAATTAATTAAAAATCTATTGGATTTCCATATCAGGTGTCCCTGACAGCAAGTTCTTCAATGTCACTTGCTGCCATATGAAAATAATCTTTATAAAGTTCATAAAGTTCTTCAAAAACTGGGGCCCCTTGCTTCCAGAATCTTCCTGTAGCTCTTCTTTTCCTTTCCAGTTTGGTGCAGAATGGGTTTGTGAGCTGTGTTTTTTTTTTTTTTTCTTTTTTCCTCTTTTGTTACTAACATTTTTCTTTTTCTTTTTTTTTTCCTTTTTCTTTTTTAAAATAAAAGCATAGATTTTCCCCTCCTTAAACCCCACCTTTTAAAATGTCCTCCTCTGCTCTAAGTCCTCCCACTTCCTAGTTCAAGTTTCATTTGTGCCCCAGCTGCCCCCCTCCCTGCCCCATTTGCATTGTTTGTGTGCGGCACCTGCAGTATAAAATACCAGCTCCCCAGGTCGGTCTGGGAGCTCCTCTACCCCCTCCCCGAGGGCCTCCTCCAGTGTTTATATGTAAGGGTATTGGTTGACCTTGGCAGGACTCAGTGGGTATCCAGTGTAGACGGTGGAGGCTGGCGAGGCGCTGATATAGGTCTGGTGGGCAAACTGGGCCGGATACTGACTGGGATGGATGGTGGGCGAGGGCAGGACTCGGGGTCCCATGCTCACAGGAACCTGGTGGACAATGCTGGCCGGATAGGCAGTGTGCTGCACAGTGTGGCGTGCTGAACCTTGGGATGCCACCAGGTGGGCTACGGTGCCGGTGGAGCCTAGGGCTGTGGGCGCTGTGTAGGTGTAGAGGTGAGGCTGGGTGGGGAGGTGAGCAGCCGCAGCCAGGTGTGGGTGGACAGTGCCGTGGCTAGGGCTGTTGTGCGGGAAGGTGTATGGAGCCTGGGCCATGGTAGGAGTGACGTAGGCCTGCTGTCGACGGTGGCTCCCAGTGCGGTCTGCAGCCATGTGCTGTTGAGCCTACGGGGAAAAGTAGCAGAGGCACTGTGTTAGGGAAGGAGGAAGAACAGAATGGGAAGCAACAGTGAAAACAGATGCTTTCCTTCAAAAGCAGAGAACATGAAAATTTGCTTGGATTAAGAAGGTAACATCTGTCTGGCCAGTCACCAGACTAGGGTGACATTCAGCAAGTCTGGAGCAAAGCCAGTGGGACACTTGGCTGCAGGATCAGAGGGCCTTTTCTCTCCCTGACTGCTTTCCTCACATAATGTGAAAGCTCACTCTAAAACTGGGGTCTTCCAGAAACAGTCCAAGCAAACAGTCCTCTTTCCTGTAGAGAGCCCAAATCACTGTGGTGTGTGTGCAAGTCTTCAGGTACTCCTTCCATGGGTCTGCCATGGTGGGCAAGAGGACCCTCTGCAGCGAGGCAACCTCAGGGACAGCCTGGTGGGCCAGGACAATGGCAGGACCCCGTGCTCACTCTTTGCTGGGCTGACACAGCACCACGTGGGCCCTCTGATCAGGTCTGCCCTGGTGCCATGTCACTAAGTACCCTATCACTCTACTTTGGGGCTGGTTCTCTGTGAGCCAGAGATATCACCTGTTCCAGGGTTGGTCTAGGGTAGGAATAAGCCATCAGTCCCTTTAGGACACTGCCTACTGTGGCTTCTGGAGTTTACCTGGCTGAGATTGAGGGGCTGCTGCTGCTGGAAATGGGGGCCTGGCCGCTGCTGCCGGTAGGTGATGGCTCCTGATGAGCTCCCTGAAGAGTGGCCACTGGTGGAGGTCACGGTGCTGGAGGACTTGGACTTGAAGGAGGCTGAGTGGTGACTGGTATTGATTGCTGCGGGAGGAAGAACAGGTCACAGGTCAGTGGCATATCCTTGGCTGTCTAGAAGATGTTTTCCTTCCCCTTCCAAACAGTAGCCTTGCAGGAAGGGCATGTTCCTAAGACTGTCCAGGTTTAGGCATTCACCTTGACTCTAAAGAGGCAGCTGGGCTCTGGCCCTTGGCTGTATGGTGGATTGGAGCTGCAAATGAGGTAGCTAGGAGAAACAAGGGTAAAGGCACAGGCCTAAGCTGGGCCCCACACTGGGCCTCTGGGGGAAGTGTTACAGCAATACCTGGGAGGTATGTGGAAGGAAGGAGGCCTGATGATCAGATGTGATCATGCCAATGGTTGGACTTAACAAACAACCAGGGTGAACAACAGAAGCTACAAATAACCCTGCGGCTCTCCTGACCCTAGGCAGGATGAGACTAACTCTCCCAGGGAATGGCCTGAGAACTGAACATAACAACTGTTCCTATGTTACTGACAATGGAGAGACTTTCTGCCCAGCCAGGACGTAGCTCTACACTTTGGCCCATGTGATTCCAGCCCTGCAGCTGGAGGTGCCATGAGAGTCTGCACTGTAACATTCTTGGTGCTGATGATGGACAGGAGATTGAAGAGGGGCAACAGCCACTTCAGATGGCTCTGAGTGCCTGGCCAAGGGTGCCCAGAGGTTTCTTAGAACATGCTGTTTTAACCAATACACTCACGGACATGCTGTCTGCTATGCTTTGCGACCATGTACCACCCAGGAACAGATGGGATGATAGTGGCAATGAGGAGGCATCACAAAGCATAAATGCAAGAGGCAGAGGCAGAGGCTACAGAAAGATGCTAATGGTTTGGCAGATAGCCCTCAACTGTCCAGCTGGGCAGGGTGAGACCTTCACCCCCTGAATATAGTCAGAGTGACGCTTTGCAGAAAAGAGTACCTAAATGTACAGGCCAAAACCCTCTCCCCTCTTATTTTTGGTGGGGTCTCATTATGTAATGCAGCCTGCCCTCAAAGTTGCAATCCTCCTGTCTCTGCTTTTCCTGTGATGGTATGGTAGAGCACCACACCTGGATCAGCTATAGCCTCTTTACTGAACAGTATCCGAGAGCCAACAACAGACAAGCAGCAAGCGGCACAGTCTTGAGGAGAGTCACTGCATGTCTTCAGGACCTGCACAAGAGCCTAGGCAACCATGTATGGGAGAAGGTCCCAGACACATCCTGTGTGTTCTATTGTTCAAATGCCTGCAGGAACAAAAGAAGCCCTGGACTAACTGCATTATTGGTGCTGTATGGTTTAAAAGCCACAGTTAACACGTTAACTCTATTCCTTAATATCTAAAGAAAAAAGAATTGAGAAGAAAATGGCTTTGGTGTGGAGGTAGAAGGACAGCCTTCCTCCCACTGCCCCAGAGCCACCAGGTGCCAGTCTAGCCAGGAACGTAATGCCAGCTGGGAAATGGGCTGCATGAGACAAATGCACAAAGGTGACGTTGATTCTCTAAGAACAAGCCTGGGGAGGGCTCTGCCCAAGAGGAGAGAATATGCTTTAAGAAAGAAAGACAATAAGCCCCTCATCTTCACCAGTCCAAGTAGATCTGAGCACTCTCACATTGCGTCTCATAGTTAATGATTCATTTCCTACACTGAGTTTCTGGAATTGACTGAAACACAGGTCTATGTCTCATTCTTAGAAGAGATGACACTGTACAGTAAGAAGCTTTGTAGGGATGACGTTAGAAGAAGATCAGTTCACGGGATCTACAGCTTGGGTCGGCTAACTGACAATTTTAGAAAGAGCCTCGTATTCTACCTATTACGTTATTGTGGTGATGAGATATGAGGACTGGCTGGAGCTGGTCAAGCTGTCAGAGTGGAAAAGCCTTGGATGTAGGAAGGTCCTGGTCCTGAAGGGGACAAGAGATCCAGGTACTGATTTCTCCTGCAGAGGCGGGTGAGGTGGCAATGGGCCATGCCTATCCTAATGTAAATTCTGTGGCCATTCCTGCGGTGTGTGCGTGCAAATGTGCTTAGAGCACAGGCAAGCTGCAGCACCGGATCCTGAGAAGCCAGCACATGGCCTGGGCCACTCTGCATCAACGTGCTCTTGCAGTTCTTTTGTTCGAAAATCATAAATGCAGAGTAACTATGAAGGTTACTTACATTAGAGAGAGTCTGTATGGGAGACATTCCATGTTAGACCCCTCACTGAGCAGCTCAGCAGCCTCAGCAGTGTGGACCCCACACTCTGCTTCTTACCCCTAGAGAACTGACTTTGAAACTTGTATCATCTCCACATGGGAGCAGCTGGGACATGAAAATGAGCAGCAGTGGGAGGGGGCAGGGCAGATGTATTTAATTAGCCTATTTTCTGAAAAAAGTAGCTGAGGTACCTGTAAAGCCACAGGGAGAGTGCTTAGAGGCGCATACCCCACACGGGCTACCCTCAATCAGATGGTGAGGAAGAAAGAAGCCTAAGCCTGTCTCCATTTCCTTTTGGGCAGAGTTGCTTGGAGTAGAAGGGGGGCCTGGTCACAGGCTTGCTTCGAGCATTGGAAAGGTATTGCAAGCTGCAGGAGGGAACTGAAAAAGTCCCTGAGTTCTCATCTTAATCACAGTCCACACCTTGAGTGGCAGCACCTCAGCAGCCTGTGTCTTCTAGGCCTGGCAATGTAGTAACCACCAGAGAATCCTTATCTTCCAGGGTAATTTCAGGTATCCCTTGTGGCCATGTCAGGTGAGAGACAGGAGGTCCCTACCAAGGAACAATAGTATCTCATGTCTAGACAAATCTTGACAGTGTGTCCCTTCTTGGCATCATGCAGGTGCTACCTAGCCTGGCTGTGCTTGATGACAGCATGCGGCAGAAGAACAGACCATGTGGACTCTTTTGGCTTAGCCTCCCAATTCTTGTGTGTGAGCATTAGTGAAGGAGACACTGAGGAGAAGCTGTGGAGTAAGACCATCGTGAACCACTGCCCAGCCTTCAAAGGCTAAGTTCAACGGCTTTCTGCTAGAGCCCAGTTTAGGGCCCTAGCCTCACTGAATTGTTAGTTCTTTAAGCAAAGCTTCGAGAAATGTGCTTAGATCTCTGCCCAAGGGAAAGTCCTGCTAACGGGCCCATGATCCCCTCATGGCAAGTTCAGAGCAAGTGCTTACTTCACCAGACACTTGCTCCACCAATAGGGCCACTATAAAGAGGTCAGGAATGTCCAAACAAGTCTGTAAGAAACTGGGGTGCTTTCATGTTTATTTGTGTGCCATGACAGAAGCAGAGCCACCCGAGGACACCCATGCTTTCAGCATTTTCAAAGGAAAACGTGCTACGTAGAATGCGATGCTTTTCTAATGGGCAGAATCCCACTGTGGCTGTTTGAACAAAATTGTGTGTACAATGTCCATGACCTGAGAGAATTAGATATGTTCTGTTTCACCAGTACTAGCATTTGTAAAAGCAGAAAACAAGGGAAGCAGAGAAACGCTATGGGCCTGCTGTGGTTCCAGGTTACCTGGCCCTAGGCTGTCGCATTCTACCAACACTTCACTGGCCTGGGTCTTCAGTGGGGGTACGATAATGGTGCGGGGGTTGCCGGTGCAGTGACTCTCTAGGCCCCCCTTGGTGTCCAAGGTGTTGGTGCCGTTGTGCCCTGTGCGCTGCTGCACCGAGTAGGGGCTGGTGTTGCTGGAGGAGTCGGAGTAGGGAGAATCGTGGACTGTGACACAGCTGATGACATTTTTTCTTTGCTTGGAGACCGTGCTGCAAAGTTAAAGGGAGAAGTTAGAACTGTGGGCTGGCTGTGAGGTAAGAAAATCAGCCGTTCAGAGAGCCTGTTCTGGGAAAGGACCCTGGCTGTGCCCTGTGCCAGGGTACACGGGAAGACAGGTAGAGTGGGGCTGGGCCTGGCACTGGGCACACTGATGCTTCTGGAAGCTAGTGAATGACACAACCAAAGGTGACCTAAGCTGTGCCTGTGTGGTGGATTCCATAGAGGTGGGTAGCAGCCCCTCTGACCACTAGAACAGGAGTCTCTCTGAGCAATGAAACACAACCTGGATGAACCAGGCAGACGGAAGACCAAGCTGGAAGGGAACTGACCCTGAGTTTGGACTCTGGGCCTGTGAGAATCAGCAGAGAGTAGGCAGGGAGGGAAGTGGTATGCAGTGATTCAGGATGTTGCTGGAGGGACTGAGGCACTGAAGATCTCAGCAGCAGCAATGCAGAAATGTTGAGGAGTAGAAACAGTTGATTTGGGTGATTGTGTTTAGGCTATCCAGGTCCCCTGGGTACCCATATTTAGGGATGGCCTGGCCTTCTTGCAGAGTTCCTACCCCCTTGGCCAATGTCAGGAGACAGTACAATCCTGAACTCTAAAGGCAAGTCTCCAGGGTGCTGATGCCACCAGTGAAGGGCTCCCATCCCCTAGCCTTCATTTCTAACTGGAACTTTACCTGGAGACAGGGAAGAGCTAGCTTGGAATGGCTCTTGGCCAGCACTTGTTTTCCATAGAGCTTTGTGCTTCTGTGGTTACTCTGGGAACCAGCTCCATCTGCCTGTGGCTTGGTGACAGGCTGCTGGGATGACAGATGTGGAACTTATTGCGTATTATGCAAGGTTTTAAAAATGGATGCTCATCTATTTTTGTACGTTGATCATTTATTTTTAAGAAATAACAATTGCCTAGGCAAAATGGCCACTTTCCAGCTAATCTGATATGGGAAAATGCTAGTACTTATAGGATTTGATAGGGTTCCCAATGGCCCTCCTGCCCCAGGAGGTTTGCCTTATGCCACAGACACAGGCCAGGCTCTTTCTTTCCAAGACGAGGGAGAGTGTGGAAGTGGGAACTTTCAAGGGCAGCTAGGCAGAAGGCCAGCAGAAGGTCAGAAGGCTGTGGACCTACAGAGGCTGGAAGGGCAGTCAGTCAGGTGAAAGCTCTGGGGAACATGGCCCCTGCTCCTGACACCCAGCACTAGTGATGCCAGGGCTGGGCCACTCCTCTAGTGGCCACACAGCCTATTCTTGCTGGTTAAGGGAGAAGGGCCCTAGCTGGGTCTATGGGTTAGAACATGGACTTCCGGTCAGATGTTTAACATTAGTATATACTGATGACATGGCCTTAACTTCCGAGTTGGGGTTGGTTGTCTAGACAATGATAATGAGTAATAACAGAAGCTGTTCTCAGGACTCAGTGAGAAAATAATGCTACATGACACATGTTAAGTAGTTCATGAGATGAACTATCAACTCTCATTTATAGGAAGAACTTCCCTAATCCAAAATCCCAAATGCCCCCAAATTGAAAACATTTTGATTGCTGCCATGGTGTCCTAAGTGGGAAAGCCCACGTCTGACCTGATAGTTAAAAAGCAGGCATACTAAAAATAAATGTGCAAAATTTCCTTCAGGGGATATGTTCAGTGGAAAACTTGAAATTAAAAACATTTTTGGTTCCAAGTATTTTTAAAAAATAATTTTAATTTTTATTGAAAATAGTTTTTTTTTCATATAATATATTCTGATCATGGTTTTTCCTTCCCCAGCTTCTTCCAGATCCTCCCTACCTCAATTCATACCTTTTCTTTCTCTCTCACTAGGCAACCAAAAACAAAAATCAAAAACAAACAAACAAGAGAGCCAAATGTAGATGCAGAGACACACACGCCAACACACAGAGAAATCCTGCAAAAACACAAAATCAGAAACCATAAGATATAAGCAAATGACCTGTAAGGTAGAAACGTCCAGACAACTCCGTGTGAAACAAAAATGCACGCGTTTTGTGCTGGCCACGTAGTGGTGGGCCTGGGGCCTGCGCACGGGCGGTGTGTATGCAGTGAGACTCTGCTGGAGAACTCATTCTCCTTGAGTGGTCACCAATCGGAAAGACCTTCTGAGTTAGGGACAGGGGCTGTGTCCACTTCCTCTCTCCGTGCTGGGGCCCCATCTGGCTTAGACCTGTGCAGGCCCTGTCCCAAGTTTTATTACAGACAGGGCTCCACTATCTAGGTGGTCCTTGAATTCATATATCCTCTTGCCTCTGCCTCCTGAGTGCTGGGATTAAAGGCGTGTGCCAGCATGCCTGGCATCCCAAGCCTTTTGGATAAAGGATATTGAAATTGTATTCTCATCAGTTGTGATACCTTACATAACAGGGGAAAGCAGCTCTGCACAAAACCTTATCAGGCACAAAGAATTTTATGAGGGAAGGACGTGCAGAAGAAGTTTTTTCTGTAGCCTGTGCTAAGCCGGAAGACTGATAGGAAAGAGAATGACAAGTCATTAGTTTGGAATCTTGGAGGTCTACAGTCGTGCACAGGGAACAGCCACACAAAGGAACAGAAACACGCTCTGTCCCGAGAAGATGAACGCTCAGTGGGAGACCGGATAACAACAGGACAAGTTAAACAGAAGCTCCACGATGACCGGTTAGAATGATGGATGTCACCTGAGTGTTCCAGATACAGATAATTGCTAGGAACACAAAACAAGGGGAGGAACGAACTGGTCACATATATTGACAGCTCTTCACAGTAACTTAATTTTTTAAATTGTTCTTTGTGGTGTGTGTGTGCACACGTGAGCGTGTGCGCACACCCGTGTATGGGTGCCTGCAGCAGCCAGGGGTGTCAGGATGCCCTTGAACTGGAGTTACAGGTGTTGTGAGCCTCCTGACAACAGGTTCTGGGAATACAACCTAGCTCTACCAAAAGGCATATGTGCTCTTAACTGTCCAGCCATCTCTCCAACCTTCTGAGTGAAGTTCTGCTCTGCACCGTGAAGGTATCACAAAAACTAAGCCAGAAACAAATTTTGCATGATTCAACACATGAAATATCTAGAACAGGAAAACTCGTACAAAAAGAAAATAGATTATAGATACCAGAGGTCTGGGGACGGGGGGGGGGGGGCAGACAGAGAAAAATGTAGAATTATTTAGTGGGCATAGAATATTGAGTTGGAATGATAGCAAAGTTTTAGAAATAGATAATGGTGTCAATCAATCAGTGCCCGAGAGTGGTTAAAATGGCAAGTTTCATGTTTGACCATAATTTAAAAAACTAATGTGCAGTCTCCCTAGGGAACTACACACAGCGAATTGGTGAATTGTACAGCATATGAATTATTTCTAATTTTTAAAAGCCTATAGGTTTATCCACAGTAAAAAGCTTACACTGCCTCAGCAGGTCTCAGGGGGACACATAACTGAGATCTGTCCCAAGAACTAGAGAGTGAGTTCCTAGGAAAACGTCCCTGAACCTGAAAAGCAGGGAAAAGCAATGGCTACGTGGGAGCCAGTGTGGAGATCTGGGAAAGGACCTTTTCTATGTTGAGAGTGGTCAAAGGAAGCACTGGTCTCTGAGCAGAACTCTTTGATGTCCTGCTGTTGGGGTCTCCCTCCCACCTGCATAGGCACAAAGTGCTCCCAGGACCAGCGATGGAGCATTCACTCCAGGCAAGTTCCCAGGGGGATGCAGGAGGCATGCTGCTCTGTTCTTCCTCAGGGCTTCTGTCCCTGTCACTTGTATCTGACTAAATAATTCAGACACAGTGGTTCCTCTTACAAGTTCCAGAAATGGGGGTATGTTCTGCTGCAGAGGCGGGGTCTGTAGGTTGGCTCCCAATGTGTCCTGAAAACAGCGTTCTAGTTCTTGCTCTGCTGTACTTTTACAGGTGAGACCCTGGGGAACCTGCACGATCCATCCAGCTCTCGCTCACCCTGAAATCACCAGAGGAGATGGGAGAGATTGCTTGCAGTATGAAAGGGCCCATGTTGAATATCCTGCAGAGATTTACTATGAAAGACGTTCAAGATAAAATCCAGTCTACTATTCATGTCAAGAGGAACAAATCTCTTCAGTGAGAGGACCTTCCACAGAAACCTGGTCCTGGCCAGTTCCCACTGAGCCTCCCCCCCCCTTAGCTATCAACTATTTAGACAGTGAGAAAGTGTAGCAACACACACACACACACACACACACACAGTGCTAATTTTACCAATCTGTAATCTGGCTTCAAATCAAATCTGACCACAATTCAAACTGTGCCCATTTGGAATCCATAACTCAGATTTGCAAATTGTAAAGAAGCTCCATCTTAACGCAGATGCATTTTTCCTAACCACTGGAACTTTCTGAAGGCATGATGAACTGCATCGTGAACTAGCACCCTGTCATTGAAGGAAGGTTTTCTGGGCAGAGTCGTATGAGAGCTAGAAGCCTGGCAGGAAATGAATGGTGCATGTCAGTGTCTTGTTATCTGCGAAGGAGGAGGTGGGAAAAGCTCCCCAAACTCTTTATGAGGCTCTTCCCTTTGTCTGTAGCTGGGAAGCCCCATGACCTAACAAGCATGGCACAACTTAACGTTGTATCTTTTTGGATTTATATATGACAGATTTGGGAAAGATGAATTAGTTTGAAAGCTCTGTTTCTAATCTTGTCTGTGCTCTAGGTAAATCTACTACCCAGATTAGAACAATGGGAAGCTGCTAAATGGCGCACTTTAAAAACCAAGTATACATGTAAGCTTGCCGCTGCTATTTCTTCAGGCTCAGACATGTCAATACTACTGGGATTCATCCCACCGCTGTCTCTAATTATTATTGACAGTTTATCAATCCCATTCTGAGCCGGTTAATGGAAGTGGGAGAGACAGCAATAGGAGGGAATGAGAAATATTTGCTCAAATGGCCTTGACAGACACCACTTCTGAATAAGAAGCAAAGCAGCAAGAGCTCATGACTGCATTGTGTTGTCATGGCAATAGATGATTTTCATCATTTTAAAATGATGAAAGGAAATAAGGAGCTAAGAAGTATAGAAATGAGCCACAAAGGAGAAAATACAGCCAGAGGATCAGATGCAAGCCTCTGACCCCATCCCTGCAGGATCCTGTCTGGAATGTGGTTCTGATTTCTATTTGCTAATCTCAGTCAATTTCATCCTTCAAGACCAAGGTCAAAACTCATCTTCTCCAATAAACTTTCCATGACTCCTTTATCTCCCCTGACTTCAGAATAAATGCTCTATGTGAAACAAACAAAACAAAAGAAAACCCCCACTCTTCCATTACAACACTGATGACCAAATGTAGGTGACACACACTGGATGCATATCAGCAACCATTCACAGTGCTGTATATGTGTTACTTCCTTCAGTCCTTATAGCAAGACCACAAGGTAAAGACAAGGAACTGCAGACAAAGGGCTTGAGTTGTTTGCTTGCCAAGGTCAAAGCACCTGCAGTGTTAATCACTCTGCTGCACAGCCTTCTGCCCCCCCCCCCCCCCCCCCCCCCCCCCCCAGAGAGGCGCCTAGCAAACACTGGAAATGTAAAATGAGGCAAACTCTCCCTTCTGGTGTCCGCAGGGCCCATTTGTTAACAGTGGTTTTCTTTGGAGATAGGGTGGTTTGCATGGAGAGTTTCCTAGCTGAAGAAAATAAGACATGAGGGTTTCAGCCAGTCTTAATGCTTTGTCCCCACAACCCTTTTGCCCCAACCAAGAGGATTACTTTATTTTTTAAAGATTTATTCATTACGTATACAGTGTTCTGCCTACATGCCAGAAGAGGGCACCAGATTTCATTATAGATGGTTGGGAACCACTACGTGGTTGCTGGGAATTGAACTCAGGACCTCTGGAAAAGCAGCCAGTGCTTTTAGCCTCTAGGCCAGCCCCAGAGGATTACTTTTAAACTGCCCCTAGTGAGAGAAGGATGACAAGCCAAGGCCTGCAGATGAAAGTACTCCTCCTGATGTTATGTGAATTTTAGCTATTAGTATGAGAGAAGATACATTTGTTTGTTTGCTGTTTATTTTTGTGTGGTTGTGTGTATGTGCCTAGGCATATAGGTCAGGGGACAGTCTGCCTTGTTTTTGAACAAGCTTTCTCTCTGGCCTGCAGCTTGGCAAGTAGGCTAAAGGTCAGTCAGCCATTGTAATCCCATAGCTGGGATGACAAGCATGCACTACCATGCCCAACTTTTTTGTGTGGGTTCTGGGGTTCACATCCAGGTCCTTAGGCTTGGAATGCAAGTGCTTTTCCGACTAAGCTACCTCACAGTCCCCATAACTTTATTTTAATATGGTACATACATTTTATTCAAATGATATTATCTGCTTATTACATCTGACAAATCTTCCATCCCCATCTGAGGGAAATGCCTCAAAAAACCCATTCCCATGCCCAAACACATTTCTGCCAACATTCTTTGTTCTCTCGGATAGGTTTCGCTACTGTGATGATTCTGTTTGCTCTCTGCTGAGGTTCTGCCACATCAGTCATCTCACTTAAATCTGCAACTCTCTTCCCTCAACTCCCTAAGACTTTGTTAGTTCTCTGGAAGAGATGCTCTGCTTTGTCAGAATGATCTGTGCATATCTTATTTTGCTTATTACCTGCAAGCCTCAAGAAGAGAGAGATGGTCTCCTCTATTTGTACAACACTTGGTTACTATTATCTTATAATGGGGGTGGGGAGCAAATATTCACTGTGTTAAATTTTATGGTAATTACAATTTCCAGGAACAAGTAAAATTGTAACTTCCTTACTTCATCATTGTTAAATATCGTCACAATTACTGATACAATTATACAATGGTTTCTCTATGAATAAGAGCTACTGGCTGTTGCTTCTTCAGGTAGATTTTTCTATCTGCTTGGGTACTGAGCCATTTTTTTAAGGCATCAGTCATTCACCTCTGCAGAATATATCTCTACTGCATCTTTCTCGGCAAGCTCCCGTCACCACAGCGGGTAGCTGAGGCCCGTCACCATCACTCTGTGGCTTCAGTCTGCAGCGTCTCCTCCCTGTTGTGAGGAAGGCTGGCAGTCCCTATTTTACTGTATCAAGGCACTGGTTCAGTTTGTGGTTGTTCCTCCCATGTGGCTGCCCACCTTTCCTCTGAGCCTCGGAGGCATTTTCAGCACAATTCTCACAAGCTGCCACACACTTGAGTTATGCTTCCTCTGGGGGAAACAGTTGTATGTTCCACTTGCCTTCTGCTTTCAGCCCTGTTGGTTCTCTGGCTGCTGGAGAGACGGCACTCATCTTCCTGTCTTCCTACCCTCTATTCAATTCTCTCCAGTACTCATGTTCAGAGTTGGTGTCAGTTCCGATCGAAGACATCAAAAATGACATTGCAATCTAGTTGACAGCTAGGTCTTTAAATTGCTTTTGCATTTCTCCAGCTGTGCTCAAGGCTGCTTAGCTTTTCTTATGCCAGCGCTTTATGTACAGGCTTCTCCAAGCCAGGGGCCAGTCTGGGGTAGGAAGAACATTCCTCTCTGGAAGAAGAGTAAGCCCTTAGGATTCTCAGGCTTGGGAGGATGGAACACTAACTCATTTGGGGCTCTACTCACAAAGGAAAGTGAAGCCAGTCTTGGAAGAAGCAGATGGTGTGTAATTACTATGGAATAAAAACATGTGCCTGGTCTCACCAACCCTATGTCCTCTCAGATGCCTAGTAAATGGCAGGAACAGAAACACAACAGTGTATTATCAAACTACACTGATGATCACACTGAGCCATTTAACAGGAAGAAGGACACATTACTGAGGACACGTACTAGTTCTATCAGTGAAACTCAGACTACTAAATTTCACCTGGGAGGTGGAAGGGTTGCACCCTGTGGGAACCACTATGGGGAAAGCGCTGTAGTCAGTTTAGCTGAACTTTTGTAATGACTGCAAGATGAAAATTTATTATCTCATCAAAAACATTTGTGATTAATAATTAGCAGCATTGTATCTAATCAGCAACCAACAATTTGGGCCTAATTGTGAACATGGAACCTTGCACCCAATTGTGGGAAGTACAATGATGATCGGAAGTTCTGGCTTAAGGTGGCAGGCCCCTTCCCTGGCCTCATTCCTAATTCAGAGGTACTGGTGGGGTGTGGTTGTAGGACTGGATTCTGGGAGGCCTAGGGCCCCTGGAGCACAGAACGTTCCTGTGCACCTGCCTGGGCCACCTGAGCTGGTAGCACATGTTTCCGGAGTCTGGCTGCAGAGTTTAGAAAAGAGGCTCTGGGGCCAGAGTTAACAGCCTTGCAAACATAATAAATATTTCTTCCCTCCACCCAGGAAGCACACACAGAGTAAATGAATTATTGCTACTTTGAAATAAACAGTAGTGCTCTCTGGGTGAAGAGCCAACTGGAAGTTTGAAGGATTGGGCTAATCAGACATAGGGAAATTTCTGATTAATTGGACGATTCAAATTCTAAGTTAGCTAAGGCAATGTTAGAGAGATATTTTGACCAACTGGAAATAAATTCAATAGCCAGAGGCAGCAATTTTTAAGCTTATATGTGTTAAAATAAACTGGGATTGGAAGCCCAGTGTGTATAGTCTCATGTTACCAAATGTTTAGGAACTATAACTATTTCTAAGGCCAAAATCACTGAAAATTATTTTGGTTTTGAACAATTATGGCAAACTTGTTTGCCACTCTCACAAAATAAGTTTAGGATCCAAGAACATGGCAAATGAAAATTAGGGATCAGCAGGGAATGATCACCATGTTTCCTGGAGAATGGCTCTGATCCCTGGCTTTAGCACGAAGCATGCCCTCTGCTCCTTCCTGAGAGTCTGAATGCACAGCCTCACCTGGTGGGGGCATGTTTCTGTTCTTCTTCCTCATCTGTGTCACTGCTGATGGTGATGACACTGACTGTGGGGCTGGGGGTGTCGGGGATGACAATCGTCTGCCGCTGTCGCTCCCTGGTGGTGCTAGAGGCCACATCACCCCACCCACAAGTGACTGAGGTGCCGCAGGCTGGGCTGCTGTGCACCATGGCACACCGTGGGGGAGTGTTCTCCTTGACACGCTTGGATCGCTGAGGGGAGCTGACAGCCTGCGAAGAGGTCACCTCACAGGTGGAGACATTTCTGTAATGACAAAACAACACATACTTACAAAAGAAAGTCAGGCCCTACATCTCCATCCAAGGGACCCAACTTCCAAAACCCACCAACTTTACCAAATCTCCACAGAAAAAAAAAAAAAAAAAAAACCTGAAGCTCAGGCCAGTTGGCCTCCATCTGTGACAGAAAATGTCGTGCCTCTAGAGCCCTTCAGTTAGCCACCGGGGGATGTCAGGACCTGAGGTTAGGACTTGAGCTGAGACCTCTCTGGGCTCTGGGCTCTTAACCAGTGAGCCATCTCTCTAGTCCAGGAAAAGGGGCTTTTCAATTTAGATTGATTGACTTGAAATTCTATATTAAGTTTTCATAATTACCTTCTTTTCTTCCCATCAAAGCCTTTGTGCATCCTGGCTAGTACCCATGCAGTGAAGATCAAAGTCAAGTCTTTAGCCCTGCTATGTCCTTAGAGTCTATACCTTCTAAGTGAAGAAGTGGAAGTAAAATAAAAATAACTTAGTAAAAGTGAAATTGTTTTTTGACATAGCTACCTTAGTAAACTCCTCTAGAGTGGGTAGCAAGGTTTTCTGGTAAGATCGTTCTCTTTTCTATTTGTTATGGTGTGTTACAGTGTTTACAGTTCCAGCACTTTAACTTACTGTTAAAGAAAAAGCATGTCTGCTGCCTTACAGAGATAGCCTTCTGTGTGGTTTCCCACAGTGTTGCTGGAGACTGGTCTTTAAAAGAAGGGAATGTATCATATGTGGTGGCCTTTAATCCTGTACTCTGGGGCAGAGGCAAGTGGACCTCTGTGAATCTGAAGCCAAGACTCAGCTACATGATGAGTTCCAGGTCAGGCAGGGATGCAAAGTGAGACCCTGACTCAAAAAACAACAAAGTGAAGGAAAGACAGGATTTGCATTGTGTGGCAATACTGATTTTGCCCTGCACACATAGTGTGTCCACATGAAGCAGCTGGGTGGTGGGAAGCTGGGAGATGGGGGAGGACACGGACACACACACACACACACACACACACACACACACACACACACACGCTGAACTGGTCCTGGGGCAACGGGTTCTGACTAGGCCTACTCAGCAGGATAGCCACAAGAATGCTAAGCTCAGCTCTGCCTGATCAGCATTCTAGCAGGGCAGTTGGCTGAGCTTGATGGAGCAAAGAAATCAAGGCAGTGGCTTCTGCTGCCTCCCAATGACATTGGTATGTTATCACAGGACTGCCACACAAAAGCACTGAGGAGCTGCCACCGATCTAAGCAGATTTTCCTCATGTTATCAGAAATATCCTAAGAAGAAAGTATGAGGGATGTTAGTCCTTGAATTAATTTTTGAATAAGAATGAAACAAGGCAGATCTAACTTCTAGCACTTGGAAGAAGAAAAAAAAAAATCACTAGTGTTTGGATAAACTAGACACACCTGTGAAGAGGAACCTCAGAAAAACTGTGTCCATCAGATTGGCCTGTGGGCATGTCTGTGGGGAATTTTCTTGATTGCTAATTGACTTAAGGGGGCTGTGGAGGAGGCCATCCCTAGGCAGGAGGGCCTGCACTGTATAAGAAAGGTCATCAAGCATGGGCCTGGGAGAAAGCCTGTAGTAAGCCATGGTCATTCATGGCCTCTGCTTTAGTTCCTGCTTTGGCTTTCCTGGGTGGACTTTGATCTGTAAGGTGAATAAACTCTTTGCTTCCTAAGTTGTTTTTGGCCAGAGTCTTTTTTTTTTTTTTTTTTTTTTTAAATCACAGAAACAGAAAAGCAAGTTAGAACAACTAGACATCTTATATCTTATATATCTTATATCAGTTTCTTTTGTTCAATCTACCCCAAAAAAACAAATACGTGCATCTAAATCACTGTCATTTGGGTATTGTGGGAGCAATTCTGTATTTGCATGATCTAAATCTATCTGATTAGCTATAGGTTGTGGTCTTTGCTCTTATTGTTTGTTTTTAGAGTGGAGCCTAGAAACCTCTTTTTAAAAAAGTCAGGCTTACTGAACTATATAGTTGATACTATATACAGCAATTTCTCCCTTATGAAGTGTTTGATGAGTTACTGACTAATAAATAGTTACAAATTCCACCCACACCCCAGATATGGAACTTTTTCACCACCTTCCATTCATGCTCCTTCCCAGAAATTCCTTTCTTCATGGCCAGTTCCTGGTACTGCTAATTTATCTCTGTTTGCCTTTATTAAAGTGATGTGATGTGTAACACGGGGCCTTGTGTCAATCTTGATGGCTTAAGAGTTCAGGAACATGGGAAGGATTAGCAGTCCACTGTTAAGTATTTGGGAGTCACCAAACTTATATTTAAGCAATTAGACAAATGTGTTCATGTGAGAGAAATTCTGTAGTTTCATGGTCTAGATCTATCTCGCTAGCTATAGAGCTTATTTTGAAATTAATGAGTTATATTTCTCACCTCAAATCTCAAAGAAAGCACATTTTAAGTGTTTTTGAAAAAGATATCTTGATAATTTGTAATCAAATAGAAACTTCAGAGACCTGTTCTTTCTAGAAAAGATGACAGAGATTGTGTAGCTAACTTTAGTCAGGCTTTGAATCTCCTCCTAAATTCAACTGTGCACTTCTTTATAAAATCTAGTTTTAGCTAAGAACCTTGCTAACTCATTTTAGCCAGAGGCCACTCTCCCATCTCTTGATATCAGACTAGACTTAATATCTGAACAGATTCCTCATCCTCCACTGTCCCTTAGGTGATGGCTTAGTAACTTGCAGAGAATCCTGTTAGGATGGTTTAGCCAAAGTCCTCCATTTTCTGTTGTCTCCTATGTATTATTTTACCTACATGACCTAGACACTACTCCCTGGCTGCAAATTCTCATTGTCCATGCTATGCAGAGCTGAGACAACTCTTTTCACCCTCTGTAGCTTCTTTGTACCCATCCTGGTGGCCTCAAACAAAACTTCCTTACTGTACTTTATTACTTTTTCTTTAATAAAAAGGACTAAAGCACTCAAAATATTAGGCACACCATGACTCTAGACCTCTACTTTTGAGTGCCAGAGGGACAGGACCTAGAAAGAGTCAGGAGGCAGGGTTGCATTTGCACAGAGCCCAGAGAGCGCTTTCAGAAAACCCTTGAGTGTTCCATGTGCTATAGATTTTCCCCAGTTAGTAGGAAGAGCTGCTCCCCACACCATGCCAGGGCAGTGCCCTGGCAATCCCTACTCCCCAGCGGTGATCAGCATTTCAATCTTCTGGTGTTTCTGGCCACCAAGGCTCTCATTACCTACCTCACAGATGACTGGTGTTGCTTACTCTTTCTGGAGGAGGTGGTGCTGGTTGGTTGCTGCCTCATCACGTGGGCTACACCCACATTTAAGGGCTGGGCTGCTGGAAGGGTCACATGTCCAGTTAAGAGTGCAGGCTGCTGCATGATGGGATTGTAATGGCTTCCATGAGCATGTGTATTCCTGAAAGAAAAAAAGAGAACACAAGGCCCCTTAGTGATTTACTAGAAGTGTAACTATTTAATAAGACGAAACTTCTTCCCCAGGTAAAGGCTGACCACATTAGTTATCTCACTATGCCATGAGGTGGCTGAAGAGAGGAGCCTCGCCTGGTGAGTTCAACACGTGGGCTTCCTAGAACTGTACAATGGAAGCCATGTGTTGAGGAACTAGGAGGAATCAAGCTGGTTGATGAGTGACAACCAAGACTTTCAAGGGGAAAGAATGTCAAGTGTGTAGATTCAGAATTTTTAAGTTCTAGGGAGATGGGATAATAGCTCTGCCAACCTTTAAAGTCCCTAAACAGGTGATTATGCTGAACAATAATACGCACATTTTGTTTTAGAATTTACAAAGCAATTTCAATGGGTTCTTTTATTCTGCTTTGTGAGGTAGGCAGGATGTCTTAGAAATACCATTTTATTAATGAGGAAATTGTAGTTAATGTGAAAAACAAACTTTAGTGACTGGTAGCCATATGTTTCTGGCGTTAGGAATCATTAGTGTTCTTTTGAATTCCCTCAGCAGCTAACACAATGCTCAGGCACGCAGCAGCTGATCAGTTAATTACACGCTTGCTGAATGAACAATTGGATTAACTGAAGGGTGACTAGACGTGTATAGAGTTTGCACGAAACCAAAATTAATAAGCGTCATACACAAGCCGAAAGAAATATGCTGGCAGCCTGCATCCTGGAAATGGGTTACATCTTAAAAGTCTTACCATCTAGGCTGGATGGTGCTGAAAGCCTTGTTTTCCAACAGAAACGTTTAAAGTGGTGATTAATTCAAAGATTTGTCCATAAAGCCCATTTAACACATAAAATTAAAAGCTAAAGAAGCATTCATTTGAACTTAAAAAAAAAAAACAAAACAACAAAATTCCATCTTTGTAACTTGAAAGGATGAATAGACAAACATTTTGTCTATTTTGTGATTTTGATAGTCTTTAGACATGTATATGGCCTCTGGAAATAGGTGGCCTCTTTTTGCAGTTTATTGGGCCCTTTCTGTTCGAAAGGAGGGCAGCACTGGTGCGCCTCTTTTGTTTTTTAGCCATGGTTATGGATGTTCTTTGGCCCACAATGAAAGACAGAGACTGGGAAGACATGGGGATTACCAGCTAAGAGAGGAAGAGAGGTAGAAGAAGGCAGAATAAGAAAATATGCATAAGTACATGAATACTGCTGAGGTGGAAGTTTGCTCTAACTGCCTAATGACAAAGGAAGAGATACCTTGGTGCTGGTGGTGTTTTTCCGGAGAAGAAGAGGGGGAGGGGAACCCTACAGCTGGTCAGATAGCTTTCCACTTGGCTGCTGCTCCTAATGAGCTTCAGGAAGAAAGGCAATACTGGAGTGTGAGCCGTCATGAGTGGGTGAAGGGAGGGTGCCAAGATTACTCATTCTGCTATGGTCAAGCACTGCTAAGCTATGTGTTAAAGATAGGCCAAGTGCTCTGTGTTCAATTTTAATTGACACCCCTCAACTCCCACCCTACAATCCTGTCAGCTAAGCATCATGATCCTACTTTATTGAGAAAGAAACTGAGGCCATAAAAGTTAAATAACCCGCCTCAGGTTTTACAGAGCTTAGAGTGGAAACCAGTTTTGCTTGGTTTCAAAGTACTTCCATTGAATGCACAGTGCAGCTGTGGGGACAGCTCTGTACTCTTCCTCCTGTTACTGGTCAGAAAGTAGTTTTACACAAGGGAGAACCGTGCAGTAGAGACAAGATTCAGTGGACTTAGCCACCTGCCTACCCTTTCCTGAGAGTGAGTTACTTGTTTATTTAGACAGTGTCACTATGGAACTCAGGCTGGCCTCAAACTGGTGAGCCTCCTGCCTCAGCCTATGTGCTAAGACTTCAAATACGCACTACCACACTGAAACCAACAACTCTATATTCAGAAAAAGAACTAGGGAAGCTCTTGGGGTGGTATTCAGACTATCATAGGCTAGCAGGAAGTACTTTCTGCAAAAGGAGGAAAGCCCAAAGGGTCCACAGAGCTTGGGATAGTTTGAGGGCTATCATGAGGGCCAGAGGGCAAGTGACAAGTGCACATGAACACAGCAGAGCAGGGCATTCAGGAGGATGCTGGTAAACTGCATGGACACTTTTGGAAACAGATGCAGGGTGCTAGCAGCAATCCCTGGGGTCTGTGGAAGGTGAACTCTCATTCATAAGACAGGCTGAAGAGACACACTTAATAAACATGCTAGAGTTCATCCTTCCAAAAACATCTTGTCTGTCAAGCTTTCTCTGGGGAGCTCAGACAGACAGGCACCTATGTCTCAAGACTTTATGAGAACACTTTCTAGAATTGCTTAGGGCTTTGGGGACTCTCTTCTGTTTTCCTTCACTGGTGATGAATGTTTGCCTTCTGAAAGGAACTTAATTCTGAGGTAAAAACCAGCCAGATCTGGTAAATTACACTAGTGTTTAAAAGATGTCACTGAGTTTTGGGTAGAAAGTAGCAGCTAACTGCAAATCAAGCTGAAATTCTGGTGTCCCAGTATATTGTTTAAATAACCTCCCATTACACTGTGGCCATAGCTCACATGATGTTCTCTGTCAGTGGAACACACACTCCTATCCCAGAAACACTCTCCACCCAGAAGGATTTCCTGTTTACCTCCAGTCGGCCAGTTGCTGAGTGCCTGCCATGGTCTCGGGGATCACAGCCGCATGCTGCACCGATGTGTGGGTGGCCACGCCAGTCAGCTGCTGCCAGGCTGGGGGAAGCAGGATCTGCTGGGCCCCACCGGGCCAGGCCTGCTGTGAGACAGAGGGTATTCACAACCATCACCTTTTGTCCAACACCTAGTAGGTTTTCATGGGTCCAGAATCTGAATCTGTGCTAGATCTTCTGACAGCTGTCAAAGTGTGGACTAGTTGTCGGCTTTAAAAACCAAGGGAGAAAACAGATGCATAGGTAAAGGGCTACAGAGAGATTCTGAAAGAATTTCTTCATCTTAAAGATCGTTTCTTTCTGAGTTTGTTCTACTGAACCAAGTTTGTAGCTCTCTAAAAATCTAACCATCGACTTGTTCTGTAAACTATATGCAAAAGACTGAGCTAGCGGCGGGCCACATGAGGTAGCACGCTGCCCTCAGGAAGCCTTCTATCTAGTGTCCTGGATTTGATTCTTGACTTGTTTATCAGTTGGCACGCAGAGCCTCACGTTCTGGATTCTTATATTTCACAACATGGAGACTCTCTGGTGCTGGCCTACACCTAAGAAAGTAGAATAAAGTAACAGACCTAGCCGTGACTTTAAGATTAAATGACAACATCAATTTCTTAAGACAAAGACAAGAGACTGTAGGAACTCTCTCTTCCATCTTCAAAATATGCTATCTTCCTTTAATGGGTTATTCTGTGGGTGTGCACATGTAAAATGTGTTTCCAATTCTCTGTGCCTTCACCTCTTCTCTGCTTGTTTTGGTCATCAAATGACTCTCACTGAACACAGATGTCCAAAGGTGGACACCTAAAGAACTGCCACTAAGGTAAGGTGTTTTCTTGGATGAGTCAAAGGTCGAGGGGCTTGATTTCTCAGTTATATTTCTCTCTTTCCATGAAGCCAGACATGACTAACACCAATCTAACATTTTCTAACTCAGTGCTCCACTGAGTGGGCATGTGTTTAATATGTGTGTTTTGATTCCTGTATAAACAAACATTTCTATAAAGGACTACATTTCAAGTCAAGACTTAAGAAGTATAATGCTTATAAAAATGATGGAAGCATATATCAGATCCATCCCATTTCCCATTTTATCATTCTCAGGTTCTCAGTGTAGCTCAAGAGAACTCATATAGATTTTGATATTGCTTGTTTGTGATATAGGCCAAAAGCTCAGAGACCACTGATCATACCATCAATATTTAATGTCAGCTGACATAATGAAAGAATTAAGTCTCTAAGTTTATTAATAATAATTAACTGTATTTCAAGTTTACTGAGTTCACAGCAGGGAAATATAATTTATTTAGTAAAACCACTATAAATTCAAAATATTAAGAGAGCCAGGTATGGTGGTGCATACCTTTAACCCCAGCACTCGGGAGGCAGAAACAGTTAGACTCTGTGAGTGCAAGGCCACCCTGATCTACATGGCAAATTTTAGGTCAGCCAGCGTTCATGATGAGACTGTGTATGGGGTGTGTGTGTGTGTGTGTGTGTGTGTGTGTGTGTGTGTGTGTATGATAAAAATTTCATTGTCAGTTAAGATTTTTACAGCTTAGTGATCTGGAACTCATTTCCAATTCTATGCAAAGCACGTGTTTTGACTAATGTCATTAAAAAAATGTATCATGATATCAAGATAAGGTCATCTCCCCCTCAACCCCCATCTCCCTGAATATCAGCATTTTTCCTCAAGGCCATGAGGGAAAAGGCTATTTTTTTAGCCTGTTTCGCCGACTGTGAAAGTGATGCTTACAAATGCAGTCAGCTCATTTAGATGACAATACATCAAATCTATAATTTATTACTGCTACTACTGCTAGGAATGCAACTACTAGTTCTCTTAAAGTATTATTATTGGTTATGTATTTATGATGTGTGAGTGCATACATGCATATGGGGTTCTGGAGACAACTTTTGGGAGTCAGTTCTTGGTTCTCTCCTCCTACTCTGCGATTTGGGAACTGAATTCAGGTCATCAGGCTTTTGAGGCAACCACTTTTAACTGCTAAGTCATACTGCTAAGTCCCGCCACCCCCCCCCCCCCCACACACACAGACTCTTGCTATGTATGCCAGATTGCACTTGAACTCAAGAGTCTCCTTGCCTCAGTCTGCCAAGTGCTGGGATTATCGGGGTGTACTACTATTTCTTAATGCATGCTGTGTGTCAAGCGGTGTTAAGTCATGAATGGATTTTTGGAGTTAATATTGGTCCTGTGAGGTAAGGACTACTATTTCTTTTCATTTCTTTGGTGAGTAAACTGAGATGGAGAGGTTAAATGACTTGTCTAGAAAATGTAGCAAAATTATTTGTTTTCTCTGAATCTAACATGACAGAAAAGAAATAAAATGTATAGATTCATAAAAGCAAGAAGAGTAGAGGATAAACAATAACAGTTAATAAGATTTCAGAGGTGTAACAGCACATGGACAAATACCAAGAAAATTAGCAGATTGAATCATTCTAAAATAAATCTGCATATGAAACCAGGCTAGATCCCTGCAGGTGTCTACTCTCCCCAGAGCCAGAGGTTGGCTGATTCTCCAGGGAAACTGAGATGTTCAAGAGACGAGAGGTCCAGGTGTGGTGTTTGAGGGTAAGGGTCTGCCAGTGAAAATGCTTGTCTCTGGTCACTCTACAGGGGAGCCCACACTCAGTGTCCACCCCTCACTGTCAGCCTTCTCAGTGTGCTGAGCAGTTTAGTGTTCCAGTCTTAACTATGCATCAACAGGTAGCCTTTAGTGAACATCTAATGTGGAAGAGAGCAAAGCAAAAATGAAACTCACATGAAACAAAATCAATGAAGGAATAAAAAAAATTTCCAAAGATCTATAACGGTCTATAATTAATGTCTGCAGAGTTTAAAAATACACTCATTTTACTTCATATAGATATGTACATATGGAGCAAAGTAAGGAGCTCATAGAAATGGAGAATTCAAAAAGACAGTTTCAAAAAAAGCGAAAGAGATTTCTCAGGAAGTAGTATAGATAGAACACACACACACACACACACACACAAGAAAAAGATAAGAGACACTGAAAGGTTGATCTAGAAGTATTGACATCCAGGCTGCAGAGACTGCTCAGCAGGTAAAATGTCTGCTATGAAAGTGGGAGGAACAGACTTTAGATATCCAGCACCCATGTAAATCCCAGGCAGGCGTAGTGGCCTATCTGCACTCCCAGCCTTCGGGAGACAAAGACAGATCTCTGTAGTAAACTAACTACGCAGGGAAGTCTAGATTCACAAGAGAGACAGACCTTGTTTCAATATATAATAGAACCCAGGGCCACCAGGCTAGGGGTGGTAGCATCCACAATGAGCCAGGCCCTTCCCTATCAATCATTAAAAAAAATGTCCCATGAGTGGTGGTAGCACATGCCTCACATGCCTTTAATCCCAGAGGCAGAGGCAGGTGGATCTCTGTGAGCTTAAGGCCAGCCTGGTCTACAGAGCTAGTTCCAGGACAGCCAGGGCTGCAGAGAAACCCTGTCTTAAAAAGAAAAAAAAAAAAAAAAAAAAAAAAAGAAAGAAAGAAAATGTCCTACAGACTTGCCTACAGCCTGATTTTATGGAGGCAATTTCTTAATTAAGGTTTTCTTCTTTCAGATAACTCCAGCTTACATCAAAATTGACATAAAACTGCCACCACAAACATACATACATCAACACTTTTACACATCATACATAATATCCAGTTAATAAGAATTTTGCAAAGAGAAAATAGAAGCTATTTTTAAAGGATAAACAATAAAAACAGCAGCAAAACTCACAGAAAAAAGTAAACAGGGAGTCCAGAACAAGGAATGGAAAACAGCAAGAAAGCATGAAGTCGTAAATTTTGAGACCACTGTGGACAAGGAGAACGGTCTAAAAGGTTTCACAGAGACAAATAACACATGGGACTCAACATATTCAAAACCTAAACATGACAAACACAGAAACCACTTATGGTTTTAGGATGATCTGGGGCTGAGTAATAAGATCTACAGTGGAAAAAATGAGATGGCCATTAGACAGGAAGCCATACAAGGAAGGAAATATAATCCATGTGTTATGAAGCTCATCAAGAGCAGGAATGAGCTGGAGATCGAAGGGTTCATTATACAATAGGAAGTCACTTTATAATACAACAAATGGGAGAATCAATCGAAAAGCATTCCAGAATGTTATTTATATGGATTTATATAAGACTAAATGGTCAAGTTAAAGGTTGTTTTGGGATAGTAGGAAGTAAAGGTGGGATAGAGAGAGAACTATATTTTTTAGTAAATGCATGGTGTCATATAAACTTAAAAAATATGTACCTGTATTACTTTGAAAAAGGATGAAATTTCAATGTCAAAAATAATGTCCCTAAAGGCAGCCAACAAGCTGTGCAGTTGGAGTGTGCACACAGACAATCTAATTCCCATGTTCTCAGCCAACATCCAAACATACTTCATGGAGAACACAAACATGAGGGCCCTATTTGGAATCTGGTGTGGGTGTTAACACATGAAGAGGCAGGAACAAACCTTCCATTAGCAGCTTCAGTGCCAAGTGTGACAATGTAGACAGAAAGACAGAGGCTGCAAAGACTGGCTGCTGAAAATACCACCAGTGGAGGCTTAGAGCAAGAGAGAGGGTTTGGCAGAGTGGACACTTTAAAGAGGTCACCTGTCCTCAGGGAAATTAAGGGACCCTGGCCATATTACTCAAGTGGTCAAGAATGCAAAAAGCTCTTCATGGAAAGTGGAGTCTAGAAGGGATCTGGCATTTCTGAGTTTCTGACTTGATCTTGATAGTGAGAGGGAATTTTAGATCCTGCTCCTTAAAGAGAGAGAGAGAGAGAGAGAGAGAGAGAGAGAGAGTGTGTGTTAAATAGAGTCTTATCTCACTCAAGAACTGTACCTCCCATCGCCCCACTTTTATGTGCTCAAGTACAGTTTCATTGGTAGCCACCATGCTAACTGGGGTTTGGGGCTTGGGAAGGAGGTCATGGAACTTTCTGAAGGTATCAGGAAAGGTCTCTTTAGAAAGGTTTCCGTAAGGGTCACTCCTGTGTTGCTTCTGCCATGCACACATCCTTAAGGTGTGCCAGAGCCTTGTTTCTCTGTAGGGGACACATGCTGCTGCTGGGAGATGGGAAGAAAGGGGGGAAAGAAAATTAAACTAATGTGTAGAATGCATTTAAAGGGTCTACCTCTAAACCTTCGCAAAGTCTTCGAAGGGTTTCAAATGCTTAAAAGAAGAAAGCAATATCAAATTTGGGGATATATTTAAAAGCATATAATAGTATTTAGAAATCTCTTATCTGATAGCCTAGAAATCTACTCACAGAAAAAAACCGAAGGCCTAAATTTTAATATTTAATTATTATCCTAAGTTATTGTGTTTTTATCCTTTACAAGGAATATATTTAAAAAGCAGAGGAGAGAACTCCATTTTAACAGGCTAGCACACGGGGACAGGCTAAATACCAAACAGAAGAAAAGGGAAAGCTAGCCAACCATAAGCTAGTGTGATGCTAGGTGGATACATGCATTTTTTAGAAATAAGAACTGTGTCTTCAAAGTCTTTGCATTTGAAGATGCACAGGTCAGCTACGTCCATCTTAGTGGGTAAGTGCTGTTCCATCTTATGCAGTCACCTGTTAACTCAACAAATTCCCTAGTGGAGAATAATCAACTTGCTTCCTTCTTATAAACCCTATACCAATTAAAATTAAAATCCTAGACACATATTTTTTTGGTTATTCACTTTTCCAGTTACAGATTTAGGTTAAATCAATTTGAAGGTTTCCAACAGTAGGGACTCTTTTCATATAAGTAGGAGGTAGGACTCTCCCCACTATGATTAAAGGACTGAGACAAATTCAGAAATGCTGAGCCTGTTAGTTCCACTCAACTGAACAATGAGGAATGTCTCTGTTCACTAGCAAGCCATGCTTAGTGTTTCTAATAGAGCTTGCTCCTGGCACACATGGATTCAGTGTGCAAATACAAGAACAGGGTCTGTAACTATCTATGAAAGTACACGGGGACATCTACAGATTCTAGGCTCACCGGGAGGCTTTTCAGGACTTCTTACACTCAGATAAAGGGTGAACAAATGTCTTGACCCTGGACAAATCTGTATGTAGTTCTCTTCTTTGATTTATAGTGGCCTTTTTTGAACTCCTCACCACAAAACCATGCCACAACAATAACAAAGTTAAAAGGACAAGCCTGTTTTAAAAACAGGTTCTTTGTTGACACCCTTTCAACAAGATACACACAACTTTGTGTGTCACTTGTTGCTGGTGTTGCTGTCACTTGAGCAGCGTCAGTTTAGATGTAAGCATAAGAGACACATGCCTAGAATCCCACCTTCTTAGACAACTCCTGTACTGTCTTCCCACTGTCAGGTATCAAGGAATCAAGGTATCAAGGCTTGACCTGTAAGCATCAGCTTTACTTTTAAGAAAGGTAGTTTCCCAAAAGATTTCCCCAAAGTGTTTTCAAATCAGATAAGGGTTCCCTAAGAAAGGGAAATCATGTCATTTCTCATCTATGAACACAGAAGAAAAAATACTAATCACAGTAGCTGCAAGCTCAGCTCAAAAAGCATGTTATCATATCAAGCACACATGATTAAATGTTTATCTCATAAATAAATAAGGATTACTTAACATTATAAGATCTATTAGTATAATTTACTACATTAACAGATTAGGTAACTAAGTCACATGGTTATTCAAAGAGATGAGACAGTATACTTAATGTATACAATATTTATTTAAAAATTAAAACATGACAAACTGTCTCTATTAGTTAGAGAAAATAAAATACCTAATGGGTATTCAACAAAATACCTAATGGCATCAACAATTTCCTTTAGAAAGCAAACTAGACAGAAATAAAAGAGCTATGATTTCATCTGTTATTAAACATCATTTTGTACTGCCCTACTCAGCTTAGAATATATATAAACAATAGAATCAATAGTAACAAAAACTGTAAAATATTTATTATTTATTTTTATGTGTATGGGTGTTTTGCCTGCATGCATTTCTGTGTACTGTGTGTGTGCCTGGTACCCACAAAATCTAGAAAAGAGAGTCATTGGATCCCCTAGAATGGCAGTTACAGAGTTGCAAGACACCATGTGGGTGTTGGGAATTGAGCCTGGAGCCTCTGGAAGAGCCAGTGCTCTTAACTACTGGGCCATCTTTCTACCCCACAGTTAGTTTTTCCTTCCTACTTTCCTCCCTCCCTCCCTCCCTCCCTCCCTCCCTCCCTCCCTCCCCCTCTCTTTCTCTTTCTTTCTTGAAACCAGCATTCTTATGGATAAATGATGGTAAAATGCATATGGAAAAGAAAAGAGACCCGGATACTGAAGAAAATTTTGAAGAGCTATAAAAGAACAGGGCATTCCCCACCAGAGACCAAGACATAGTCGGTAAAGACTGGATATTAGAGAGGCCAATGGACTACAAAAGAGCCAAGAACAGACCTATGTAATCTGACTACCTATAAATTAAAACAAGGAAAACCACTTCTATAAACAAACTATTTTGAGAACACCTTGAGAAAGTCTCTTGGAAAACTACCTTACTTGAAAGTAAAGTTGACACTAACAAGTCAAGGCATCCTTGATGCCTGAGAGCAGAAAGATGATACAGAAGCTGTCTAAGAAGGTGGGAAAATATGAACATTTGTGTCTAGAATATGTCCTGGTTCTGATGGTTCTGACATCTAGTTGTCAGTGTTTAGGATCTCACTGTGTAGTGCAGGATGATCTAGTCTCACTACGTAGCCTAGCCTGGCCTTGAACTCACAATTCCTCTGCCTCAGCCAGCTGAGTGCTGGTATGGCAGGTGTGTGTGCCACCACACCTGGCTACCATACAGCTCTGAGCAAGCCCCTGTGTTTCAGTTTTCCTACTTGTCAAGTAGAGACAAATATCTCTCTATGTTGTGAGAATTAAACAAATTAACTGTAAAGTGCCTGGCATAAAGAAAATACATTTGTTATTAAATCAAGTCTCTTTAAGGATTGATTTCTGATATTGCACCAATACCGTTAATATAAATTTATATAACACTGCATACATTTTCCATCTTTGTGATCTCATTCCATAGTTAGGATACCTATATGGATAGGAAAGGTTCCAGCCCATAGCTTCTGCATGTCTGTTTTTCAAACTCTAAAGATGAATGGATAATCTCTAGGGCTCCTTTTGGCTCTAAGAACCACTTCTATTTTACAAGAAGGAAATTGGAGGCAAAGAGATTTTAACTGACTTGCCTTAGGTCACTGAGAATTACTAGCAGTTTTAGGATTAAAAGCTAGGACTCCTAGATGAATTTGCGTTACAAAGGTATAATAATAATTTCCCTAGACTCTCTGTATCTAAATTTTTTCTTGGAATTGTCACTAGACACTTAGGTAGGTAATTCACTCAGGGATCATTTAGAACATTACTGACATATTCCAATGTCTGGGAGCTCCTACCTCATTACCAGAGAGGGAGTCAGTAGAGATGCAGTTAATGCTTTTTTAGAAAAGCATTAACATGGACGCTGGGAATATGAGCAATACAGAAGAGAATTACCTGAGCAAGCAGACCTGGTTGGATCTGAAGAGGTTGAGCTCCGGGAGCTTGAGTGACGATGGGAACAGCATTTTCCATCCGTACTGAGTAGCCAGCATGCTTGGAAGGAGAGGCCTGAAGGCCTGTTTCAGTACATGGGTCAGGGAGGTGAATGACAAACAGATGAAGAAGACCCTTCCTAGCAGCTGAGTTAGCTTTACTGCTCAGCCATGGGATGCTTTCCTTTAAGTTTTTAGCTTAAGCTAAAAGTAGTCCTCTATTTCCCATAAACATTCCCCCAAGATATTAAAGTATGTATGGCCAAAACCAGTACAGTTAAAAATGACAAATTACAAGAGGAAAACAATGGTTGCTGCCCATGGAGATATAAGCAAGTGTCACAGCAAATGATGCTGGGGACAGCATCCCTGGAGGGCTCCTTCTGGATTATATGGATGGTACAGCTCACATGGGTGCTTTGCAACCTGTCCTTGAACTTCAAGGTACAGTCATCTCTAGCTGTTTTAAGTCCTCAGGAAAAGAGCTCTGGGATCATGGCCAAAGGGGAGGCGGTCTGGGCAGGCACTTTCAGAGAAATTTATATTCTCCACATGAAGTGGGCCTATGCTGACTGTCAGAGACTGGCAATTTTCTATAGATAACATTCAGAGAGCATTTCATGTGAGGAAAGCTGGAGCTGACATCAGCATAACAATGGGACCAGACAATGTGCCTCTTTCCAGGCAGCTGGCTAGAGCCACAGTCTCTGGCAGGTGGTGAGAACAACAACAAATGGACTTGGTACTAGAGCACAAGTCGAATTGTTTATAGGTTGATGGCAATAGGAGACCAGCCTCCAAATTCAGCGATAACCATCATTGCTAGGGAGGAACGGAAGAGGGCTCTCTTCCCTGACAGTGAGCTCTCCAGGAAGCAGCAGGGGTTAGAACCAGTTCAGCCTTACCTTGGAAGCCAGGGGGACACACGATGAGAGCTTGCTGGAAGGGGTCGGGCCGGGCACAAATTTGGGCTGTTCCGGTCTGCAGTGGCATGCTCCGCTGGGCCACCGCGGCCATGGACGCCGCTGAGGGCTGGTAGAGTGCAGATTGGTAGTTTAGTATGGAGACTTCAGGATTGGTTAAGGAAAGAGTGGCACTGGTGGAGGTGGGAGCCTAAAGGAATGGTGGGGATTAAACAAAAATAAACAAAAATAAAAAATGAGGGAGGTGGTATGTTGGGAGACATGAATCTAAATCAAATAAATGAATTTAAAGGAGAGCAAACATAAACCAAGAGCAAAAATAAAGCAAAGAGAGGGCAGGTATCCAGCTGAATATCTCAGAGGAAAGCAGGCACTGGCACGCTCACATCTGTGGAACCCACACAGCTCACTACTGGAAAGTTAATGTAGTCTAGGCAACCATTGCGTTGAGGAGCTGGGGAGGTAGCTCAATGAGTGTGCTTTGCCTGCATGCATTACACCCTGGGTTCAATGCCCTGCACTGCATAAAAACAGCTATGGTGGCAAGTTCTTACAATCTCAGCACTCAAGAGGATGAGTCAGGAGGATGAGAAGTTTAAGGTTAATTTTTGGCTAACTGAGCTCCTAACTCCCCTCCCCCCACAAGGGAGAAAAAACCCAACAACAGCAAAAGAAATAAAATTGTTTAATGAAAGTCTGTTTCATTCCAGTAGGGCAAGGTTTGGGTGGAGAGCCTTTGTATTCCTTGGATTTTACAGTGAAATATGATGATGGGGAGGGTGGGAAAGCTGAGCCCTGCCTTCTCTGTGCCTCAGCATGACTCCTCCAACTTGAGGGTTTCAGATGCACTTGTACTGTGCTTCCAGCCCACAAGCCCCACCTTTGCTCATCCTCCCCTCCCCTTGGTTCCAAGTATACTTGAGGGAACAAATCCAGGAAGTGGCTCCTATAGATCTGCGTCCTGGATAAACAGACCTTATAATGGAAACCTATGCACCAGGAGGGAAGCCTAGGCAGAACCCCAAAAGGAGCCTCCTGCTCAGCTCTAAGGACAGTGCTGTGTGCAGACACCCTTAGCCCACTGCAGACTGCTACTCAAGCTGCATACACACACAAGCAGCATACGGCAAACATCTGGATCTGTCTGCTGAAACTAAACTCCCAATGGAAACAAAGCTGGAGAAGGAAAGCAAATTCTTTGTTGGGAATTCTTATATTTTTCTCCTTTGCTTCTTCACACTGATCTTTAAGCAAAGAGAGGCAGAAGTTAGCAATGGCTTCAGACAGAACAGTGTCTAGAAGGAGTTGTACCTCTAGAGGTTGTAAGGACTAAGGGATAAGGAGGAAGTGGGCTGTGAGTAAATGCTTAGATAAAGAGAATTCCAATTGGAGTTAATATCAAATTTTGTAAAAAGGCCAGATTTGTGTGTGTGTGTGTGTGTGTGTGTGTGTATGTGTGTGTGTGCTAGAGAAATCAAACAAACCCAGAGCTTTGTATACACTAGACAAATCTACTACTGAGCTTTGTATCTAGCCCCACATAGTTAGATTTTGTGTTGAATTTTAGTACAAGACAATACATTTATTTGAAAATGATTTCAAATTTCTATGGCATACTTATTTAGATTTTGAGCTGCCTATTTTAACTGTGTGTGCATTTTCAGCAACTCACACAGTGCCTCTTGGAAGTACGGTAGGGACATGTATGTACATGGAGGAGTGTCTGTGTACTGATGACATAACACCCATCCCTAGTTTTTCCCACACCATTATCCTTCCTAGCGGCTCCCTTACCACATTTTCCACTGTCACCTCAAACACGATGAGCTCAGGCCCCGAGAGTCCCCTGTGGGGCCATGGCACCAATGCCTTCCCGTTTAACTGGGCTATCCCATCTCCTGATCGGTCACTATTCTGATGCCTCCGCCTTCCAGCTATTCCTAGAATCCACTGTTTTCTGAAAACAGAAAACAACTGTTTTCAGTTGTTCTCTGGTGCCCAGGACCTGCAAGTCCCTGGCTAGAGATGCCTTCTTTCTACTTCTCTTTCAGTTCTTGGGGCACAGGACCATTCTCCCTCTTTTAATTTTTAAAAATGTGTAGGGGTGTTTTGCCTGCATGTATGTGTGTGCCATGGGTGTGCCTGGTGCTCACAGAAGCTAGAAAAGGGGACTGGATTCTCTGGAACTACAATTACAGATGGTTATAAGCCACAATGTGGATTTAGGAATTGAATCCAGGTCCTTTGGAAGAGCAGCCAGTGCTCTTAACCACTGAGCCATCTCTCCAGCCTTGGATCATTCTCTCTTTGCACATCACTTTGCACATCAGCACCCTGCTCTGCACTTAAGCACCTGCCCACAAATTCTAGCAACAAATTCCTCATGAATGCAGAGCATGCATCCTGGCCAGGTACTTCTTGCTTTCTATAGGCCCTCAGTTAACTTCCTAGATAAATGTATCTATCTGTTTCTTCAGGACAGATTAGTCTACTTGTTTTCCTAGCCTATTATGAACACAGGCTATCTCTCATTGGAATCCTTTGGCTTACTGAGTTTTCTCCAAGCCTTTGTGCTTTGGGGCCAGCCTGGGTACAAGCGCTCCAAAGCGGAACCTTCCCTGATGGTAAAAATGAGCTGTCTGTTTTTGTACAGTGGATGTGTAGCTCAACTCATGCCACACAGTGGGCTGGGCAGTGCTGTCAGTATCCTGACTAATGCCTCCTTGGGAGAAGGGCCTAGGTTTCACGTGTGGTCCTCTGCTTGTCTGCATTATCTGGCCCTATGTGTGCAACATGTATCTGGATCTGTTTTAGCTCATGTGCTGTTTCACCATGGAGACCAGGAGTGGAATTATGTCCTGATATGAGCACCAGTTCGCAGTATGGCCAGTAGTCATGCTAACAGTTTCTCCCAGTTTCTGATACTGCTTAGGGATCAACTGATGAAAATATGTGTGAGGGTGAAGGTGAGGGTGATTTTTACCCTGTCCTCTGTGGTTCTAAGAGCTGTCTTGGCTAACAAAGAGAAATAAGAAGAAAAAGCAAGTTCACTGGCAAGTTATGCTGCAAAGATGGGCCAACTGATTCTTGGATGCAGCTGTACTAGATGTTTCAACAGTTTGACATCTGTAAGAACAGTATGTGAGCCTGACCCATAAATCCAGTTAAAATTTTTGTTAGAAGGACATGCCCCTAAAACAAGATACCTTGGAAATGTTAGTAAAGCAGCAGACTCTATGGATTAAACCAAGAACATCCAGGGGAGAACTCCCTAGCTCAATATGTTATGAACAGATTTGGAAAGTACACAGAAAGTATGACATATTGACCATGCTTCCTTGAGACATAAACAATCACAGATTAGTAAACACTTGGGAGAGCCTATGGCTCGTCTACTATATGTTAAAGTTACAAAGAAACTAATTCTGTGTCCTTCCTCTAAGACTGTACGTATATTTTGTTGCTTTTAAACATCCAAATGATGTTTAAAATTCCAAAGATCTCATGGAAGGAACCCAGCACTGTGTCACTAATGTACAAAAGGGGTTTGGGTTTAAAGAGCAGATGCCACTAAAGATTCATCAGTGCATGTGTTTCAAGGGTGCAGACTCTGAAACCAGGCTGATGGAGTCTAAGCCCAAACCTGCCTCATATATACTACCGTAGTCATAAGTAAGAGGATTAACTGCCTCATGCCTCAGTTTCTTCCTCTAAAATGCCAGTGATAAAACCTATTCCACATGAATCAGTATTCATGTGGAAGGACTGAATGATGCCATGCTGAGAAAAGTGACACAATAAATGTTGACTCAGTAACATTATCCAAAGACGAAAAGCACATCGTAGTGCTTGAGTCTAGGTTATAACCTGAACAACTTGTTCTTATGATATATGTAATTAGGGCTCAAAAATTCTAAGTTTAGATGTTGGAGACTTTGTTCTTGGTATCATGTTTTTGTAGGACAGCATTTCATTTCATTTCCCCAATGCTCAGGCCCACCATCATATTAACAAGCTTTTCTACTCTAGTTCAACCTGGTCAGCTTTGCAAGTCTCAGTGTCATGGAGAAGAGAGGTGCTCTTATTTGGGACCTGCTTTTTCGATTTTCAGTTTTGGTGATATTCTTTGGAATCAATGTGCTGGCTGCCATATCACAGGAAACATGGAGGTGGCCCGTTTTGATATGGACAGTGACCCTACAGACCTCTAGTCTGAAGGCGATGATGATATTCAGGGAACGGCTGCAGGGTGGAAAGATTCACCTGACCTGACACATCATGATCTTAGATGGTTTTAATGGAAGGTACAGACAGATGGCAGATGGGACAAGTAATTTGAGTTTAGAGAGTTAGGATTAAGTGTCTCCTAAGGACTGATGGGAAAAGCAAGCTTCAAGGTAATGAGGGCTTCTGGTTGAGAAGCCCTAGATCCAAAGGCCTTAACCTCAGGGCTGGCTGAAGGGCTGGTAAGAAAAGTCTTTAAAGGTATAGTATGAGTTCTTCACTCACTCTACTGATGGCATCAAGAACGCTGATAGCCTCCAGGGGGCAGCAGATTCCAGATGGCACTCAGTCTAAGCAGAGGGAGAGCTAGCAACTGGAAGTCAAGTCAGGAGGGAACAAGCCAAGAGGCCCAGTAAAGCATGGGGAGTAGCAGGAGTGCTAAAAAGCAGGGGCCAGTGGCTTCTCAGTGACAGGAGAGGACCCGTCAACAGAAAATGGACAGCCAGGTGATGGCATTCACATATCAGCCTTACATATTTACTTCACTGCTCTGAAGGTATCTGTGCTTGTGCACAGGTAAGAACAACACACTGGAACACTGTTGTCATTATATTGATATTTAGATGGAAAAGTCTGGGAATGCTTCTTTGGGGAACTCATAAGATTGGAAGACGAGAGTAACAGTTCAAGTCACTCAGATTCTAGAGGCCGGTGGAATAGGATGTAGAGATTCTTCACTTAGTACCTATTTCTGAGTGTCATGTGTATTTCAAACATCGTTCTATGTTGCTGAGCCTGCCAAGCTACAGAAGGTTGGAAATCCATGTGAAGGAAACCTCAGCTTCCTGTATCCTTCAGGGAAAGCTGCTAGGATTCTGATAAGAGACCCATGAGCTGGCTTTTCTATGACAGAGAATGGACTTGGTTTTACCTCTTCTGAATAAAGACTGTATGGACACAGTGGTACAAAGAGGACACAGATGGACTTGTGCTCCTTCTAGTTCTAGAACTTTTTAGCAGGCTCTACTCTTACATCAGCTCAGAGGAAACTGGGAAGAGGCACCGTCTCAGGAAGCAGTCCTACTAATCAGAAGAGAGCACCCTTGGCTTCTTAAAAAATAGCTGAGGAGATACTTTAGCTTACAGACCCAAAAGGACAACACAGGAAAAACTGCCTGGGTTTGGTGGGGGAAATCTGAGTTTTAATGAGTATGTGGTTGGCCCTGTCCACATTTCCCTGGTGCCTACCACTCACCTGGTTGTGGACAGTAGTCAGCTGGTTGTTAAAGGTCATGGTCAGGTTGGTAGACGTGCTGGGGGCCACATGTGTGATGAAAGGTGTTTTGCTCTGGTTCACTGTGTCATACATATTCACCCGGCGCTTGCAAATCTCCATGTTTTGGAAACAAGATTTGACACTGTTCATGCAAAAGGTAAAGGCAGAGACACAGGGACAAGAAAGAGGGTGAGGTGGAGTTAGGTGAGAGTGGGGGAAGAAGAGAAAAGAGTGAAAAAAAGGTGAGAATGGTTAATCCAGTAAGCAAAACAATCACGGAAGCTCTACATTAGCTTCAAAAACCCCGACCTTCTCAAAGTCTGTTTCTGATACTGTCAGCACCATTAAGAGAATCTCGTGTTGTCTTGTTGCCCTTTCTCCTATCCTGCACGGGCAGACTCCCATATCCCAGACATGCTTCATGCTTCACTTCATTTCCTTCTGTTACTTCTTCACTGCTCATTCTCCATGTAGTTCTTGACCAGCAAGATTAGCTCTCTAACCAAGGATATTAAGGAGCTGTTGGCAACCTACTTCACCTTCCTTAGAGCCAACCTGTCTCTCCCTCTTCCCGTTTTAGTGACCCTGGGCTACTAGCACCACCTAGAGGTCAGCCAAATAATTCTCCAGGGTCATGAACTTCGGCTGATTCAACTCACTGGAACCTGGCACACAATGAAAACAATGATAATGATTACTAATTTTTACTGAGAGCAGTGATATGTGTTTGCAATCTCCTATTCCATCTTAAACTCTCCACAAGACAGAATTAAGATCATTGTTCCAATTTTACAGGTGAAGCCAAAAGTTTAGGACAGATAACCACTAACAGCAATTCACCCCTTCTACCTCTCTCTCTCATACACAATCCTAACTTTCCTACTCCTTACTTTTTTTCTCATTCTTGTCTAGTTACACGAAGTAGGATTTTCTCCCTGCTTTTTCTTCCTCTATTGTCTCGATGAATCAAAACCCAAACCCTAACTACAGAGGTTAGGAGTACAGGTCCAATTCTGAAGGCCTTGAGTGGCCCTCAGCCATCCCAGCTCCTGACCATCCATTGTGTTCTACTCAATTCAGTTCATATGCTGCTCCTCAAATGCTTCTGCCTCTTCTGTTTCTAAGTTCCCTTTCCCTCAAGTGCCAATATTTTAAAAAAAATATTAATTTAATCTACAATTTAAAATGTTTATTGCAATAACTGAGTATAAACAAGGTAAGACTTTTCTACTTTAAGAGTAGCAGAAATTGCTGTATACCACAGGTGGCTTCGTTTTGGACTAAGCGGGTGTTTATAGGTTACCCCACAATAGTATTTCCATGAAAGATACATTCCAAATTTCAGAAACTGAATATAGACATGACCTAGAGAATCCTACTTCTTTCTAGGTTAATGGCTATTTACACTAGACACTACTCACATTGGCTATTGGCTACTCAATATACAATGCATACTAAACACACACACTGATGGTCCTAGAGAGAAAATAAAACATATCCATTGGTAAACAGCACATGCCTGCAGGTCCAAGTATACTGTTGAGTGCTTTCACATCGAGCTGAAGAAAATAAAATGATGCTGGATGCATTCTTTTTAGAATGCATTTAAAGTAGTCAAGGTTTTTGTGATGGCTCAGCGTATAGGCTTCAGACTCAGAGTTTTCTTACTGTCGTGGGCTGCATTTTGACTATTAGGATGAGATGAGCACTTCTACTCTGGGTTAGTTTCTAAGACTACTGGCTTTTACAAATATGTACACTAAACTCTCAGTGCAGAGAAAGGAGTGGTTTTGCTTTATCTGCAAAACCTTATGTTAGAGCAGCTTAGGCCCAGCCCCAGGGTAAAGTCCACAGCAGGGTGGGTAGGCCTGCAGGCTGGTTCCCAATCCAGAGTTCATGGTCTTCTGGGAACCCACAAAGACTCAGCCTACTCTCGGGTAGGCCAAGGGATGACCTGCCTTTCTTTTTTAGGCTGACCTTCTGAGTTCTGAATTGCTACTGATCCTCAGTTTCACTGAGGACGATTTCCTTACTAAACACGAAGGACAGGGCCCTGCTCGTCTAAGCCCTCAGGCTGTTGAGGTGACAGTCCACTGACTTAATGCACATGGCCAACAGGAGCTCTCTGAAGCATGTGCCTCCCTGACCCCCTACCTCACTGTTTCTCCATCATTTCTCTTTATTCTTCAAGTTAGAAAGGCTGGCTTTGTGGGAGATTTGCCTTTCTTCTTGTGGGACAGACTGATACCTCCTTAACTGCCTCCTATGGAGCAATAGCACAGGTATTACAACTTGAGTTTGGAAGGGCTGGATGCAAGTCCCTCTTTGCACTAGAACTTGATTGTTTCAAATGTGCCCTGAATTAAAGAGATACTGTCTGATCCTATAGTGCAAGTTGACTTATTTCACTGCTATGTTAAAGAACTGACATTAAACACACGCACACACACTCCATGGTGGTGTGGCCCACCTGTTAGCCTGGGAAAGGTTGGGTCCAGCCTGGAGACTCAATCTAATCTAATTTTGGTCATAGCATTGCTGACTGTGGTTGCAAATATCAATCTCCAGGCTCTCCTCACAATAGTTCTTATCCCAGGACCTAAGAGAACCCGTTGCTTTCTTGAGGCTACTTTCCCTGTGGAAATGCAGGAATGTGAGTCTACTCTTCCAAGGCACACCAGGGTTAAGCCTGAAGTGATATAACCCATTTCCCATTCCTCTCCTTCTCATTCAGAGACCTTTGCCACCAGGTTGGTCATCCTTTCCAAGCTATTTTCTGACTACCCAGGAATATTTCAGTAGCCATATTGATAACCTGTCAAACACCTTCACTTCCCACTCAGGACCTGTTCTCAACCTCACCACTCCTTCTTTGGGCTGAAAGACCTGGGACTATTTCTTAGGTCAAGCTCAAGTACCCTGTTTTCCTTGGCCTCATTCTCCACCCATCTAATGCATTTAAATGTAACTATTATCATAACTACCTTAGAATTGACCAGAGGACATAATTCATTGGGATCTAATGAATTTCCCTTCCTTCAGGTGAACCTTCAATAGCTTCCATTTGGGATTATAATTTCTGTATCACCAGCATCATCAACTTCCATTTGTCCTTTTCTCTTAACAACCTGGCAGCAGTTCAACCTGGACAAGCTCAACTGTTTATGCCTCTGTTTGGGGAGGTCACTTACACCATCAATTTATGCTCAGACTCAAATGTTCAAAGCTCTTTCAACCTCCTTCCCTCTCCCTCAGTCTTCTAAGTGCTGGGGCTACAAATATAGTCTACCACACCCAGCATCCTCCTATATTTCTCTGGTTAGTTTGCTGTTATGTTTTGCTTCAGTGCCAGGACCCTCTCTCTCCATCTCTCTGTCTCTCTCCTCTGTCCCTCCTACCCCCATCTCTCCTTTGCGATTTCTGTTTCTTTCTTAACACTCTTTTTTTTTGCATATGTGTATGGGAGCATGTGCTTGTTTGTGGGTGTGTGGGTATGCATGTGGAGGCCAGAAGTTGACATGGTTTCTTTATTTATTCTTAAAACTTGACTTTTATTTATGTGCGTGTATTCGTGCTGGCATGAGTTTATGTGCATCACGTGTGTGTGCCTGAGGAGGCCATAGAGCTTGTACCCCCTGGAGCTGGAGTTACAGGTCCTTGTGGTCTTAACTGCTGTGTCACCTCTCAAGCCCCCATGGGTCTTTCTTATTTACTTAAGAATTTTTATTTATTATATGTATAGGTGTTTTGCTATGTGTTTGTCTGTGCATTGCATGTTTGCCTGGTGCCCAGGGAGGCCAGAAGAGGACACTGGATCCCCTGAAACAAAAGCTACATACAGTTGTGAGTTACCATGTATCTGCAGGGACTGAAACGAGGTCCTCTGGAAAAGCAGAAAGGTTATTAACCACTGAGCTATCTCTTCAGTTCCCCTGAGTGCCTTTCACATGGCCTAGCTAGCCAGCTCGCTGTGGGATTTTCTGTCTTTACCTTTTGGGATCTGGGATTAGAGGCAGGCCTCCTGGCATTTACATGGATGCTGGAGATTTCAACTGCAGTCCTTACGTCTGTGTGGCAAATGCTTTATCCACTGAGCCATCTCTCCAGCTACAGTTATCATAATGGTTTACAATTTTAAAGCCATCCTGTTCTCAACAGATGACTTCATCATCTATTTCTGAGATAAAAGCTGTCTGACAGGAACTCTCTCAACTTTCCTCTGTTGTCCAGTGTACCTGCTGACACACATATGTCTCTCCTGCCTGCCATCTTTTATTGACAGGGCCCATCTTTCCACTCAGCTGTAAACACCAACTCAACAGAAACTGGTCACAAGTGTCTTCTTCCTTGAACCCCTCATTTGTTACCAGATTCTTCCCATGTTTTACCAGGGACACTTAAGTTTCTCCACTCTTCAAAAAATTTCCTCTAGTACAGTGGTTCTCAACCCTTTAATGCTAAGACTCTTTAACACCGTTCCTCATGTTGTAGTGACCCCAAATCATAACTTTCGGTGCTACTTCATAACTGTAATTTTGGTACTGTTAGGAATTGTAATGTAACTATCTGATATTGAGGATGGTCCTAGGCAACCCCTGTGAAAGGGTCATTCCACCCCCAAAGGAGCAGTGACTCAGGGTGAGAACCACCGCTCTAGCCCCTCTTTTTTATTTTTTAATTTTTTCACAATTTATTCATTATATATCCTGATTGAAGCTCTCTCTCTCAACTCCTCCCAGTCCCACCCTCTCTCCCTTTTCCCCCCTATCCCCTTCCCCTAGTCCACTGAAAGGAGACGTTCTCCTTTGCCATCTGCCCATAGCTTATCAAGTCTCATCAGGAGTCCCTGGATCCTCTTCCTCTGTGACTTCTTCCCTCCCCGTTCACAGCCTCACTTCTTGTAAGGCCACCATCTCTACTCTCACTTTATCTTTCAGCCTGGTGAACAAGTTTCTGCTTGGAAATGGCTGTCACTAAGTGACCACCACCCTCCCAGTTGCAAGGTCCCACAGACATTTTTTCTATATTACTGATATGGCAGCTGTTAGATCTGTATTCAACACGAATCTGACCAGCCATTCACCTGCTTCTAAGTACTTTAATGAGTTGCATTGTGCTTTGACAAAAGACAAAATCATCTCTGAGCATGGCTTGCTCTAGCTTACTTCTGTGGCCGTGGCATGTTACTCTCTGTCCCTCAGTCTGTGCTTAGTCATGCTGGAGAGTTCACAGAGGCAATGCTCTGACCTCTCATACCCATCTTTTCCCTGACCATTCAGAGGTTACAGTCTTGGGTCTCTGGCTGAGCCAGCTCCTGTTATGCAGACTTATGGCACCTTATTCGTTTCTTGGAAACAACCATTGTCTTAAACCTTCCTCTATGACGACCACAGCTTAGCTAGCAAGTGCTCAGTCTACTTTGTTCCTCATTGTGCCCAAGTGCCTGGTACAGCCCATGGTATACCAAGGAAATGGACATATCCAAACAAACCTAACCTGTTTAGTCCAGGACAGTTTTGGGTTCAGCCGTTGGTACTGATGCTAGACTGCTTTAGAGCATTGTTGTTTTTCCTATTTCCCTTTGTGCACTGATATCCAAGTTTACCTGGCCCCAAGGTCTCCCATGGTCTATGGTTCCCTCCTTTTTTGCTAAAATTTAGTCTTAGGCCCAATCTAACCCTCACAAGTTTTCTAAGTGCTTTGTTGGGATGCAGATTCTGACTTTGTTTATGTGCTTTTATCTACAGCTGCTTTCAGCTGAACTGTGAAGCAGCAGTGGAAACAAGAGGGCTATAAAGCCTAATGTATTTACTATCTGGGCCTTGATACAAAGGATCAATAGGACACTTACTGAGTACTATGGGGGAAATCGAGCAGGTGTGTCATGGTGACAAAGGGATGGTTCAGAGTTTCGATGGGAGTGATCCTCTTATCAGCATCTATGGTCAGCATCTTCTTCAACAGATCAATGAACTCCCGTCGGTCTGCCTTCTCCACCAACATGTCACTCCCTTCCAAATCTGTTGTCATATTCACCTGGAAGCAAGCATGGACAGGTTAGTAAGAGCCACAGTATACCCTGTAACCTCCTCTGATCTCAAGCCTCCTATCTCCATTGCCAGAGGGTAAACTGGGCCAGATGGAAGACACAGTTCTGTGTGCTGCTACTGTCCATGGCTGGTGGATTCTCATACTGTAGGAACAGAATGGCTGAGGCAGTCAGGCTCCAGGAAAGGGTGGGGCAGAAAGAGGTCACCATGGTTGACACCTGCAAATACATCCTAGTGACAAGGCACACAACTGCTCCTGTTTTAACTGGCCAAGCTGAAATACAGCTTTCATTATTCCTTATTAAAAATAACCACAGGATGAAGGGTTCTGGAGACTGATTGCATAACAGCATGGATGCACTTAATTCTCCTGAGCTTTATGTTTAAAAATAGGTTAAGCTGAGAAACTTCATGCTGTATGTGTTTTACCGTAATCAAACAACAACAAAGAAACACATGTGAGCATGTGCACACAAACACGTGTGCATGTGCACACACACACACAGTTCAAAAGATCTAATATAAAACATTAGAAAAAGATGGAAAAAAAGTTTGTTCAACCTCTGGATGGGAAAAGAAGAGCCTGGGTTCCCTCTTCCTTCATCTTCATTACATCACCCTTCCCATGGCTCACTGAGTTGGGACCAGAATGATTTCAGTCCCTGTGTTCCATGCAGTTGCCTCTGGCCAAGGACAGCAGTGCACCTAAACATCGGCCTTTTCTCTCAATGGCAGGTCTCTGCTAGCATGGCCTTTAAAAGGGTTACTTTCTGGTGCTTTCTATTTTTCCCAAGAGGGGCTCTGGAAGGCAATTTCAGTTTTCACAGACCATTTAAGCTGCTAATCAACTGACAAGTGTCCTTTACTCAGAGTCAGGGGTTCTGGTTTCACTCGTCTTTGCCGAGAGGTGTGCTAAGTGTTTATTGGGCTACAACTTTTTTTTTTTTTTTTTAACTCAGCATTTTAAAGGAAAACTCATTCTGAGTTGCTCTGAGTTTGGACTAGTCCTTAACTAAAAATACTTGAAGATCTAGAATTATCTTTGATACAAGGTAAGGGAAAGCCTGTAGTCTCTGCTAGTGCACTGGCAGTGACTGAGTGGTTTGAATTGGGCTCCCCTAAAAGCTAAATTCAAGCCCTAATCTGTGGAAGCTATGAATGTGACCTTGTTTGGAAATAGGGTCTTTGAAGACATAATCAAGTTAAGATGAGGCGATATTGGATTAGGATGGTCCTAAATCCAATAACCAGTGCTTTTATAAAAGAAGAGATCTAACAGTGAGACCACAGATGACACAGGGATAATAGCCATGTGGAGGGTAAAGCCGGGATTAGATGATGCAGCTGAAAGCAAAAAATTCTGAGGCTGCTCAGAGCCATGAGAAGCCAAACATATGGATGGTGTTCACTAGGGCCTTCAAAAGGACTGTAGCCTTGAGGACACTGACACCACATGCTTTTAGCCTCCAGAAATATGAGGGGACACATGTGCATTGTCCCAAGCCCTCCAGTTCACTCTATCTTTTTATGTAGGCCCAGGAAACTGAAACACTGAACCATGGCCTCAACTCCAATATGGCAATGGGCTGGACATCTCAGCTTAGGAGTGAGTGCCTGCCTAACATATGCAAAGCCCTGGATGCAGGCCTGTTTAGCACAGCAGGAAAAAACATTAGTAAGGTTGGCCATTACTTACAAACAAGAAGCAATACAGTGGAGCTATTTTTTAAGGAGTTGGTTTCTGAGACCATCTTACTAAGTCTGGCATGTGATTGTTCAAAAGTAAAGACAATGAGAACAGTTGGGTAGTAGGGTCTTCTACTCTGTACGGACCTTGAATAAATCTCACTGCTGGTGGGTTTGTGTGCTGTATTTTTAAAAGACAGGGTTTTTCTACATAGCTCCAGCTCTACTGAAACTTACTATAGAGACTAGACCAGCCTCAAACTCACAGGGATTCACCTGCCCTACCTCCTAGAGTGGTGGGATGAAAGGTATACACCACCAAGCCCTGCCCTGCAGGTGTTTTGTTTTTTGTTTTTAAAGGGCCTGCGCCACAAATACTCATCCACAGAGCTTACCTGGGCCATGTCATCCAAACAGTTGAAAATGTACTTTCTTGCTTCTTTTGACTTAATCCCCGTCTCTGCTTCATGGTCATCTGGTGTCTATCGGAAAAGGCAAAATCTGGTTGGTCAGATGGCACCTCTTAGGCACTGAGCTCCTGAGCTCCTGTTTCCCCAGGGTCTTTTCTCACCTTGTAGAGGAAGAGACTTTGGTTCTTCTGAAACTGTCCTGCACAGGGACTCCTTTCACTATCTGTCCATACTAGCTCATCTTCCATCCTCCCCTGACACCATTCAAGCCCACTTTGATATAAACTCTACCCAAAGACTCTAATATGAGACCCACACCTTTGTCACTCTGCAGCTTTCCATAAGCTGAAGGTAAAAGCCCACTGTGGAAGACCAGAGGCCCATTTTGGACATGCTCTAAATTTTTATGTTACTTAGCAATCCCTTATACCCACAGCTCCTATGCTGTTTCAAGGCACATTAACTTGGTAAATGTTCTTCATAACCATGGTCATTAGGATAACTGCTCTCCTCTTCTACTACATGGAAACACAAAAATATAAAGCCCTGAGGACCTACCAAAGCTCCTGGGCTACCAGTGACAGCTGTGTCCAGAGCCTATGTTCTATGCTGCTCTTCCAAAGATATCTACTGTGCTATCAGCTGGGAAACTACTTTTTCTACTGGCTATGGGGTTGAGGACTCATTCAGGGATCTAAGGTAATTAATTCTGGATGAAGGCCAGCACACTTGTAGCAACTTAACCCCTAGGAACAGCTGAACATGCAGAATGAGGTTCCCGGTAAAAGAGAGAAGTGGCTATCCCCTCCCCCAACCTGGGCTCTCCCTCTTCTACCTGAAGACTTGTTACTGTACCTGACCTTGACAACTTTAATAATTACTAGATGTCAGGTGCTCTATTTGTAGCCTAAGAGTCTTAGTTTCTAAATCCCAATGTTTTGAAAGTACATATTATCTTTAAAACTGTATTAGGGTTTGTTTGAGGTCCTGTCAAAACCAAACCAAACCAAACCAAACCCACTAAAACCCAACCTACTGCAAAAAATAAACATAGTACATATTTTAGGTCTTTATTACTTTCTCCTTCCCAGGAAAAGTATGTTAATTTTAATTATGAGACACAGAGTAAAAGCAAAATATATTTCCATTAAGGTGAAATCACCAAGAGTTTATGGTATCCAGCAGGGTATACATAAGCCTGGATGAATCAGATCTGCCCTCTTCCCAGGGGTTTGTGACATTTGCATTGCTTAGGCTGCTTTTATTGCCTGGGAAAAATCTCTCTGTACTCCATAGGGCCCAGCACAAATGTTCTTCCCTGCCCTTGGCCCCTATCTTGGCTTTTTCTTGGCTCACTTGGGTCCCTCTTGTTTCCCACATTCTTTCCTCCTAGGATAATACTCGATATGGGTGCCTAGAGCTTAGGATACTGGTTCTATCACCCATGGACAGTGAGCTCCTTGAGGACAGAGTGTGGCTGCTTCATGTGCCTAGCACAAGTTAGTCATCAAGGATCCTAAGATTAAATTCTAGAAATCGAGCCATCTTCCCATGGGATACAGCCTCTCAGGCAGCAGTGGGCCAAGGGAGCAGGTGTTTTCAAACACTCAGATCCAGTCACACCTTGCATTTATTGCTGTAGATACCGATTTTGTTGGTCAAAAGAAAGTGACCAACTTGTAAATATCAAAAGCTCATCTTTTACTTTCCTTCTTCCTTCATTATTGGGCCAATCATTGTGTGTGTGTGTGTGGGTGTTTTTCCTACCTTTAGCCTCCACAACGGATACGGCGAGTCTGTGTCACGGTTGAAAAACCTAGTTGTCTTTGTCCCTGCACTTAATAAATATTCAGCTGGCAAACCCTGTGTTTGTGAAATATACCGAATCTGCAAGAAAAGATGAGAAAGAGGTCAGGCTTTTCCTGTCACTGTACATATGGTATATTGATGGCTCTAGTGGCTTTGAGACAAATGGAATTATTAGTTCTAGAGGGAAAAGAAGTAAAAAGAAAGAAGAAACACACACATACATACACAGAGGGAGGGAGGGAGGGAGGGAGGGAGAGAAGGAAGGAGGGTGTAAGAAAACCAGGATATGGGGACAATAACTTAGCCCATAAGAACATCATAGAGAGCCAGGCACACGCCTCTAATCCCAGCACTCAGGGAGGCAGAGGCAGGGGATCTCTGTGAACTGGAGCCCAGCCTGGTCCACAACATGCATTCAGGACGGCTAAGGCTACACAGAGAAAAACCTGTTTCGAAAAACAAACAAACAAACAAACAAACAAACAAACAACCCAACCAAACAAGAACTTGATAGGCCAGGTTTTAAGTGAAATGGTAATACAGAGTTTTCTGGATGGCGAGTAAAGTCAAACAGTGTCACCCAGACCTGTGTCAACCAGACCTACCTGATCATACTCAGAAGCTCCTGGGTATAATGGCCAGCCCAGGAAAAGCTCAGCAATGACACAACCAAGGGACCACATGTCAATTGCCTCACAGAATGGCAAACCAAGGATGATCTCTGGGGCCCTGGAGAGGAAGAATGAGAAGAACCATCAGGGATCTGGAAACACAGCAGCTACTTCTGTATGAACTCTAGCTCTGTCCTGGGGTGCCATGACTGCCTGTGTGGGGTCTGTGGTCTTTGAGAGATGCCTGCATTGCAGTGACCTCTCCATTCTTTGGCTTTGTCATCTATGACAAAGAATGTAGTTAGTTTGCAAGTGTAGAGTAAGGGTAGGTGGTGGCCCACAGACCTATAGTGAAGGATGTCTGTGGACATCTTGCCACGACACTCTGGCCACATGGCTTATGAGCTGACAACCACAGCACAAGCAGTAGGAATTTGGAATTCTTTATAAAGAATGCCTGATTTTTTAATTTTTATATTTTATTTAACTTTATTTTACGTGCATTTGTGTGTAGGTGTCGGAGCCCTTGGAATTTGTGTTATAACAGTTGTGAGCTGCCACGTGGATGCTGAGAAGTGAACCCGGGTCCTTTGCAAAAGCAGACAGTGCTCTTAACAACTGCACCATCTGTCCAGCCCCGAGAAAGACTGATTTTTAAGAAGGAATTCTGAAACAGTCTACTTTCAGGAACACATAAAAATAGCTGCTCTTACTTAAAATAAGGAAGGCAATTAAGTCTAATATTCATTCATCACAATGACCTTTGTCTTCCGCGTTTGTATCACAATTCCTCAAGGAAACACTGTTATTACTTTCCCCATCAGTTTCTAAAAGGTTAATCTCTATAAAAGTTCTTTAATGTTACAACTATAGACCCCCATTTATGAATAGATCATCTTGAGAGTCAACCAGAATTCCATTATAAGCAGTCCACTCTTGGTGTAGGAGCTAATGTCTCCGCAAGTGACAGACAATGTCACATAGAAATTTCAAAAGAATTTTAAAGAGAAAAGTATACATGCATTTGGTAACCAAAGTCAGATCAGGAAGTATACTTTCTTTTAAGCTTTATTCAGGTGCATGTGTATCTGTGTCAAGGTATGCCACAAATGTGGGGCAAGGAGACACTGGGTCCCTGGGAGCTGGAGTTAGAGGCAGTTGTGAGCTACTCTACAGATTCTGGTAACCAAACTTACATCCACTGTAAGTGCAATGAGCCACCTCTCCAGCCACTATGCCTCCCATTTTAAGTCTCTGTCTTGACTAGGTAGTACTATGTTTTGGTATAAGTCAGGCTCAGTGTTTGAGGTGTGACTACAGTTGATCTGTCTTGAAGCATCACTCCTGGCTTTGATTATGAGGGTCCTGGAGATAAAACTCAGATTACCAATGAGCTAGCTCTCCTGCAACATTGTGTTGAAAAACAAAACCCGAATGTTTTCAGATGTATGTGTGCTTCTCTGGTGTCTCCACAGTTTGTCTGGGAAGCAAGGGACAATGCTATAGTTTGGATGTTGAATGCCTCCCAGCGGCCTGTGCATGGGTTTGGTCTCCAGTGAGGCACAACTGGAAGGAGGTGGAACTTTTAGCAGCTGGAACTAGTGGGGAGTTCTTAGTTCACGGGGAATGTGGCCTTGTAGGTCACCTAACCCTGACTCCTTTTCCCATGTGGTATGCCAGGCTTACTTTGCTATGCACTCCTGCATCTGCGCTGCTGCGGCCAATCCTATACGGAGACCTCCAAAACCAGGAGCCAAAGAAACCATTTCTAAGTAAACTGTCTCAGGAATTTCATAAGGGTAGAAAGAGCTGACTAGTTCAGAGAAATGTCGCTGCTAGGGTACAGAGAGCATTCCTTATCTGTGGGTCTTCACTGCTAGAAACAGCTGTCAGTCCTGTCCCCCCACCATAACCTCTCCCTGCAGCCTTTGTCTCCTTTAGTGCACTTGCTACCTGTGTGGGGGGCTGCTGAGGCTGCTCATGCTCACTAGCATCCATAAGCTGGTGTCTTAGTTAGGGTTTCTATTGCTGCAAGTTGGGTAGGAAAGGGTTTATTATTTAGCTTACACTTCCAGATCATAGTCCTTTATGGGAGGAAGTCAGGTTAGGAACTCAAGCAGGGCTAGAACCTGAAGGCTGGAGCTGACACAGAGGCCATGGAGGGGTGTTGCTTACTGGCTTGCTCAGCCTGCTTTCTTATAGAACTCAGGATTACCAGCCCAGGGATGGCATAGCCACAGTGGGCTGGGGCCTCCCCCACTGATCACTAATTGAGCAAATGCCTTACAGCTGGTTCTCATGGGGGCATTTCCTCAACTGAGGCTCCTTCCTCTCTGATGACTCTACCTTGTCAAGTTGACACACAAACCCAGCCAGTACACTGGGGATGCCTGTGACTATTCCACGACATATGCTGGCCTCACTCTTATTTCATGAGCCTCATTCCCAACACCTGCCTAGATCACCTGTATCCTGGGGCTCCAAGTCCAGGACTCCCAGATGATCTGTAACTAATGATGGCTGGCAGGCTGCCCCTACAATACCTCTGGATATGGAGGTTTAAAGAAACAAAACCAAAAACTACATTCCTTAGAAAGGCAATGCCTGAAAAGAATATTAGAGAAAAATGAGTGTTACAAACTGTTTTTCTTCCTGCCTCTCCATTCTGGAGTGAGATGTGTTTCCCACTTCTGCACACATGAGAGCTCAGGTCTGTTTCTGAGAGTCTTTGCCCAGGCTTCCCTCACCAGCTTGCCAGCCTAGGTCCTGATGTTGGATGCATCACATCCCAGTCCCTGTGTTAGGAGCAGGCTTGTCAGTTCCCTGCATTTGACTGTGGCCGTTCCTGTCAAGATACTCAACTGGCTCTTGTGGCCGTCACGCAGGCAGCTCCAACCTCTGGATACTTCTCAGTCAGGCCTCTGTTCCCTAATGCTGTGAATGATATAAACATCTGAGAATGCCATGCAGATACTTTGGTGATGTTCTTTGGAAAGAAATACTGGACATAGATTTCTACATCTGCCTATATGAAGAAGGTCTGTGAATGTTGCTCTTTCTCAGTCTACCAGGAAAAAGAAACTGCAGCCTTACATAGTATTATGGTATGTACATACAGCAAAATATTTTTCTTGCTTTGAGCAAAAAGATTATACACTTAAGCACTGGGCTAGATGGATGGAGGACAAAAGAAATAGAAAAAGAAGTAGAAGGTCCTTACAAAGTAGGAAGGCAACACTAAATCAAGGGACAAAAGAGCACTAAACATGCATGACATAAACTCAGATGTGAAAAAGCATCTAGCACCATACCTCAGCAGCTCCCACTTTGGAAAACCAAACAGAATGCAAGGATAAAGCTAACAAATGTAAGCAAACCTCAAACACACACCTTTTCTTAATCCTTCCTCAGTGTTTCCAAGAGTATCTGCTTCCTCCCCACCCCATTTCTCATAGCAATGGCCTCCTAAAGTTCCTGCCTCTTCACTGCATACAGCTTCTTCACTTTCTCTAGTGGGTTTCAGAGGCCCCTACATTCATGTGCCATACTAGCAAGATCAGCATGGCCTTGTATTGTCATATCCATTGGGCAGCATCTCAGCTCTATGTCTTGAGAGCTGCCTTTTTTTTTTTAATGTAACTGCCTATTGCTCCTGCTTTGCAATAGCTATTTTTGGCTTTCTAGGTGCTACTTTCCCATATCCAGATTGCTTGCCTGTCCATACCCTTTGCTAGAGCATCCTTCTTCTTCATCCAACTGCTCCATGCCTCTGACCTTTCCTTTCAATTCTTTCCCTAAGTGATCATCATGGTTTTTGTTTGCCCTGAATAATATGCTGGATTGGGGATATAGCTCAGAGGTAGGGTACTTACCTACCATGCACAGGTCCTAAGCTCAATCTCTAGCATTACAAAACAGGTATGTGGAAGTCTTAGTTATTTAGAAATGGGGTTGTTTTAGGCTTGATCAGCTAAGATGAAGCTGTATCATAGAGGGTGGGTCCTAATACAATATGACAGATGTCCTTATTAGGACAGGAAGATTTGGGCACAGACACTGACAAGATAGCCACACGATGCCAGAGGTGGAGACTGCATTTATGTGCTGCAAGCCAAGAAGCACCTACAACCACAAAAAGCTAGAGAAGATAGGGAAGATCCTCTCCTCCATCTTTGAGGCCCAGCTAACATGACAACTTTGGTTGTCTGGGCTCCTGAACAGCAGCAGAGTAGCTGCTGTGTCAAGCCGTGCATTTTGTGGTCCTTATTTGCCACTCTAGGAAACAGACACAGCAATAATGCCAAATCTCAAAGGTTTAGATTCTACATCTAGATCTCAGCCTCATCTCAGAACTGTCTTTTCAGCTCCAGGCTCACATCTGACAGCCCGGAGCCTTGCAAGCTATGTCCTGGAGTCATGTCAAAGGTCACAGGTTAAAAGAGAATTCTTCTCTGTCTTTCCTCTGTTCTCTTCATCCTAGGTGAGTCCAGCACGCCCACCCAGCTGCTTTGCAAGAGATCCAGGACTGATCTCTGATTCTTCTTTCTCTTTATTACCTCCACCACCCAGTCCATCCACATGCCTAGATCCAAAGTCTACCTCAGATCAGTCCGCAGTCTCCCTCTGCCCTGGCATAGCCCTGGCCCCAGCTGCTGCCTCACTTGGAGCCCCCTATCTGTTTTCTCTTCTTCCAATAACCTTCCCCAACAACCATGTGTTTCAAGCCCTCAGTGGCTCTTGCTGCACTCAGAATATATGAATCTCTCCCACGATCCAGGGATTCCTCTCTCCCCATCTTAGCACCAGGTTGCTTTTCTACTGTCACTTCAAATAACTTCTAATACAGGAGGCTCTGATGCTAGCAGTTTCTTTTCAACTTCCAGAACACTATAAGCACCTTCTGGGCCTGTAGCCTTTAGGTAATGTAGTTGCTTCTGCCTCTGTGCTTGCCCCATGGCTCTCAAACAGCTGCCTCCCATTCTACACATGTCTGCCTAACTGTCACTACCACAGACAGACCTCCCCTGACACTAGTTAGTTTCCATCTGCAGTACTACAGATGTCACTTCACAGCACTTTCCCCAATAACATCCTTACTGTCTCTCTTCCTCTACCAATGCCACAGTGCTGGCATTTAGCTGTCAGTCAGTACATACATGTTGATTGAATAAACCTGGATTAAACATAAGAGAGTATAAAAACATGAGTTAGGGTGGGAGTTCTGAGGCAGTGCAGACAAAGGAAGTGAAGGGGTAAGTCTTCACAAGAAACTAAGCCTGGGCACCGGAGCAGGACTCAGCAGAGATGAGCTGGCACTGAGGACCAAAGCAGCATGTGTATACCTGCCCATGTTAAGCTGCATAGACACCTGAGCAAGGGGGACAGGACGAGAGCCGCAGATGGCTCACCAAAGAATTATAGCAAGAAAGGTGAGAGTGTGGAAAAGTGAAAGGGGTACCGAGATCTTGTAGGGCTAGGATTTCAGAGATTTGATCCAAGCCCTTTTTATGGGGGAGTGTGTGTGGGGTGTGTGTTGGGGATGATCACTGACCTCTGGAGTAGATCATTAGAGTATACCATGAAGCTAGACTCTACTCAGCCCCCATTGCTATAGCTAAATCAAGTATCTCTCAACCCATGCCTCTACCAACTGATCTCTTGCTTTTGGTTTCAGCCTTTTCTCTCACATATCAAAGGATAAGTTCCTTTCTCTGCACATATGAAACTGAGTTTTGATCTATCTTTTTTCCTCCCAACCTCTTCCAATCTTCGTTACTCAAACATATGGTGCTCACTCTGCATCTTTATCTGTGCTAGTAAGTCAAGATGTAAACATGAACGGCTGGTCTAAGAGACATCAGCTGATCACCTGCTGCCCCCAAAGAACCACCCTAATCTCTCTATGATCACCACAAATCCTTTAAACATACATTTACACCTAAAAATGAGAAAATAATTTCTTACATTCCCAACAAGGTGCTAAAAGTTTTTCTTTTCTTTCTTTCTTTCTTTTTTTTTTTTTTTTTTAATTTTGTTTTGTTTTTGTGGCAGGGAGAGGCTACGTCTCATTGGCTTGCTCACTATAGCTTTGGCTGGCTTGAAACTCACTTTGTAGATCAGGCTGGCTCTGAACTCACAGAGATCTGCCTGCCTCTATGTCCTGAATGCTAGGATTAAAAGTGTGCAGCACATGCCTGGCTGAGTTCTAGACTCCGATAAAAGAATGCACTGCTGCCATTTTTGATCCATCAACACATTTACCTATCTGTCTCCTTTTAAATCTGTAAGGACAAGGTCTGTGTCTCATTTATCTCAGAAGTCAAGCTAGATACACCACAGCTGCCCTTTCAAAAGTGGTTTGAGGCCTCCAGAAAGAAAGATACTTCTCAGGCCATGAGATGCCTCAGCAGGTAAAGGTATTTTCCATGGAAGCTTATAGCAACCTGATTTGATTCCTAGAATCTATGTAAAGATGGAAGGAAAGACTTGACACAAAGTTGTCCTCTGACCTCCATGTGCATGGTATGGTGTGTATATGTGCATATACAGCACTAATAATAATAAATAACATTTATTTGAAAAAAAAAAAAAGGCCATTTCTCTCTTTGGATGCCAGCAATCCTTGGGACTAGGGGTCACTCTACTACGATTTTGTAGACAACTTGTTCCTGGGTTGCCAAACCACGAGGCTCTGAGTTCATGGAGGTTCAAAAGTCAATTCTAAAGTCCATTTGTTTTCCTGTTCAGCTTTCCTGACACATGCTCAATGGCTGCCCAAGCATCCAGTCTTTTGTGAAGCCTGCCCTGACCAGGTCATTCCATGCCGGGTTTTGGCTGCAGCTGCACTCACCCCCTTACTCCAATATCCAGCCACGAGCCACTATGATTCAGGGTTACTATGTGCCAGGCACCGTGCTGGGGCTGAAGATCAAACAATAAACCAAGCCCTGTGGCTCCCTTGGAGGTCACTGTCTGGTCAGAGGCAGCCTCATGCAGACAGCACAGGTACACCGCATGAAATGTGTAGATATTACATGAAGAAAGGCATATTGGGAGAGAAGACACAGAGCTGGGGGCTTTCCCAGGACAGGGCTGAGCTGAGTCTCCATACATGGCAAGGCAGGGGCCTCCAGGCCAAGGCGTGAGCATTCCTCCCCCATGTCACTGCTGCATCGCCAGTGCCTGGGGCGTGGATGGTACTTAATACACATTTCTACAAGGAATGACTGTGCCAATCTCTGCTCCCCAGCAATTACCCTTGAGGCTGGCAACATCACCTTGGCAACTACTATGAAAAGATACATACTTCTCTGGCTTTTCCAGGTTTGGGAGGTGGGAGGTCACAGCCCATGGAGGTTGTTTCTGTCCTCAGATTGGTGCCAGTGTAGGAAGGAATCCGGACACATGCATCTCTGTTCTGTGGACCACTTATCTGACATGGCTGCTCTACATTTTCACTGCCATGATGCCACCTCTTGCAACCATTTTAAAGAATCTTGCTTACTATTTTGGGACATCAAAAATACTTAAAGCACATACAGACAAAATTGTACCTAAAAAAGAGAATGACTGTTTCTTTCTAACATGACCCTCACAGGACAGCAACCATTCCATTTTCCCATGAGGTTAAAACAAACAAACAAACAAACAAACAAACAAACAGCTGTCACTTTAAACACATTACTGAAGCTTTGATATTTAGCTCCACTGCTCTCTCCCCAGTACACATAAGAAGTAAGTTATTCCTAGATCAGTCCAGACCATGTGACCCTGCAGAGGCTGGCCTCCAAGAAAGGTGTGAAGACTGCAGCTAGGAGCCCAGTGCCCCTGGGTCCAATCCTAGTGCTTTTAGGCACTGTCTATATACCTCATTCCAGAATGAGGTGCCAGAAAGAAAATTAAATAGAGTACGGTAGGAAACACCTCAGATGGAGGTCTAGGATACAGCATTGCAATCAACACTGAATAACTCACCTATTAGCTGACTTAATCTGTATGACAGCAATTAAATGAAAACAACACCCCTTTTCTGGTTCTCTTTTTTGGTGTTCTGAGTACAACCCAGGGCCTTGCTCATGCTAGAACATGCTTAACACTGTTACTTCTTTTGCTCCTTTCCCTCATTTCAAAGAAGCCTTTTCTTCTTAAACATCAGAATCCACAGACCTCTCACCTCACTTTAGAATCAGACCTTCCTACCTGTAACCCCAGTCTTCCATTTATTTGGTCCAACACAGAAGGCAACAGCATGCAGGAAACTACAAGGTAAGGGCTGAAAGGCAACACCTGCCCTGCTCTGTGGGTGGTTATCCTATCAAGATGGTAGTTATGACACCAGGCGATACCCTGGGAACAAAGCCCAGGGAAGAGGTCTGAGGACCTAGGTGAGGAAAGCTGATCCCTTGGGTGCTCACAACAGTTAATGTATTGGAGGTCTGTGATGCAGGAGCCAGGCGCATATTCTGCTCACTCAGTATTCCCAGCTAACTATCGGCCTAGAGTCAAGGTCTTACTCTTGTCCACAGTCTGTAAAAAAAAAAAAAAAAAAGCAAGGACAAAGTTCACATGCATTCCTGATAAAGGTGATCATTCTGCAGCTCATTCAGAGAGCCCGAAGGAGAGCTGAGCATTTCTGGGAAGATGCTACTCAATTTCTCTAAGTTTTATTTCACTCTCTATAAAATGTGATTATTAATCCCAATTTTTCTCTTGTCTGTATAGTAGCTTATGAAGATAAATTATGGCCAGTAGAATTATAAAGCAGTTTGAACTCCTTGGAAGCAAGAAACTCTATTAGTCTCTGGTATTTTATAATCACTGATATTATAAGGTGTACTCAAATTGAACTGCAGTGAAGAAGTCTGTTCCCACAAATATATGCAGATTGAAAGTAACCTCGATATGGCTGGGGCAGAAGCAATCAAAATGTAAAATTGTATTTCAGACGGGTTGTTAAATCTTATGTTTCTATTGCAAAACTAAGGAGACTTGGCAATGCTGTCATGAGTTCTGAGCCACTGCTGAGACTGGTGACTTGGAGTGGAGGCATGGGACTACATCAAAGCAACATAGGGCTCAAGAAATAGCAGCAGTAATCTGAAGGGTAGAGAGGAGAAGGCAATTTGAGAAGAACTAGAGCCAGAAATATGAGAGATCAGAAAACAGCCTAGAGGGTAAGGGCCAGGAGAAGACCTTACGGTACCACCCAAAAAGAGACTATTCTTGGATCACAGGAAGGCTGCTGGGAAAACAGTCCTGCATCTGTAGAAATGATTTTAGACTGTCTCCGGAGAAATCATGAGGCAGCACAACTGAAGATTTAAACAGTGAAGCAGGCCTGGCTAGTCCCCGGTCAACCAGGGATTTGGTTTTAAAAAAGATATAGCTTCTTCAGCAAACTAGGTAGGGGAGGAACTGATTTGTCTTTGATTGGGGGGCTGGGGAATGAGCAGAAGGGGGGGAAAAAAAAGACCCATGGGTGAGGTTCTGCGATTCAAACACTGGGAGAAATTGACCTGGAGCTGCCTGTTGGGTGAGCTTATAAGGAGCTATGCCTGGACCCAGCTCAATTACTGGAGACCTTGAGATTTTTTTGGCCACACTTTCCGGCTCTAATGAGCTGAAGAGACATCACAGCAGAGAGTGGGCTTTGAGTCCAGAATAAAAGCTGGGGAAACCTCACTTAAGTCTTCAGAGGTCATAGCTTGATACAACAGACACGGAAAACACACAGCAGAGATATTCTCCAAGTTTGATCTGGGAGCCACTACTGAATGTTCACAAAACTGTGCATACGAGGATTAAGACCTTCAAGACTGATGACTATCTTTGCCTATCACCAATAGAAATGCTCAAGGCATTGACTCACAGCCTTGTGTCCATATGGGAAGGTGACATAAGCACAGTTTGGTCTACATGTTGACATGAGTCTCATTCAACACTTGGGCAGTTTCCCAAAGGAAGGTGGCTTTCTTGATACCACTGGCCATTTCCAGCACAATTAGGACCAGATGGATAGCTGTTTTTATTTGTATTGGCAGTGAGCGTCTGAGCTCTGAATGAGATTTCCCCATGTGTGTACTAATACACATGCATTTTCTATGCTAATCCTTGATTCCTAGGGCTGCTACACCTTTGCCAAGGACACCATTAAAATCAAACTCTAGTTCTTTTGCTTACATATGGCTCTAGAACATAAACAGAATATAACACGAAGACCTCTAATAATATTGGTGGACTGAAGCCAGCTCTTAGATGTCTAAGGCATATTCTGACATTAGCCTTCCAGTTTGTTGGTATGTGCTAGGGTAAGCAAAACAAAGAATATAGCTGGATGGTGGTGGCACACCGCTTTAATGTCAGCACTTGGGAGGAAAAGGCAGGTGGATCTTTGAGTTCAAGGCTAACCTGATCTACAGAGCTGGTTCTAGGACAGCCTGGGCTACACAGAGAAAGCCTCTCTTGAAACACTCCCCTTCAAAACAAAACAAAAAATACAAACCAAAAACCCAACCCAAACCAAACAAACAAATAAAAAAAACCTAACACAACAAAAGAACACATAGCCAGAGATATACGCTCACCTAACAAACAGTAGTTTGGCTTGATTACACAAGCCAAACTGATAAAAAGAGAGCAGGCAGCGGTGCACTCCTGTAATCCCAGCACCCCAGAGGCACAGGCAGGCAGGTCTCTGTGAGTGAGGCCAGCCTAGTCTAGAAATGGAGTCAAGGACAGCCAAGGCTACACAGAGAAACCCTGTCTTGAAAAAAAAAGTGGAAGATGTAAAAATAAAAACAAACACCCCGCTAGAAGTGTATCTTACTGTGAAATGTTCCTAGGAAGAAACAGCTTGGATCCTTTCTAGGAAGGGCCACATGGTTTATCTCAAAAACACTCAGCAGCCCTGAAATTCCTAGAACCCTTACCTTCCTGGCTGTGCTGTACTCTCATTGCCTGTTTCCAGCCCAGGTAGCTTAAATCTTTTATTCTCATTGATGGTGTGTTACCGGGAAATCAAAGCTGGTAGGAGAGAGCCTGTCCAGGACTACAGGGCCACCAGGCTAGGCTTTATATTGGTGCCTTTTGCCAAATATATTCTCAACAAATGTTAGTAGACAATTACTAGTCAGCTTAGGGAATTGAATTATGAGGTCTGCTGGTATTCACTTAGTGATTTGTTTTACACTTAAACAATTTCAAGTGCTTTTAACAGTTAAAAAAAATCTTATTTCATTTTTGTTGAGAAAGACAGGCACAAAGAAGTATACAAGGGCTGGGAAGCTGGCTCAGGGCATGAAGGGCTTGCTTTATAAGCAGGAAGACCTGAGTTTGATCCCTCCTACCCATATAAAAACCTAGAAGTGTTTGTAATCTCAGTGCTGGTGGCTGGAGAGAGGAGGATCCCTGTGGTTTCCTAATTAACCAGGGAGTTCAAGGGCAGCAAGAGACCCTGTCTCAAAAGACAAGGTGGGAATGACATCTGAAGTTGATTTCCGGCCTCCACATGAATAGGGAGGAGAGAAAGAAAGGAAGAGAGAAAGAATGAGTGAATGTGGGTATGTTCATTCCCTTGTATGCCTACACACATACCCTGCACACAATTGTGTACACACACACACACAGAGAGAGACAGAGAGAGAGAGAGGAGAGAGAGCGAGCATGCAAAAAACACAACAAAAATGATTAGAAAGCAAAAAGAACTACAGCAAAGAGCATCCCAGAATGTCAAAACCCCTCTTGTCTTCCACACATTATCCTTTCTGCTCAAAAGGGACTTGAAACCTGTGCCTTTATGCCACAGGCATACAAGAGATGGGGGCTGGGAGTCACACTGATAAAGTGGATTTCCCAGGCTCAGCTGCCTTCCACCTCATGGAACTCCAGACAAGGTGGATATGAAGGAACTGGAAAGAACAGAGCAAGCAGGTGGAGCCATAGACATTCAGTGACATCCTTTTCACAGCTCCTTCTGTTTTTCTTCTGCTTTGTTAAGTCTGCTGACTGAAGCTGAGGGCTAAAATTGTGCAGTTATGGCTTCTAAGGGGAAACCTGCTGATTCTGGGAAAGGCTAACTCAAACATCTCTGTCACCTGTCATGGCTTTCTGAGGGCAACCCTCTTTCCTCTGTCTTGGGAGGGAATTTGGAATCTTAATTCCCGAGGATCAACTATACACAGAGCATCTTCCCCATATTTGGGCTGGTGACACATTATCAAAGCTACCAACAGAGTGAAAATGGGATGTCATGTCATAGAAGGGCTAGCTTCTTCCATGTGAACCTGGTATTCAAGGCTCACTCTCTCTCCAGATAAAAAGCATACTATGGTATTACCTATGTGGCACTTTATGGATTTAAATGTCAGCACTCTCACTTCTTTAATAGTTGGCTTTGATTGGTTCACTTTGAGCACTCAGTAACTGTTGGATAAATAAACATGAGCAGAAGAGTGTCAGTGTTTTCCTTCCCATAGTGCCCTGTATACCTCCAACTCATAGACCAGTGACTACACCATAGACATGGCTCATTTCCTTCCACCCTCATCTGGTCATGTGGCTTGAAGGGTTGAATGGTACTGATTAGGGATAAAAAAGAGGGCACTGACAATAGACATCTTTTCTTTGAAATGGAGGTACCTTTGGTGTCACCGACTGAAACCAGACCAACTCAGAGAACAGAACCAAAACCTGAGCTAGAAAAAGACCCCACTGAGCACAATGGCAAGCACGCTAGAGGGTTAATTCCCACTGTGGTGGCAGGAAAACTGAGGTTTCCTTCTGTTCACTGTATACTGAGCAGAGAATTATCAAGAACCACGGGCCAAAGCCTGCTAACAGCCTGCAGAGCAAGTTCTTGGAGCTACCCGATAGTGCATACTGACCCAGTAAGTGTGGGATGGGGCTATCTCCAAGTAAGAAGACATTCCTGGGCCAAATGAGCCATGGGGATGAAGCCAACTCGCTAGGGAGAGTTCACATGATCCTGGCTTTGCCTGCAAAGGGGACTCTCAAGTCTATAGCAGCAAATACCCATAATACAGGCTTAACTATGGCTCACTTTCTCACAGTATGCCCACCCTGGGATTTGCCCAGTCAAGACAAGGGAAGAGCTCACACAGCTGTTGGCTGGTTGCCTCAATAGAGATAAGGAACAGGGGGGTTCTGCTGGATAAGGTGGGTATAAACTCTAGCCAAGGGCAGCTTATTTAAGGGATAACTTTTAATACTCAAGTGCTGAGGGAACAAACAAAACTAAACCTAAATTTGCTTTCTTGTTTACGTCTTGTTTCCCCAAGAAACAGTCAGCTGTCTCTTTAAATCTGCCACTAGGGGGTGCAGAAGTGTAGTAGGTAGCTAATCTGAAAGTCATCTGAACCATTAATTCATACAGGGTCAATGGCAATGCTATCCCCTGGTGATAGTCACTGGATCCTGGGAAACCCACAGCAAACTAAGCAGAACAAGAAGATCTTTCTGTTGGTGCAAGATGCTGAACTATCCCTTCAGGTGGCAATACCACTGCCCCATCTTCCCATAGACTGTTGGTCTTATTTTAACAATGGGGCCTCTTTCATAATCCAAGAGCTGGGACTGCAGGCCTTTGCACTGGAGCAACATTCAGTAAGAGACTAGAATGTTCATTTTGTTCTCATGAATGCCAAACACTACTCTAGCAGAGTGAGCTAACTGGTAGGTGCTGGAACTAAGGAGTTGCTACAGCTAGGGATGAGAAAAGGAGAGGAGGGAAAGAGGGGTTTGTACAGCAAGACAACATGGGGGGCTGAGAGGCAGTACTCTCCACAAACCCTTCCCATTCCCTGTCATTGCCTTCATCACCTCCAGCAGTTTTGTGTTTGGAAAACGTTCTTTTGGGTCTACAAAACTTTCTGCTTAGACCTTGTTTCCTCCAGAACTCTTCCCTCACCATGGGGAGGTGCTCTCTTCTGTACTCCTACTTATATTAGAATTGTATCTCACTTTCACTGACAGGTTATGTCTAGTCAGCTTTGCATCTACACTGGAAGCATCTTGGGGCCATGGCTCCACATTCCAATGCCAGTGCACCTTGTAGTATCCAGTAGAGCCTCATAAGCAGGAAGTGGGAGGTGTGAACAGAACCACTTAACTTTGTTCGCATGATGGCTGTGATGGTGATGGTTCAGTTCAGCAGCTTTCTTTTACCATCAAAGTGTAGTAAATGTTCTCTCACACTAAAGTAGCTGTGTGAGGAAGTAATGAAAACAGCAGCTTCTGGTCATTTTTAAGGAAAGAAGGGAAGGAAGGGAGTTCTTACTTGATAACAGGTATTCGATGGGGACAATTGCAGAAGAAACAAACAAATGAATCCCCCTGCTTTTAGCAAAAGTCTGACATAGGGACTTTGTACATTTAAAAACATGTGTATAAAGTGATGGGGTGGTAGGGAAAAAGAACATGCATGAGCATGTATGTGCACAGTACAGACATACATCCACAGATGAAGAAACAATAATGGAGAAATGGAGAGCGGACACTACATGGGAGATTTTAAAAAAATTCATCTACTTTCCCAAATAAATAGATATTTGAACAAATGGCCAAAATCCTAGTATGAAGAGCTCAGTTTCCCTGCTACCAAAGAATAAGAGTTTGCAATAGGACCTGCACCAGCAAGTGGTAGCCTGTCACACAAATCTCCTGAGAATAGGAGGAAATGTCGCCTGGATGTATTCAGGCCTGCTTGGCCTCTCAAGAACAGAAACTCCTTAGGGAGACGGAATCCATACTGATCTCTTAGGAAGTGCTGGTGACATTCTGCTGGCCGCAGCACTGTACACAAAGGCGCTTAACACCAACTAACAAACGGGGCTAGCCACACTCAGAGGCTCTGCTTAGAGAGGCTTTAATCTAGGACTGTCTAGCTCCTTTATTTGGTCCCAACAATTGACTTCAAAAAGAAAGAAAAATAACAACAAAACCCCCTAATACTCCAAAGATTCAACTGACAGTCAATTCTGAAGATAAGTGAAACCTTGCCTTGTTAGAAATTCTGTCTTGGATAAAAATCCTGTAGAAATCTTCCTGGTTGACTAACCTAAGTGCTCTCAACACATGCATGCACAAAGAAGCCTGTGTATATACACAATGGATGTTTACTTAGTCATAAAGAATGAAATTACATCATTGTAGGAAAATGGATGGAACTGGACAGCATCATGCCAAGCAAGAGAAACCCAACTTGGGACAAATGCTATTAGGAGGCACTTAGATCCACTAACCAGCTGCCTTGGTTTCCCTGTACTCTGAAGTAATCAGGAAACAGAAAATGGGTTTATTTACAGTTTGATCAAATATGTATGTGTGTCTAATGTCCTCCTCACCACGTCTATAGCCACCCTACAATTTTTACAAAGCCATGAACCAAAGGCCAGAACATATGCAAATCTAGCTGTGAGACAAGTTAACAAGCCCTTTCCTAGGGGAAAAGAGGAGCTGGGCTCCAGATGGCCTCTATATAAAATACTCTTGGAGAGTATTTTATTCAAGTACAGACTGAGGAAAATGGGGTCTTAAATATCCCTCATTTTTAAAGATAAAAGAGTTTCATCTCAGGTTGTGGGAACCTATTTAGGCCTTACAGAGTTTTTTGTTCCTCTGTCCATTCCTATCATAGGTGGAAAGGCTTTTTGTAGTGGACTTTGGAGCCTTTAGTTTCTTTTTCTGTAGAGGGTAGTTCCAAGTTTCTCATGCCTGTTAAACACATGAATTTCACAAGTTAAAGGGACCAGCTAGAGTAGGGAAGGACAGGAAAAAGCAATCAGGAGTGTGTGTATGTGTGTGAGAATATGATCAAAATACATTATATACACCTATGGAAAAGTCTTAATGGAGTGGTGCGTGTTGGTGTACACCTGCAATCCCAGCCCTTGAGGCAGAGGCAAAGGCAGAGGCAGGAGGATCATATATATATGATATATATATCATAATATATATATTCCAGGTCAGCCTAAACTGCACAGTGAGGACTTGTCTTAACCTGCACATTCTCTCCTCCACCAAAGAGAAATATCATAATGAAACCTGTTATTTTGTATAACTAATACATGTTAATAAAGAAAATGAATGCTGAGGAGGACGCTTCCTTTTTTCCCTCTTCTGGGCTTCCTTGACCAGATCCACAGATTTCCTGTGAGTATGAAGTGCGGGCATTGAAGGCCCTGAGCCTTTGTGTGTGGACTTTGGGGCACAGCCTCCAGGCTTGCAGCAGTCTCTAATGTAAGTCCCCCTCACTCCTGCTCACACCTTCATACCTACTTGGAAAGATTCTGTTTGCTTCCAGGTTTGGGTCTGCCATCCTTCCTCCTGGGTTTAGCTTCATCACGTAGGCCATTCCCTGATTTTTTTGCTTGGCAAGGATTATGGGACAGATGAAGTGGATACTCCTGGGAGAGAGTTTTCCTTTCCCTGTAAGCACCGTGTTCAATGTAGACAAATATTTGAGTAGCCTCTATCCTGCATTAACACTAGGGCAGAATCATTAGTGATTAGATTTTTCTAAGGGAAACAGCAAACCACAAGAAAGAAAGTAAAGTCCCAGTGGAAGATAAAAAATGCTAAGGGTGGGCAGCTGAAGGTATTATTCAGAAACAATAGGGGGATGGCAGAACTGTATTTCCTCTGTTCTTCCAAGGGGAAGTTCAGGAAAAGGTCAGAAGGAGAACAATGCTGGCTATCTATCACATAGCCTCTCCCCTAGAAAGGTCTCTTACACACTGCAGCCTCATTTCTCAATTCTATAATTACCACACACTCCCCACCACAGATTGCATGCCACCCTGGCCTTATGAATTATACATTTCATTTCCATTTACTAACACTGGGACTTGGCGGCCACGGCCAGGGTGGCAGGTTTCAGAGACTGGACCCATGCAATGTTCCCTCAAGTGCACATACACGTGTTACCGAGCCCATGTATGTTACTAGTGGTGACCTGCAATTCACAGCCTTTGGTCTTGTTTACTGAACAGACAAGAACTAGCTATCAGCTGGGGGTTTTCTTAGGGAGAAATCATATTGGGGTGCCTTTCCTTCCCCTTAACATTAACTACATATGGTTTATCATGCATATGGTTTATCTCTGTCCCCTGAAATTCCCCTAATTTCATTCATCAGAGGGGATTAAAAAGACTTAAAGAGCACTTTACAGCAGTATTCAGCTTTCCTATGAAACACTCAGCATCTTAAATATTATCCACACTTCTCTTTCCTTGCAGTAAGCTACAGACTAGCTTCAGAGTTTGTTGGATGGGGCTTAAAAACTACTCTAGAAAATGTCTTTTGACAGAATAGCAGTTATCCAAGTTAAAAATAGGAGGGTCAGTTTGTTGTTTTGTGCTCTTTTCAAAGTCTAAATCGTTCTTTGTTCCCTTGTACACGAACCTCAGTCACTACTCCTGAGGAGAGATGGACAGAGGCTCCAGCCTCTGCTCCTCAGACTTCTTGGCAGTGGCTTTCTTACTGCTGTAGGAAGGCTTGAGGAGATGCGTGTCGATAAGGACTTCCTCAAAGTAGCCCTTATAGCTGATCTCACAACAGATTTTCTGTCTTTTCCAGTAGGTAAGATCTAAAAAGGAAAAAACTGGAGTTCTAATAGAGTTGGAAGCTGTATCCTAGCCATCATCTGACTGGTTACTGTAGCATGGAGACTGGGCTGGAGAGGCACTTGAGCATCAGAATTGGTGCATTGAAATCCTTCTGCAATTTACTGATCTGGTTGCTTTTCATTCAGTTTCCAGAGTTTTCACTTTCTTTGGTTTCAATGTTGTCTTTAGACTGGTCCTGCTCTTGCTTCTACCACATTGTTCCAGTTTTTGTTTGTTTGTTTGTTTTTTGATCCTGATGGCAACTTCTTCCATCTTTTCACAAACAGTACACAGGCATTGCAGATGTCTTATGAGCGAGTCTAATGTAACCCAAAGCAGCTCTGGAAGTCCTTTTCGTAATGCTTACTGTCTGTGAACCGGGAGGTGGAGGACTTGGCCCTGCAGATACAGCAGCTCTCTATACTTCGGCACATCTTCAGCTTGTGAAAACCAATCATCTTCTCTTCTGGGCAATAGTTTCCATGCGCAGCAGTGTCCCCATGGTGCAGACTGCACCAGGCCAACCCCCTGTAAGCACTCCCTCCACCTGCACTGAGTCGAGAAAGATTGTCTCCTGCAGCTCTTCAGTTGCTACCGAAGACAGAGATGCAGATTCTGCTTCCCCCCTGCACACCCCCTTAACACTCTCATTCAAGCTAAACCTTGTTTAAATGAATACAAAGGGTGGTCTTGAATGAGGCTATACTAGCATGGGGCCTGACGTATATATCTGAGAGCATCAGCAACACCCACTTGTCTTACTTTTTGAGTTGGAAGGTGGAATAGAAAGGGAGTTCCAGAAACTGGGGGAATCCCATCCTCCAACTAACTGACATGAGATGGCACTGAGCCTTTATATAGTGGACTTTGGAGCACAGCCCCCGAACTGGTCATTACCCTCCAGGCTTGCCGCACTGTCTCTGATGTATGTCCTCATCACTCCTGCTCACACCTTCACAACTACTTAAAACAAACAGACAAACAAACAAACTGACAACCAGTAGACTGAGCAGAAGTGGCATCCTTGGTAACTGAGAACATGCCAACAAAGAAGATTCAAGGAGCAGAGCAGACAGGTGTGAGCTAAATGACTTTCCCTCTTAGAGCAGAGTCTGCACCTGAATATATCATGTGGGTTGCGACCCTTTGTGGGTCAAATGACCCTTCCACGGGGATTGCATATCAGATATCCTGCATAACAGATATTTATATTGATTCAAAATTACAGTTACAAAGCAAAATTACAGTTATGAAGTAGCAACTAAATTTTGTTGTGGGTCACTACAACGTGAGAAACTATATTAAAGGGTTGCAGCATTAGGAAGGTTGAGAACCACTGCTTTAAGTGATGGTATGAGCAGGATTTTAATTAAAAAATTACTCTAGAAAGTTCCAGGGAAGGTACTTGTGAGATGAGATATACATTCAGGGGATTTAATTTCTGAGGTTGGTCTCAGAAACGCTAGTAAGAGAAATATAAATCATTGTGATGTGTGTGCTATTCTCTTGGGTTTCTTTGGGAAACTCCTTTTAATGTTGGATTGTGTGTTTATAAAGTATCTATTGAGGGTCTACTGGGAACACAGTGGTGAAAGCCAGCTTTAAGATGGCCTGTGATCATCTACGTCTCCTTATCTGGTGTTCCATTATACCAAGCAGGCTGATTGTGTGGAATCGATAAGAGAGCACAGAAATAATGATGTGTGACTTGTGAGATTAGTTATTAAAAAGACATTGGCTTCTACCCTGTTGGGTTCTGAATCACTGGCTATTGGAGAAAGCAGTGACCACGTTGAGAGGATAATGAGTGTCTAAGAGCAGCCAGCGCCAGCTTGCCAGTCACAAGAGTGAACCTCCTTAGGCGTAGGTCCCACTCCCCAGCCACTCTTCAAATGCTTATAGTCCCAGTTGAGGGCTCAGTGGGTGCAGCCTCCTAAGACTGGGTCAGGATTGTCTAAGCCAAGTCGCTCTCAAGTTACTGGCCCCCAGAAACTGAGATGACAAACACTTACTGCACAAGCCACTCTGCTTTAGGGCAATTTGTCCTAGGGCTCATGCCCATGTGAAGGAATGCTATGCTCCTAGGAGAGCAGACCTCTGCAAAAGTAACTCTAGATTTACTCTCTGGCTAGCTTCACTGGGCTGGGCTCCATGCAGTCCCTATTTTGACTGGAATCATTTAAATACCTTCTTCTAAGGATGACAGTGACTCAGGAGGACTTCCAAACACCTAAAAGCTGGCAGGACCAAAAGGACAGGAAGAATGCTTCAAACGACTATCCTACAGGAAGAATACAACAGAGACACTAACAATTTGACTTGCATAAAACTTTAACTATTTAATTTTTTCATTAAAAATTTCATTAGCATATGCTAGTTATATATAATAATGGGTTTCATTATGGCATTTCCATACATGTCCATAATTTTTTTTATCATATTTAGTGTTTTTTTTTTCTTTTTTGTTTGTTTTCTTCAAGACAGGGTTTCTCTACGTAGCCTTGTCCTGGACTCACTCTGTAGACCAAACTGGCCTTAAACTCATAGAGATCTGCCTGCCTCTGCCTCCTGAGTTCTGGGATTAAAGGTGTGTACCACTACTGTTTGGCTTTTGATCATATTCAATATTTATTTTTAATTTTTTTGAGATGGGGTCTCTCTGTTCAACTCTGGTCGGTCTAGAACTTACTCTGTAGACGAGGCTGGCCGTAAACTCACAGAGATCCATTTGCCTCTACCTCCCAAGTGCTGGGGCTAAAGGATCTAAACTTTTTAACATTGAGAACTCAGGTGATACTTCCTAAGGGTAGGGATTCCCAGCTTCTCATGAAAATCAGAAGCTAAGGCAATTCTAGGGCACATATTTATTCACAGCAATGATGATCTCAGGATAGGGGTACTGCCCTCTCATAAGGTCGCCTGTGTGCCATCTGCTGCAGCTCCATCAGCTTGCAGACGGCACCATCTGGCCCTACTGCACTTGAATTCTGAGATGGGTAGAAGAGAGACTAGATGTAGGGAGACAGGTAAAATATCTAAAAGCAATTATTGGCTTTATCTCTGATGGGCACTTTGGAGGGACACAAAATTAGTGTTTTTGTTGTTGTTGTTGTTTTTGTTGTTGTGGTGTTTTTTTTTGTTTTTTGTTTTTTTTTTTTTGCTACTCCCACCCCCATAGCTAGGCTGGTCTAGAAATCTACTATGTAGAATTCAGATTCTTGATCCTCTTTCTTTAGCCTCAGGAGTGATGGGATTACAGATACGTGCCACCATGCCCTGTGCTTTCAAAATTAGTTTTTCTTTAAAAAAAAAAAATCATTCAACAGTTGCCCCAGAGGCAAGGGACAGCTTAGAACTTAGAAAGCATGTAAAACAATTACTGCACTTTACATTAAGCAGCATGCATTTTAATAGCAACATTTATTTATGAAGGTTTTGATATGTTTCCTCTCTGCTGAGAGGAAGTGTGATATTCCATCTTGCTGCACTCTGGCTTTCTACCACAGTACTGATTTACAATAACAAAAGAAAGGAAGGCTCTGCCACCACAGCTCTGTGGCTATCTGCTGGATTCTTCCTCCTACACAATAGAATAATATACCCTCTGCTGGCCTTCTCCCAATTATGTATTTGAAAGAGAATTCTTGTAATCAGTTTTCAGAGTGGCTTACTCAGGAATTAACTGATGTGAACAATCCTCTGGAGTTTTGTTTTTGTTTTTTTTTTTTTTTTTTTACAAAATTCTGGAAGAATAATGTGGGGTTAACATATCATGCTCTCAAGAATATCCACCCAAGTGGGCAAGAGCTCAATGAGGAAGAGCTCTTGGGTTGCTTAAAAGTCACTCAAGGGCAGTTCTGTACGAGAACGAGCGCAGGGGCAGAACAGCTGCCCTGTTCCCCTAAGCACAGTGAGTGTTGTGGCAACCTCAATTGCCCCTGTTTATTGAGATTCCGCTGCATTTGGGACTCTGTTAGAGGTGATGCTAAGCAATGGTCTCTGTTTTCATGAATCTTAGCAGTCGGTTAGTGCACACAGCAAGCGATAGCACTGAGGGCCAGAAGGAGTGATTTCTGTTTTTCACTCAATAAGCATTTCCCAAACATCTACTAGGCACTGGGCACTGAGTATTTGGGCATCCACCAGAAAGTCTTTGTTGCTGTGGAGCTTACACTCCAGTGGCCATCAGGGAATGCTGCCACTGGCTGGAGAGAACAGAGAATTTAAAGAGTCGGGATTAGGGAGACACACTTCAGAGCTAAAAGAGAAGGGAGCTGCAGGTGAGAAAGTAGCCTGAGAGAAGGTAGAAGCGGGAAAACACAGAAAACAAGGAAGGGGCCCAGAGGGCTTGGGCAGTGCAAGGGCAGGTATGCCAGGGTGGAAACCTTCTTGGTCATCAGTGCCACAGTCTTGAAGTGGACAACAAGCTTTTATTTGTTCCCACACGTAGGAAAAAAGCCCCAGGGCAAGAGTAATTGAAAAACACAGTGCCAAGGCTTCTTAAAGTTGTAACATGGAGAGCGGATCTAGAGACCTGATAAGGCAGTTCATACCTCCTACACAGAGAAGGTATGACCAGCACACCTACGCAAAGTACCTCTTGGTCTCTTTGTAAAGACAGGCCACTGATGGGCTGGAGGCGTGGCTCAGAGAGCATGATATGTTAAGATCTGGCTGGTCTTCAGAGGTCCTGAGTTCAATTCCCAGCAACCACATGGTGGCTCACACCATCTATGAGATCTGGTGCCCTCTTCTGGCGGCAAGTGTACATGCAGGCAGAACATTGTATACATAATAAATCAATCTTAAAATAAAAAATAAACAAATAAATACATAAACAAACAAACAAATAAATAAATAAAACAGGCCACTGAGAAGCCCAGATGACAAGTGACCAAGAACACAATCTCCAATGCTTTAAAACCAGCCTAAGATGACCTGATCTATGTGATAAAAATCTGTTTTATGATGTGTCAGCAAAGTTTTGCCCTTTCTACAAAGAAAGTTGGTGTTTTTTGTTGTTGTTGTTTTTGTTTTCTGTTGTTGTTGTTTTTTTAATCTTTGCAAAGGTGGTAAGGGTAAGGCAGACACTCACTGCACCCCTGAGACTTTCTTTTCTGCAGGAGCAGTGTGTCTATGTAGCTGAGCTGGCTGACCGACAACCAGGATCTTAAAAGCACCCCAGACAGACAGGCTCACACTCCTCCTGTTGGCCTGACTGCACAAGCTGCACAGAAAAGCTGTTGCTTCAGATTCAATGTGATTACAAACAAATCTCTGGACTTGTCTGTGCATTTAGAATGGCTTTGTTGTAACTCTGGGTGTGTGGAGCTTGTCATCTGGTCTCACTAGCTCTGCCTTCCACACTCATGAAGTCATCCAAGGATCCTTTCAGGTGGGGCAGATATCATCAAGAAGGGCAGAGGGCTAGGGTGTCATGTGAACATTTATAAGTCTAAGAAATTATAATTAACAATAACCACCACCCCAAAAACACCTGTGTTCATCTTGATATCCTCAGTAATACCAACTCTAAACCTACTTGGGTCACCCACCCAGTATTTATTTGAGGGAGCAATTTACACCAAGAGAACAGCTATTAGTAAGTGCCGCTGGAGGGCCCCCTTGAGTGGGAGGTTAAACAGTGTGCTTTTTAAAGTCCTCTCCAACATCAGAGTTCTTAATGGCCACCATGTGATGCTTCCCCTCTGATCACATGTAGCTTTCCATCCACAGGCCACAAAGAGCAATCTGACAACAACAGTCTCTTTACACAAAGAAAGACACCTATGCTTGGGAGGTACTCACTTGGATTAGAAAGTGTCTCTAGCAACCAGCGTCCTAAGCCTGGAGCTAAGATGGCGATGAGCAAATCACTGAATTCTCAGGACCTACAGGTGCTGTTAATGGCAGCAACCATTAAGTGGTGACATTTACAGTAAATGCAAGCCAGGAGAAGAAAACACAGCAAGAACAAACTTTGTAACATATGCGTCTGAGCCAAGGTCCACCTTCCGTTTGGATTAAAGATATAAGTCCCAGTGCAAAGGAAGCTGGTCAGCACAGCCCAGGGAAGGATTTTACTGCCTCATCTTCCAGGTGGCTGTGGGTGGCAGTTGCGTGGAATTTGCAGAGTGAGTCTGTCTTCCTTGGCAGGAGCATCAGCTTATTCCGCATTGCAGGGTCTTCTTCGTTATCACTTCACATGTGCTCACTTTCTCTTTCCCCTTCTCTAATTCTTCCAGTCGAGATAGCACTGCTCCAGCCTTTCTTTATTTTTGAACGAGCCCACAAATCCAACTGGAGACATGTGGGCAGGTTTGTACTGGGAACCTTACTACCATTTAATATTGTTACGACCTTAAAGGCAGAGACCCCCTTGTCCAACTTATAGAGAAGAATGAGAATTGAAGGTGGAACAGGGAGACGGGTCAGGAGGCTAGCGGGGTGTTATGAAGGTAATTTAAGGGTACTCAAGCTGACTACAAGCTTAAAAAGCTACATGAGTATGTCACCATCCACCCCTCCCATGAGGCCCATAGGCCTTTCATGGCCTCTAGCTTTTGCCATGCCCCCTTCTTTGATGAACTGTCCCTGCTGTCCTCAACGTCCTCCCAAGCCCCTCCAGGCTTGTAATTCAGCAAGCTGGCTCTCCACTGCCTTCTTCTGTCACTTCCTCTTTTCTGGCTCCTTCTTGTGGACCCTGTCCCCCCTGCCATGGTAAACTCATTCCCTGTCATCACCATCAGCTGGCAAGTGCCTCAGGTCTAGCCTTTCTACATTTCTGTTGGAGCTTTTAAGTGAACTCAGTATCCCCTTACCCTTCAACGTACTGCATTTCTCCCAGAGAAACCATGATGCTCTCTCTGTCTGAGGTCACTGTGCTCAATAGTCCTCTGCAATATATATTTGTCTCTCTTGTACATGAGCCTCTGCTTTCTTCTTTCCTTTCTTCATCTTCTTTTTTTAATGACTTTGAACTTTTGATCATTCTTTACCACCTCCAAAGTGCTGAGATTATAGACACACTGGGATTATATGCATGCACTACAATGTCCATGATTTTCTTAAAACTAAGGCATTGCTGGGGATCAAACCTAGGGCTTCATGCACACCAGGCAAGCACTCTATCAAGGGAACTTTATCTCCATTCCGTTGCTTTAGAAATATCCTTTAAAGTCACTTGCTCCTCTTCTCACTCAAGGCCTCTACTCCCTTGGCCTCACATGGATCTTGGAGATAAGTCCCTGGGGACCTTCTCTGTTTCCAGTCTTCCCCCTCTGCAATCAGTTACAGCCTATTGCTAGACTTGTTTTCCTAAAAGGGTTTTTACCACCCCACTTCCTTCCTCAAGAACCAACCCGCTTATCACAGGACATCCAAGTTCTAATTTTACTTGGAAGACTCCAAAACAACTGTCCCCTTATCCCACCAAGTTTTCCTCTGGGTTCAATTTCTGATGTCTTCTTTGAATCAGATCTTCATTTTTGTATACTCTGGTGATACCTTTTTACTCTGTGCTTTTGTGTGAGTTGTTTCTCTTTGTCCACTCCTCTAATGCTGACATTCTCAGAGCTCAGTTCTGCATTTCCTTCCACTAGCAGTCACTAAATCCCAGGCTTTTGCACTAAGTGAGAGCCGCAGATTGAACTCTGCTGCCTGCCTTAATGCTGACACTCCACAGGATTGGCCAGTGTCTTCTGTTAGACTGTTTGTCTCAGCACCATGGGTTCTGATCATGCTGTGAGAATGGCTTATGTTGGCTCCAACAGTCTTTCAGATGTTGCTGGCATGATTTTTCACTTTACTGGCTCTTCAAGTTCCCAGACCTTTTCTATGCTGAGCTTCTCAATTTCACCTACAAGTGAAGGTGGCTTTTTGTTTAAGTATGGATGAGCCCTGTGCATTCTGCCTTCCACTTAATGTCCCTAGGGAGACTCTCACTTGCATGGAATGCTCTGGCTTGTTGGACTGGGAATCCATGCAGTCTTGACCTTCCCTATCCAAGATTTTGTCTCAAGTCTCCTTTCAGAACGCTCTTCTTTCCTTCAGTTCACCTTCCAACTACCCTAAGCATTGTCTCGGGCACTCCTCTGTTTCTAGGTGAAGCAGCTGGTCTCTCCAACTAAGCTGTGGGCTTCTCTATGAAAATTCATGGCACCCTTTCGTTCTGGATGCTTACATCCCATGTAGTATCATAGGGCCTCACCAAGCACAATGGAACCATATTTGCCCCATACCCTTTGAATGGCTGTCATTCTCCTAGATGCTCCTTAAGAGGTCTGCGCCAGTGTTCAAAGAGCTGGCTCCTAAAGCAAGCTCTAACTTATCAACTTTGTGGATGTATTGCTTACTTTTCTGTTGTTGTAATGAAGCACCATGCCAAACAGCAACTTACGGAAGAAGTTTATTTTGGCTTAGGATTCTAGCAGAATAAGAGTTCATCATGATAGGAAGAGGCACACAGTGTCAGTCTGGCTGTTGGAGCAGGAAGTTGAGAGCTCATATCCTCAACCATAAGCAGAAAACAGAGGCAGCTTTAAACTCTCAGGGCCTCTAGTGGACACACTTCCTCCCAAAGATCACACCTTCTAAGCCTCCCCAAATTGAGCTATCAACTGGTGACCAGGTATTCAAATCCCAAAGACTATGAGAGGCAATTCTCATTGAAACCACCACAGTGCTTCTGGTTTTACCATCTATGTTATAGGTCTATATTGTGTTGGGGCAAAGACCAACTGAATATCAACATATGTGAAAAGCTTATAAGTCTAGCTCACTTGCTCATTCAATAAATATTGTGCAAATGACCATATTAGTAAGTGGTGATAATGATAAGCCAACTATTTTCAACTCCACTGAACTCTTGCCATGGAATAATTTCTATGGAAAATGGGAAAGCAAACCAAAACTTTTTTCATACAAATTAATGACAACATTATTGGAATATATATTAATATATATGATTTATTAATATTATATATATCTTATCAGCTAAATGTTATAAGTTTTACAAGGACTTTAGCTTATTAAAGGCTTCAATCCTAGGGAGGAGATAGCAGAGTTCCAATTAATAGAGTGGATCTGGTTGGAGCTGTGGATGGGGAGATCTTGTTTGCATACTTCTAATAACAAGTGGTCATTATTACAACTGTTTCCACCACCTCCATTAGACAGAACCTCAGAAAGTGCTGAGATGTTTGTTCATTGTACACTGGTGGGCCAGCATTGGTCACCAGACTATCAGCCTGCCTCACCCTAGGCTTACTGCACAAACTATAGGCACACGAAACAAGCTGGGTACCCACGGCCTTTGGGTACAAGGTAAGAAGTTTGCCATGGCTGCCTTGGGGGGAAGTAGGGTTCATTCTCTCCTGGATCCCTGGCTGGGGAAAGCTGGATGCTGCCCGATGTGCACATTTCTCTTATGCACATATGGAGGCCAGTACTGTGTGAAAATAAGATTACTAGGAGTGAGACAGACTCCCTAGGAGGCATATAAGGAAAGTGGCCATGGCTAGCTAATAAAGGTGGCAAATTTTCAACATTGCCAGCTTCCTCTTCATCCTCTTGACTTGAGACAAAAGCTTGATAGCTTAAAACAATGGCCTTTTATGCTTTTGCCTCCCACTAGCAGGCCTGGTGTTGGTGGACTGGCTCAATGAGTTCAAGGCCTGCTCAGCACATGTACAACAGCTCTGGGCCAATCAACCATCCTGGCTTTCTACAAACTGATCAACCCTAAGTTAGGAGAGAAAAACCCTTCAGAGGTTTTAAGGTCCTCAGCCCCCAGAGAAGAGACTAGAATCTTTGGTTTTTCTGAGCCTCCTTCTATCTTTTTGTCTGCATGTCTGCTGCACATGTGAATTTCCTCACCCCCAATAAACACCTTTCTTCAACTGTTCATTGTGTCAGTGGTGCTTGAGATTTCTCTGCTGCTACCTGTTGAGCTTCAGATTTTTCTTACTTTTAATTACTTTTTTGACTGGCAGAGAAAATGAACCCAACCAAGGTCCCTAGGCTGTATCATTTCAAGGCCCCTAGATGGAATCAATATTGGTATTGCATGACCAAAACCAAAAGGGTCCTATCTCTGCTGCACAGGGACCACAAGGATCTTCTAGACTGAAGTGCACACTACCTTAATAAACTCAGTTGCTTTTCTATGCCCCTTTAGTCCACATGACCCTTAGAATGGCCTTACCTTAACTTTTTCCTTGCTAGGCAAGGTCACTCAAGCCTAACTTTCTACTCTCAAAGCACCTGCATTTGTATCTCTTATTGCTGATGGTTCACAGTCATGTATCCCTACAAGTTCAGCATTTCCATAGTTTCTCAAGGTCCAAGTCAAGGGATCTGAGCACTAATCAGTAAGCCTAGTTTTGAGCCCTAGCTCCAGTCACAACTTTGTAGAGTCAAAGGGAATTCTCTCCTGGGTTCCTAGTGTCCTAGGTTAGACTTCAGATTAAAATGATCACACAAAACCTCAGTGCTGCCATCCTATAGCTCTGCAGCAGGACACCCATTTTCTTTTTATCCCCTGTAAATGGCCTTACAACAGACCTTTCTTCAAAAGGTATGTCTCCAGCCTATAAACTTATGGCTGTCTCTTTTGTTCCTGTTTTGCTTTATTCCTTTATTTCTTCTTGACCTCCTTTGTATGAGTCATTACACAGGGGTTTAATGCATTTTTCCTTAGGATTTCTCCTTTACAATAGACTCATATACAGCTTCACAATATGTAACTATACATTTACAATAATAACTATACTTCAACCCCTCACTAGTTTGAACACCAAGACTCAGAATTGCTCCAATTAATCACTTTTGGGTGGGTTGTTTTCCTATAAAAAGTTGATCAAGTTCACTGGCTGGAGTATGCTCTTTACTCAGGGTTTTCTAGAGTTTTAGAAATTTGTAGAACAAATGATGATAGGTATTGTTTGTCTCTTAGGAAATTGAAAGGGGGAGGCTTGAGAAGAAGGAATCCCTAGGAAAATTGGGAAAGCTGCAGGCATCTCAGGAAAGTAAATGCAGCCAGTTTCTGCCTTTGTTTCTGTTTTTTATTTAGAGCCTAAAAACAAACTCAAATGATATTTGCATGAGTAGAGTAGAATTTGCCTATTGTGTTTAACACAAGGCCTTCACTTTTTCCACATATATCATGGAGACTTTAAGTCCTCTATTCAAAAAGAAATGAGGGAGATAATAGCAGTTTTCCCTCTGCCCAGGTAGCATAGAGACAGAGGCTCATTCATCTGGGGTTAACCCAAGGCTTCAACACTGGGATGTTATTACCATATGGCCTGCAATGCCTTCTTATATCTGTGGGTTGGACCTCAGCCCCACATTCACTTGTTCTCAGCAGCCAGGTGTTTCCAAATCCCCTTTCTCTGGCTGAATTCACAGTCCTTTCAGCTATTGCTAAGAATGGGGTGGGAGGTACCTTCTACAGAGGGCTCGCCAAACAGGACATAAAACAAGGAAAGAATTATTTTGAGAAATACAAGATAGCTGAGTTTCCCTGGCAGATCCAGTGACAGAGAGACTCCTGGGCCTCAGATCTTGGCAGGAGATAGGAAATGGTATGTGCACTGGCAGGAGTGCTCCGCCCAATTAAGAAGGGAACAAGCTAAAAAGACCAAGCACACGAACACTAGTGCCCCTCCCCTAGCCTGCCCTTCTACATTCCAGAGGAGCCTTGCTCTAACAGGCATCCCTTAGTTTGGGGCTCCTGGTGGTATGCTGAGGGGCTGATCCTAGTTGGGGGTGAAGTAAGGTTGACCATTACTGTTTGCTGACTTGGGCACAAATACCACCTCTACAATCAATTTCGAAGAACCAACAATTCCTAGCTCACAGAGTTCCTGATTATTTTATATCTAGCTCCTGCAAACTGATGTATTTATACCCTAGAAACCCTGGATACTAGCCCTAGATCCAACATAAGAGTCCTGGCTGACTGTCCCTCAAACCTGATGAGCTCACAAAGTCCAAATGTTCCTACCCAGAAGGCCTGTGAGGCTTTAAGTGTACCAATTGGAGGGATGTGGACTAAATCTACCTGTCCATGATGTCTTTCACACGACAGTGTTCTATAAATTTCAAGATAGTTGACACAAACTTTTGTGTCTTCTCTTCTGCATACTAGACAAACACCCCCTCTCCCTGCTTTCTTAACTACCCTTCACATCAAAAGTATGACTGTGGCACAATCAAGTGAATATAAGATGTTCTATATGTAACAGAAAATACTTATTACTTACTCTATATAAGTCATGGGCCATATTAGGATGTTTAAATAATAATGAATAGACCACCTGATAGAAATCCCTTAGGATTATATTGCTTAGTGGTGCTGTCTTCATTTATGAAAGCATACTCTATGGTATTTACAAAATCATCTAAGGACACACTTCTCAGAAAGTATTCTCATCATTAAGTGACATAAGACTGGTTCTCTTACTAGGTCCTAAGCTTGTATTATCACTGTCACTTGACAACCATTCATCCTTACATAACTGACTTCATCAAAGCATCCCATCTTATAATACACTTCATAATTCACCAGATAGCTCCTATTAATTGATTACAAGGAAAACATGCAAAGACTGTATTGTTTTAATTTATTACAATTTATTTACTTTACATTCCAACTGTAGCCCCCTCCCACAAAGACTATATTGTTATCACCAAATATTACAAGGTTAGCATGGCTCCTGCTGCTGACACATTGAGATCTTTTTCAACCTTGATTCTATCAACAAGGATCTTAGTTTTTCTTGCAGATTTCATAACCCCCACACTTGAAGAACAAGCCCTTTTACTTCTTTGTTCCAAGCTACTCATAAGGACAGGATCCTGTTATACTACAAGGAACCTGCTCCAGACCTAACAATTCTCCAATCCATATTCCGTCTCCATTTCTCTATCTCACTCTTAGGATTTCACACACCTGTCAGGTGCCTCACTGAAATGTACAATATACCATTAGCTGAAAGCACCATATAACCTCAAGAATTTGCCTGGTATGTTCCTGCCAGGTCTGTCCCTCAAGAAGGCTGCGAGGAAAATAAATGGGATTCATACAGCATGCCTTTTTCAGTGAGGTTGGACAAGCACGTCATGATCTTTCTATAGTTGCTTATTAACCACCTGTCAACAATCCCTATTGAAAACTCCTGGGAGCCAGTGTATGCCTCAGCCCTGCCGCATGGGAAACTTCCCCTGGCTTTTCTCCTTAGGTTAGTCAGACTTTCCCGAAATGCCGCTTTCTTTACACTGTTCTTTTCTCCTAACATTCCTGACATCCTAATCCTGACTCTGACTTTCGGGTTGCTTATGGCTATCTTAAGGCTCTGGCTCTGCTTTTGGTAGCCCCACTTCTGTCTACCCTTGGTTGTACCAATTCCTACATCTACAGTTATGACAATTCCACATCTCAGTTACAGCAATTCCTACATTCCTCCCTCCACCCAGAAACTCGGTTTTCTGCCTTTTGAAATTCCACTGACACTCCAAAGTGCATTCCAAAGCCTCCTCCCCATGAAGTTTACTCTCCATTCTGGCCCCAACCTACCTACTTTATATAGTATGCACTTATACAGTGTTCACTTATATTTTATAGTCATGGATTTTTACAATTTGGAAAACTGGGTTGAAAACTAGATTAAAGATTACCCAATTCTGCTCTTTCTGGCTAAAAAGGAAGAGGCAGCACCGAGCAGAAAGAGAGTCAGCAGGCCTGAGTCTGAAGGATAGGTCTGCCATTATTAGCTAGATTATCTTATGGGCTTTCTCAACTGACATGGGGCTCATGAAACCAGAGTATAAGGAGGTAGAGAAGGGCCAAAAAGCTGTTGGACCAATGTAGAAAATGGCATTTAAAACTGGGGCCAACCAATAAAATAAAACATTTTAAATAGCCGGGGATTGGGAAATGGGCCCACTAGGAACAAACGTAGTATGTAAGAATTTAACTTTAAGATATTCATACTTGCACATTCCCCACCTCTGAAGTCCAGAGCTAAACTAAGGAACTAAAAATAAGGAACTAGTCCAGAGCTTCCTATGTCTACTCCTTCTTCCTCTAAAGCCACTCCTAGTGCTACCTAGAGCTGGCCTTCAGACTCTCAGAATCTGTTTAAGTGTATTATTTACACAGATTTCTGTAAGGTAATGTTTTCTTTTCACTCCACTACTTGGGCTCCAAGTAGGACCATGAGGACCCCCCCCTTCATACCAGACCACCTGCTCCCAAAGGGACCTTCTTTTAAACTTGCTTTCATAAGGACCCTGCTCGTAAACCTGGCTACCTGTTTCTACAAGGTAACTTTAGTTCTGTGGGGCCCTTCCCCTCACACAGGTCAGGCTCCTCCTCTTACTCACATAGCCTCCCTGCAGTTCCCTCCCTTCTAGCATGTCTGAATAGATACAGATTCAGCTGCAGGCAATCTCATGTTGCCTTTTCATCTTCCCGTTTTTCATGGGCACCTCTACCTTTCTTTCTCAGGTACACCATAGCTGTGCAATATTTCTCTTTAGAGAATATAAAGAGCTATACCTCTGTTGGTCTCTGCTAAGTAATCTCAGGTTATTCTGTAATCCCGTATTCTGTTGTCTTCATTCTTTCTCTACCATTAGTTCAAGTGTCCTTTGATTTTTCCTTTGTTCAAAGCCTAAATGACTGAAAATTTAACTTCTGTCCTAAAGGCTCCCTAATTCTAGGATGCATGGACATCCTAATAAATATTCACAACATAACAATAGAAGCAGCTCAGAATCCTTCTCTGATCTTGTCATAGATGGCCTGCTGACAGTTTTTCTCTCAATACCATTGTAACAATGGTTTCCAAAGACTTAAACTGCCTGCTGTTTCCCAACAGGTACCCTTCTTCTTTATCGCACATCCAATGCTTGCTTCCCAACCTTTGAGCTCTCTCTCTGTCTCTGTCTTTCCCTGGACCTGGCCACGAGGTTCTCCCAGCATCCCTCATTCCCTACATGCTACCACAGCCTACCTCCTAGTTAGTCTAAATTTCTCCAGCCGGGTTACTGGGCTGGGCTTCCCCCACTGCACCCCCTCCAGTTGCCCTTTCCTATATAGTCCAACCATTTTAATTACCTGGCTCTTCTGTCTACTCTTTACCCTCCTGGCCTCTTGGTCTGGATCGCCTCTCTCCCTTTCCCTTCTCCTCACATGGCTTGGCTCATGTTTATTCTGTACTCTCCCAGATGTTCCTGCCTCTGGCTGTGCTCTCCCTTTTATCTATAATAAACTTTCTTTTCTATCCTACCTTGGAGCAGTCATGTCCTTCTTTTATTTCTTTTCTTAAAAGATTTATTTATGGGGCTGGAGGTTAAGAGCACTGGTTGCTCTTCCTGAGGTCCCGAGTTCAATTCCCAGCAACCACATGGTGGCTCACAGCCATCTATAATGAAATCTGGTGCTCTCTTCTGGCCTGCAGATGTACATGCAGACAGAACATTGTATACATAATAAATGACTAACTAACTAACTAACTAACTAACTAACTAACTAACTAACTAACTAAACCTAAAAAATTCTTTCTTTCTTTCTTTCCACAGCATTCTGTCTGCAAGTGTGTCTGTGCATCAGAAGAGGACACCAGATGTCACTATAGATGATTGTGAGCCACCATGTGGTTGCTGGGAATTGAACTTAGGACCTTTGGAAAAACAGCCAGAGTTCTTAACCTCTGAGCTGTCTCTCCAGCTCCCCCCCATCCCCATTCATTAAGTGCTGGGATTACTGGGATTCCAGGTGTATACCATACCTAGCTCAAAACTTTTAAAAACAAAATCCAGCAGGCTTTATGTAAAATATCGGAATTCACAGTGTCTCCCCCACCCCCATTTTCTTAGTTGATGCCCTAGCTATGCATGCATTGACCTGTTTCTCCAGGCTGGCCTTACACTTTCAGACTCCTGTCCATATCAGTCCACCCAGGCATCCATCTATCCACCTACCCACTATGGGGAAAAAAAATCCTGGAAAGAAGCTGCATTTGTAAAAACTGACTAATCAGAATTTCAGTATTATAGAGAAACTGACATGTTACAGGTCAGAGACTAATTACCTTATGGTGGGCTAGTTCTAGCCCTCCAGAACACCCATTCCTTGTCAACTGCTGTGTCTGAACTAACATCTTGTGACTAACAAAAACCTTTGGAATCTATTAACTTAGCAGACTTCCACCAACCCAGAAGCTAAGAATGTCATCAGATAACATCTGAGGTCTATGGAAAAGCCTCCCCCATCTTGCCATAACTGATGTAGCCACCAATGTATTTTAAACTTGTGTTGATTTATGTATGACTTTCTTTCTTCTGTAAAAATGTAAGACTTCATGAAACTGCTTCCACGTTGGAACATGGAATGTGGGGTAACCTGTGTGTGTGTTCTTGGGCCATGGTCACTCAAAGGGCTCCAGAATAAGCTATCCCTCATCTTCTGAAGATGAGAGACATGGTTAGTGTCAGCACCGCCCACCTACTTGCACTAAAAATTTAGATTCCAGTACTGACTTACTCAACACTGCAAATGTTCTCAGTTTCCTTACATCTTCAAGTGAGCACCAGGGGTTAACTTTCTATCCTGTGTGGGGTCGCCTGCTTAGCTAACCCGACCCAAGTCAACCGTGTGGTGTTTGTTCACTGTGAATGTCTACAACGTGACCTATTTACCTGGAGCTTTGCAGATGGTCGTCACTTCTGTTTCCAACTGTAAGCTCTTCTGAATAATTAAAAGGCTGTGTGTGTGTGTGTGTGTGTGTGTGTGTGTGTGTGTGTGTGTGAAACAGATGTCCAGATGGCGCTTCAATACAACATTAGACAATAGGCTCTGGAGATGGGCAGTGACTCTCAGGAGCCAGAAGCCAGTTCCTTGAAAGACATATAATAAAAACTATATCCATGAAAAGATGTAATGGTAGGCATATTTTTGCAGACTGCCATTTTTACAATAATTTACTGGCGTCCATGAAGAGCAGTGATTTCTTTTCTTCCTTCAGGAAAAAGACCAAAACGAGCAAATGTTTTTGTTTTTGTTTTTGTTTTTAAGGACAAAACAAAAATTGAGAGTTTAAAGTGGGATAGAATGCCAGGCTATTCTTTAATCCCAGCCACCACAGTTTTAGGCCTTCTGAGACTTAAAAAGGCAGAGCTGGCATAATGTATCCTTTGAAAACAAGACAGAAGAATGGCACCATGGGAAGAGTACAGGCCTAGTGAGACCCCTGAAGGATTTTCTGGCTCTTGTTAAAAGCCAAAGTCGAGGGAACAAATGTTAGTTTACCTGCTGTCAAATACCATCTTCCTCCTTCAAGTTTTAACCAAGCAGATAAAACAGCACAGGAGCTGTGGTCCCGCTGAGTAAACGATCATCTGGGGTAGGGAACACAGATACCATACATGGGCTTGGCCGGTTGTAAAGTGGCACAAAAATACCACAAGACACCTTAGTTTTGGTGATCTCAATCCCTTCTAGTCCACATGTGTATGCTCACATAAAGCATGTTAAAAAGGAATCAAACAACTTCCTTATAAAAACTAAGACTGAAGCTTAGAAGCTAAACCCAATATATGCAAAAGCTAACACCCAAGCCACACTCAGAATGGTGTTCCCTTCAAGTCTTTAACATACAGCTGTAATCACAGCATATGTACAGTTTTGTAGTTTTAATGTGACAGCCTGCAATTATTTTTGCTGGTCTTTACACTCCCAATCCAGAGCCCATCAGTTATTAATATCTCAAATTTCTAACTTGTATCTGTCAATTTCTGTCTGCCTTCAACATTCTATTTTTAGGAAAAATAGGAAGAATTATATATACCCACATATTTTTCTGTTTGTTTGTTGTTATTTTGCTTGTTTTATTTTGTTTGTTTTGAGACAGGGTTTCTCTGTGTAGCCCTGGCTGTCCTGAAACTCACTCTGTAGACCAAACTGGCCTCTAAATCAAGAGCTCTGCCTGCCTCTGCTGGGATTCAGGTATAAGTCATCACCACCGGCTACTCACATGATTTAAAAAATTTTTTAATTACTTACAGTGTTAAGAAATGAGATTATCAGGTAAAATGACCCAAAAATATTTACAGCTGCCAGTAAGATTTATTGATTTGACTCTTACAAAGATCACATCATTCTAAAATCAATTTAATAATTTTTGATCTACTCCTTGTGACAACTGGTGAAATTGAAAAAAGGTGACGCCACACTGGGTGTGGTCGCTGCTTTAAGACTAACCTTCAGAATTGTATTTAGGAGACAAAGAATGAGCTACTTTATAAGCAAATTGCCAGGTTCCTAGCAAAGCCTTTGTACATGTATATAACACACACAACATATTGACTAACTTCTCATACACTAGAACAACCTAGTTTATAGGTAGCAAGCAGCAGACATATTTTATTTTACTAGGAATTATCTTTTAGGTGAGAGTGAAGAGACCATTTATTAACAAGTGACAAATACTAATTAGAATCAAGAGTATCATATAATAATAGATAACTTCTATACAAACCAAAGACGTTTGATTAATGTGAAGTGTTGTAGAAAAGTCATGAATTAGTTTTCATTTAGCTAGCTGTCTAGTGAGACATCTTTTCCTTCAAGTTCAGTTAAATAAATACCGTAAGACTGATGGGAAGAAATTAACAAATGAAATCAATCTTGTTAGATTTAATATCATTCACTTTGTGATGAAAAGTTACAAATACTATTCAAAACTTCTAGGACTGAATGGTATTAATATTGTAAACTATATATTTTAATACAGCACCATGCACAATGAATATACACAATGGAATCTTTCTTAAAACTACATGTTGGCTATCTATTTAGTTGAAACAAAACCCTGCCTTTAAGGCAAAAAGGCCAACGAGTGGATTTTATTTTACTTCTCTAAACATAACCATGTACAGGGTTGGTCTTTGTCAATATGCCTTTCAAATGCCAAAGGTATTTTAAAAATAATCAAATAACCACAGAAGAATTCATGCTACTGGATTACTTCAACCTGTGCCTTATATAATGCAGTCAATTTACTGAAGGGCCTGTTCAATTTTCCAATCAGAACCAACAAAACCAATGACATGGTCTTAAAAATCTCTTCCTCTAAGTTAATCTCTTTAGCCAACAACTACAGTCTCAGAATTGAGGGCTTATCATTCCCGGTGGAGAGTGACCTTTCCAGAAGGATCACTAAACCCTCCACCCTCCAGAAGCAAAGCTCAGCCCTCTTGGCCAGAGCCTGCCTTAAGCCATTTCAAAGCATGAGATAAACAGAAGCAATGTTCTCTCACTTTGAGAAGAAGTGATCTGGCAGGGGAGATAAACCAAGAAAGGGGATAAGCATATTGTGACTACACATAATTAAAGACAGAGGTGACATTTTAATAAGACCATCCTTCTTCTGTATACTCAGAGGTCTTCAAACAAACAAACAAAAACCTAAATTTAAATTTATCCTTTAAAGACTCATTTGTGGATGGGAAAATGAGACTGAAATAGTTCTACAAAAATTATCTGTTGAGCATGGTTTTTACATGGGCAACATCTGGCAAACAGAGGCCTGGCCATGTGAGCACATAAACGCAGAGGGAAATTCCTAGCCCCACTGCACTGTTTCATTATAATAATACTGTCACAGTCAGGGGAAAAGTAAGCGATGAAATAAAAAGTACTGAAGCCTAGCATGATCACACACACACACACATGATCAGACACACACACACACACACACACACACACGTGTGTGTCTGACACAATGCTAGTGGAAATAAAAGTCTACAAACGAATGTGTTAGAGGACATGATTAAATATGAAGTGGTACTGATGGAAGCATATGGCAGTGAGGTCAACAGAAAAGCCAGGCACAACAAACAGCACCTGCAGCTGCATTTCAAGAGAAGAACAGCTCTGCCTCCTTCCTGTGCCACCCATATTTTTAACGCTTTATGTATGGAGATGCCAAGACAGCAGAGTAGAGCACAGAGAACAGGCTAACTTTATTTTTTACTAAGTCTTTACAAGAGGGTTTGGCTGAACTGTCTCTTAAATTGCTTTCAGACATTTGGCAAATGAGAACTGATACAACAAAAACTAAACATTTCCCTCTCTCACTATTGGTGAGAGGTTAGTCTCAGAAAGCTGCTTCACCACACAGGGATGCTTTACACCGCTGCGCAAGGTGAGCAGACCTGCATAGTTCCTCTCAACCTGCACTCTGAGTTAAGAACATGGATGTCCTGCCCAGCTATTTATGAAGCACAAAAAACATCACGCAATTGCTGATTATTGCTGTTGACTACAGCAAGGAGCATCTGGCTGCCACATCTGTATTCCTGATATTCATAACAAAGTCATTGAAGCTGAGTTTAAGTATCATCTAGTTCTGAAGACAACTTGGAAAATAAAACTTTTAAAAGCCAAAAATTGAAACAAATGAACTGAAAAAGGGACTTGCTATAGAAAGAACATTAAGAATTTTTTTTAACATGTATACTTGAAGACAAAGCATTGCAATAGGAACTCAGTGAATGGAAACTGGCATGTCACACAGTAACACAAGAATAATAAAGTAAGAATCAGAAAATTTAAAATAGTAATTATGCCACAGGCAGGTTTACAGAAAACATCCCTGACAAACTCTGTATTTATAGATTTACTTTAACAGAACTGCTACCATGACATTTTCTCAAACAATGGTGATTGCCCTGCACTGATCTTGACTCCAGCCTCCATAAATACTGCTGAATGTAGATCAGAAAATTAAAGCTGTTAAAAATATTTATATGATTTGTATATTGGAATATATTGGACTCTATTTCAAGACTTCAGTTGATAATAAAGTTTTAATTAAGTGCCCAGTGCATTCATTGGAAATAATCATTGCAAAATCTAGGCATGGAATGTTACCATTTAGACACGCATACAAAGAACTGTTGGTTATTGCCATTTTTGTACTCTTTATAGTTTGAATGCTTTAAAGACACATCTGAAGCTTATTATATACTGGTCTAATATTTATGAATTTACTTAAATTTTAAGTTACCTTTAATGTATGTGTGTGTATGTGTGTGTGTTTGTGCAAGCATGAGCGCACAGAGGTGCACACATGCTACAGGGCAAAGGTGGAGGTCAGAAGATAACTTATAAAAAGTCTGCTCTCTTAATAAAAATATTTTAAAAAAAGTCTACTCTCTCTTTTCACGGTGTGGATCCCGGAGGTTTAACTCAGGCTTGGCAACAAGTGCCTTTACCTACTGGGCCATCTCACTGGCTCCTCCCTTTATTTCTTATAGTTTGGTTTCTACAGCTTAGCCACTTACTCACTCATTCAAGATTTCTCTACTGGAAATGATGTATGGTGTGCCCTGATTTAGATGCCAGAGAGAAGACAGACGGTGAGTAAGGAGACTACTCTCTTACCCTCATGGAATCTACATTCTTTTTCGCAACACTTGAGCATTTATAGACTTGATCCCTGGCTTACTAATTTAAAAATCAAATTAAAAATTAAACTTTTATTTAAGTTGGCATGAAATTATAAAATATCTTGGATATGAAACACCTGTCAAGATTATAAAAAACTGGGGAAACTCTAAATATATCAACCAAGAACTGCAAAAAAAAAAAAAAAAAAAAAAGGCACCTTTTGCAGACTTCAAAATGAGGATTTCAAAAGATATTAAAAGTAACAGTTTTTTTTTTAATTAACTTTGGTGATTAAGATCAGTGAACTGGAAGCACAATTTATTTAACATTGTGGATCATCTTCTACTTGACCACCCATTTTTAACTCAGATCATATAGAACTTATACTCCTACTGTTCTGGCTATGGTATGATTAAGTGTTCTGTAACTTGCAAAACATAATGCAAGTTGGAACAAAGCCCACAGGCCCATTGCTTCAATAATTAAAACAAATACATTAATAGCAATCAATTTGTTAAAAGAGGAAGTCCCAGTGGTTAGACCCATGATGACCTAAAAAGCGGTATTTAAATTTTTTTTTCCCTGAAAAAGAGAGGGTGGAGAAGTGGGCCTGTACGTTATACCTGAAAGCCACTTGGCTCTGAAGCCCATGGCGGAAAGAACACGAACTAAGCATTGAGTATACACAGAAATACTCTGGCTGCACACGAGCTCAAGGGGAGTTGGCTGTGAGTGGCGGCAGGCTGCTGATACTAGCAGTGATGTCTGACTCTCGTTCTACTCTATCCATTTCCTCTCCCTCACAGAGCAAACCAGATCTTCTGGGAAAGTGGGTCTGCCACCAGCACTTCTGACATGTTGCCATCCCCACTCCGAGCTCCTCTGTCATCTTCTACTTCTTGGTAAGAGTAGGGGAGAAAGAATGAGGGTTGAGGAAGCTCCTGAAGGCTGAGGTCTGGCACAGGCTATCTGTGTGAGGGTCCCCGTGGCTGGGTTTACTTGCTACCAAGTGGGTCTGCTTCATGTAGGACCTTCCACGTGAGGGGTCTCCAGTGTGGCAGGGAGTTTAGGGAAGTCTGATTTTTTTTTTTCTGGCTTACTTCATTTGTGTTGTTTCCAGCAAGTTGCCAGGCAGATGCTAAAAACATGCTGACTTTTGGTTTGGTGACTTTTGGTTTGGTGATCTTAAGCATAAGTACAGTAGAGAAGTTAACATTAATTTATCTGAATATCATATGGATACTAAGGGTGCCAATAACTAAATTTATGCGGCACTTTACAGTTTTATTGGGTCTTCCTCTGCTTTAGGTCTTTGGATACTCAGACCTGTTGGAGAAGTCCTCTTTTTGGCCCAACAAGGTCAGATTTCAAACAACTAATGCAGGAAATAAAATGGTTGATTTATTTTTTAATCTTTTAATTTTGAGGGGTATATATATCTTTACACACACACACACACACACACACACACACACACGAGCATGCATGTGGAAAATAGAGTCTTATAATGGATATCTTCGATCATTTCCCACCTTTTTTGAGACAGGATCTTGTCACTTACCCCAGAGCTCAATGATACAGCCACTCTGGCTGCAGACAGCTCTAGAGTTTCACCTGTCTCCACACCCCTAGTGCTAGGCTTACTGGTTTGTCTTGCTGCATCAATCTTTTGTATTGGTGACAGGAATCCAGACTGGCATGCCAGCACTGTGCCCACTGGGCTTTCTCTACAGCCCCAATCTTTTATTTCTTTAAATTATCCTACATACAAAGCAGTAAGAAATGGCAAACCCTTGATGTACAGCACTGACTGGTAAAGTTAAGGAAGGAGAAAGCTGTAAGAGCTAGAACATTCTTGGGGCAGCATGAACCTGGGAGAGCCAGAGTTCAGAGAAAGCATTGCCAAGGATTTTAGAGATGCAACTGCAAAGCCACAAAAATTTATGAAAAACGTATGCCAGGCAGAATGGCTCTACCTTAGCCTCAAGAAGCAAACTTGGTATGTGCCAAACATTAGTTTCTTGGGACAAAAGGAAGAAAAATGAACATAGTGATCATATTAATCAATTAGTCTTCTGTTTTAAACTTCAATTTCCAGAGCTAATTAACTACTTCATCAAGGAGGGGATTCTTTCTTGATTTAGACCATTAAAGAATATTACTAAATAAATCACTATTTGTATTCCCCAAACTTCTATATTTCACACCCCTTGCTGTGACATGGCCTCAGGGTTCTAGCCCCAGCCTTCTCCTTTCTGTCACCCAGACTGGCTCTCCACTGGGGCAGCTGTCTACTGACCAGATCTAAGAGCCCGGATGCTTCAGCATCTGCTTCTATCAGTCTTGAAACCAACATGGGATAAATGCTCTCATCTTGAGTGTATTTATCCTGTGTCTAATTTTAGTTTTATTGTATCACAATGACTGACATGGGTTTAACTGCTTTATCTGATAGATGTTGGTGCATCAAACTGACATATGCTCACTCTTACCGTTATTAGCCTGATGTATTCTGACTAATTTATAGAGCGAGATAGGGTTATGTTTTCTCCTACACATCCATCCTGCTCAGTGGCTGTATCATCATCAAGCATTCAGAAAGGACGAGCTATGGGAAAAACATTATGCTAATCCCTGAGAACACAGAAGTGCGAGTGTGTAGCCCCACCCACAAGGCACTTGTTGGAGGGAGACAGAACTCACATCTACATACAGATGGCAGGAGAAGAATAGCAAGTGAGGGCTCAGGCACTGTGACCTGGGGCCCAAGAACAATTATAAAGTCTATGTCTCTAGGAAGCAAGCAACAGTTAAAGAAGTTGAGTTTAAACCCAGCTGTGCAGAGACCACAAGGACAAGGCAAGAATGTGAGAAAGAGCTTTCATATAGATCCCAGGGTAGGTGACATGAGCTGGGATACTGAGCCAAGCTGACTTAGATAAGACTCAAAGGATATTCTGTGTTCAAAAATGCCTCAACTGATGGCTGCAACATCCTTATAAGAGGATTCCTATATCCAGGCCTTCCTCACAGCTCTATCCTACTCAATTACTCCCATATTAACTTTCTCCAGCTGCACACACTCCCCACTAGGCCAGTCCCTGGTCAACAGGGTCCTGAGTAGACATTGCTGCTTTAGAACATGGCCCCAAAGTACTACACTCATCTTGCCCCATTCCTTTATAGCAGAATACAGTAAACTCTGGAAAGTAATAAAAATTTCAGCTAAACAGGCTGCATATGCTGCATCTGCTTTCTGGAGCCAACTATTTATCTCTGCCTTAGGAGGAGGGCTGTAAACTCGAGGCCAGCCCTGCCAACCCCACCCCATCACCACCAAAAAAGTCACAAGACACAGTAGATAAAGGAATGGATATGGTCATTCAGCAGGCCATACTTTACTTCCCCTGGCTCAACCATGTCAATTCCTTTGGCTGCTCCACTCCCCGGCTTGCATCCCTGAGTAGTCTTTACTGACTCTACCAGACCTCAGCACCCACTTCATCTTCCTCTTTGACCAGCTGCTCTTCAGCAGATACCTCTCAGGGACCTGTATAAGCTAAGCACTCACTAATATCAGGTCATGGAATGAATGACAGGCCTTTTTTGTGCGGGCATTATAACAGCGACCAGAAGCGAGAAGACCTGCTGTATGGTTCAGTACTGATGCCAAGTTCCCCTTTCTTTTAGCCTGTTCCTTCTCTCTGCAAACAAACATTGGGAAGAAAGAGCCCTGGTGAGCAGTGAAATGCCAAAAATGCCTCCCACAGTTCCTTGTACATTGCATACTCTAAATACATGTACTACATTGAATTGAGTTAAATTTAAATTATCCTTGCCCTATTAACTGATACATGAATACACATTTCAAAACCTTACTTTTTCTTTCTTTCTTTTTTCTGAGACAACAATCTCTCTGTGTAGTCCTGGCTATCCTGGAACTCACTCTATAGACCAGGATGAACCTGAACTCAGAGATCCACTTGCCCCTCCCTCCTGAGTGCTAGGATTAAAGCCTTGTGCCACCACTGCTGAGTCCTTCCTATTTCTTAATGTTTAAATACTACATTAGGATGTAATGTCAGACTTCTAAAGACAATGACGAAAGAGAAACTAGAAATAAATGAGCCAGAGGTACACATATCTATGCTTTAATATGTATTTATTAACCAATAGTAATAACAAATTGACAACACTGTGACCATCTTGTCAGCTGGATGAAATGATTTTTATTTAATGGACAAAATTATGAAGATTTTAGGCTAAGGAGACAGGGCTACTTCTAGCATATAGAGATGTGTGAATGGGGCTAAAGAGCTGTAGTACAGATAAGCCCACATGCTTGGATGTATCAATCTTTAAATTAAACAACCTATCAAACTACCTGCATAAACACATTGTTGGCTATAAATGTGCTATACCTAACAGGGAGAAAATTCCATGAAAGATTATAAAAGCTTGCTAGAAGCATTAAAAATTTCCAGCCATTTCATTATTTGTCATTCAGCAACTGTTAATATTACTTTTTGTATTCTTAGTGAAGCTTGAAATTAACATAGCTTTTTGTTTATTTCTTCATTTCTGCACCCTTGTCAGCTCATCTCAAGAATGCATTTTGTTAGCTGGCTACTGCAGTGCCAAAGAAAACGCTCAAGGAAGCTTAAGCGGACTAGTGAAAGGCCCTACATGAAAACACACTTCTGTTTTAACCTCTCAGAAGCAGAACAGTTAACTCAAAATAAATATTTAACATCTCTGGTGCTTTTATCAAGAATCATTTTGACATGCACATTAGAACCGCAGGGAACAAAGTCTATTGGAAAAGTAGATTGAAAAGCAAAGGTGAACCTACAATTTTTAAAGGTGAACCAATCTCCAGAAATGCTCCTCCCTCCAAAAATCACTAATCTGTATTTAGGGTAGGTTTAGCACTTTAAAGTCTCTCAGGGCTGCAGTCCCAGGCAGTGTCTCTTCTGCCTCAGCAATGTTTTGTTGTGTGCCTGCCTGGCTGCTGCCCCGCCCTACCCCACACATGGATCCTGATTTACACCTAGGACACCATATTGCCCACAGAGCCCAAGGAACACTCCTGGGCACAAACCCTTGGCAGGGCGGCAAGCCATAGAAGTCTGGCCACCTCTTGGTGGGTGCCATTATTAACTTTCTCTGGCTGACTTTGATTCCTTCCTCACACAGTCCCTTGGGTTTTGAGGGGGTGGCATTTTATAAGGCTGCTAGAGGTGTTTTGAAAATTACAAGAGCTTGACAGATGTGAGTACTCAGTGTTCCCAGGAACAAGAGTGGTCAGTGGTGGTAACCAAGATGGCTTTGCAAAATGGCTCAAATGCAACAATGTAATAAAAAACAAACAAACTCGAAACCCTCAGGTTAAGATGGGCCAGGATTCTTCAGAGGGCAAAACCCTGTCTCACTTAGGGCATGTGCACACGTACATGCACTCCCCATATTCCCCACCCACAACAACGTACATCCTTCAGGTAGCTTCGTCATTTGAGTGTGTGGTCATCTGCCAAACAAGGCACTGCAGACTGCCGAGTGAATTATTTTACGTCCACTGCTATAGGACTGTCACCTGAGTCCATCCTACAGCCAGGTACTTGGCGATGAGAGCAGGGGGTCACAAAATCACCCAGGAGCCATGTCCAGGGTTTCTTGTCCCACGAAATGTCCTGTCACTCACTGTAGAAAAAAGTCACACCGAGTCACAGCATGACACAGCCACTCTCCATCTCTATTTTAGGTACATTTTACACACAGGAGCTGGTAACACACCTTTCCTGATATAAACACAGCTCTGACAGCCTATGAATTTCAACTGGGTCAGACTTACTGCATTATTTGACCACTGAAACTTTATTTAAACTTTCAGAGTTTTCTGTTTTGGAGCAATGCTGATGACAGACGTGTGCGGAAAACCTGGATCAAACCTGAGGACAGGATGGAGGGCGTTATTAGCTGATTTTGAAATTTGCAGTGTATCTTCAGAATGCCAGGCACCCCCATAATTAAGCGGCAGCACAAATCCACTTCCCCCAAAATGTCTGAATTTTAATGCAAAAAAAATATATATGGTACATTTACAAAGTAAGCTCCAATGGTCCACCCCGTCCCTCCCCTACCAAGTGTGCAATCAAGGCAGGACTCCATGTATAGGATGTGTCTCTGTTTCTGGGGATTCAAATTCAACTTGTTTGCTTACACGAAAATTAAAGATCCCTACAATAAAAGCCCTCACAGTTTAGAAAAATTCCGACTTTCTAAGAAGCATACGGGATGTAGCCTGGATATTCATGTGCCAAGCTGAGTATGCTATGGTAAGCTCTGCTCGTAGGGGGAGGAGACCAGAGTTCCCTGAGTGTAATCTTCCAGCATCTCTTTATTCTGTGCTGAGGCTGCTGCTAGGAGCCTCTCTTGGAGATGCTCAACTGTCCTAGACTTTCCTGCCCTAGGACTTTCCTGTCCTAGACTTTTGACCCCCATCTAATGTGGCACTGGGTATAGGGCAGAGCTGGCGCTCAGGGTCAGGTACTATGTGGCTACGACTTCATACTCTGATTTTACTTGCTGCAGAGTGAAGACTCTTTATAGTTCAGTCCTAGATGATGTCTTCAGTGTTGTCACTTACCCTCCCTCCCTCCTTCACTCACACACTCTCTCATTCATCTACTCAGATCTTCCGCTGAGGACCTACAATAAGCACTGTGCTGGCACGAGGGCACTGCATAGGACCCATACTCAGGCTCAAGAAACTTCTATTTGAGCAGGGCCAGATAAACACAGACGTATGTGGGCAGATGTTAGAAATAAGGATCCTGCTGGGATACGGACAGATATGCCGATTGTGCCTCCTACAGGGCCTGCCTAGGATGCTACCTCCCATGTCTGTGCCAGCCTCTGAGGTCCCTTTGGTGAACAGGAACATGCATGGCTCTTGCCTCCCTAGGAATCTGTGTTCCTTCACAGCAGGCCCTGTCATTTCCCCCTCACCTCTGTGTGCCCACTGTACCCATCATTTTCTCTGGCATGTGGTGAGTGTTCTCACATGTTTATTGTTGTTCCAAGTATACTCAATGGTAAACCACGGAGCACTTCTATGAGTACTACACTGAGAGACCATTTCCTCTGAAGACCCAGAAGACCCAGCCAGGGCCTCTGAATGCTAGATTTGCCAAGCTACAAGCAAGCAGTGCACTCTCCAAAGCTCTTGCTCTCCACTGTAGCCCCATCCCTCTACTTTGGAGCAGTGAAGGTCCCTTCCCAAGGCTATTCCAGAATCACAGAGTGACAGATGGGGAAGGTGTGCAGCAGTCCCGTCCTGATGAAGTGTCAAGGCAGTACAATATACATGTCCATGTGGGAAGGGAAACTGTACTTTCCTTCTAGAGATGAGCCATTTTCACACCAGCACCCCATGAGCTCACCAACAACATGCACTGCTTACTGACTAAATCCTGGTCATACACAATTCAACATTTCCAAAAGGACTGCAGTTTCAGAGAGAGTCCAGGCTTGATCCTCTTTGTGGTCATCCTCTGACACACATATGCTGCATGTGTGAGGATGAAGATGCTGTAAGATCTGTGTTAATATCTACTGCCACAACTAATTAGCATAAGAGCTTAAAATAGTAGTTCTGTCGGTTAGAGATCCAGCAGTGGCCCATCTGGGTGATATGGGTCAGGTCTATTGAGAGACTACAATCAGGATGATCCATTTCCAAGTTCACTAACACAGCTGTTGGCGGAAGGTCTCAGTTTTCCTTATGTGGGCTTCTACAGGGCTGTTGCTCACAATGGGAGACAAGGAACAGACAGATACCAAGGCAGACACCAACATGTCATCTATAATCTAATCTTGCCATCATTTCTGTCAGAGCCTACTGATCCTACAAATCAATCCTGAATACTAGGAGATAAGGATCATTGGAGGCTATCTTGGAAGCTGGCTACCACAGGCACACTCTATCAGTAACATTCATATAGCTTTATTTTGACTGGTTATTTCCCTTCCAAGGTCAGACAGGCAAATGAACAGATAGGCTGGTAGACCCATAATCCTGAATTATAGATTTTTCAACATATGTTTTTTACTTCTATGGTACTGAAGGGTTACCTATCTATAAAAGAAGTGGTGAATACAGAACAAGCTCAGAGCTTTCAGAGGGAGGTTTTTTCTAAAGATATATCCAAATTGTCAGTCCAGTGGCATTAAGTACATTTGTTTTATTGTGCCTTCATCTCCACCATCTATATCTAATTCTAGAATTCTAATTCTATGGAATTCTATGGAACATATAAGAAAAAGCTCCTGCACCCTCAACCTCTGGTAACTACTGTATCTATTCTCTGTCTCTTAGAATTTCGAAGAAAATGAATCATACTATTTGTCTTTTTTTTGTTTCACTTATTTCATTTAGAAGAATGTCCTCATGTATCAGAAACCCCTTCTCTTCTGGGGTGTGTGTGTGTGTGTGTGTGTGTGTGTGTGTGTGTGTGTGTATACGCATGTTTTACTAGGGATCAAACCCAGAGCCTTGCAAATTCTAGGCTTACAGCAGCCTGATTTCCTTCCTTTTCAGAGTAGGGTAGTATTCTAGAGTGTGTGTGTATTCTATTGTAAATATGTCACATGCTATTTCTTCATTGTTAATGCATACTTTGCTCTGCCTTTTGACTGATGCTGCTATAAAAATACTCTAAAAATACAAATAGATTTTGAAGATGTTATACATGAGTGAGTAAACTGAAGGATGGAGACCTTCCTGTCTGCTGGCTAGACAGTCCTTAGCTTGACTGAGGTTAGGGTCTGACAGCCTAGTGATGGCCAACAATGGCTACAAAGACATGAAGGGTTACTCTACTCCAGATGTACTGTGAGGCCTGGAGAGATGGCTTATACAGTAAACAGAAAACCTGAGTTCAGATCCCCAACACCTATGTAAAAGATCTAAGTGGCAGCCAGTATCTATGACTTCAGTGGAAGGGGTTAGGGAAGGCATGAAGACTGGCAAATCCCTGGAGCTCATTGTTCAGCCAGTTTAGCCAATCAGTGAGTGCTATGTTCAGTAGAGACCCTGACTCAAAACATAAAGTGGAAGAATATTGAGGAGGGACCTATGATGATCACTGCCTTGCATGCACACATGCACACACGAACACATACATATAACATGCACACACATGTACACACTATGATTTTAACTTTAACTTTTCAAAAAGTGTCCTATTATACAATATATGTTCTTTTTTTAATCCAAACAAACAGCACAGAAATGTTTTATGTTCAAATGCTGACTTTTAAAACTCAGCTGATACGTGGGTATGCTGTTACCTGCATATCTTTCCAGTACTCAAAAGGCAAGGCAGGAGAACTGTGAGTCCCAGGCCAGGTGAGGCTACAAGGAGAGTGAGACCCTGTCTTTAAAAGTCAGAAAATAAAAACTAAATCAGTCAATCAATCAAATAAACAAAACTCAGCTAATAGCTCTAATCAGAGGTGGGGAATTCAAACGTCAAGAAATAACACGTATATAACAACACGGCTCTTCCCTTCTCTCCCATAGGGCATACAGCACACCATCTTGCTTAGGAAACACTCCCTTGCCATATAAGCCTAATGTTACCCTGAATGAGAGGTAAATCATGCAACCTCAGCCAAAGCTAAGGACAGCTACAGGAAGAGCTCTGCATACAGACCTGTCTGCTCTAGCCCCTATAAGACAGAGGCGTTCACACATAACCATCCTACCCAACTAGAGTCGAATCAAGCTGTGGATGACTGTAAAGTATCATAAGTAATTCAAAACTCTAAGTGCCTATCCATTTAGAAAGTAATTATAACTTTCAATAATGTACATGGCACATGTCTGTCACGTTCCAGGCCTGGTTAGAAACTGGAGATGATGGGTACAGTGCTGAAGAAAACAGACAAGTATAATAAACACAAAACATTCAGTACTGCTCAGGAATTTGGGTTCTAACAAAGGGTAGGTTGTGTGCTGTCTCAGTTTGCCTAATCCATGTCTACAGTCCAGGCACACCTCGGCAGGATCAACACAGCAAACCCCTGAAAGCGATACTGTCACGGAGCTCTCACATAAAAACCTTAAGCAATCTAGGACCAGTCTAGCAACCAAATCCTCTTGCCCCAAATTAAACAAAATTCTGGTTCAAATTGTTTTGATTTGTGTTTACTAGTATTATGGAGCAATTTTGACCCTCGTGCGCACACGGCTGGGTGGGAGAAAAATCCAGATACTGAATGGATTTCCAAGAGAAGGGCAAACTACTGGAAAGCAGATGCTAGGTTACTTCTAAAGGCTGTGGATTTGAGCACAGCCAAAGTATACATCTGTTCTTAAGCAACACACATTTTGTCACCCTCGCCCCACTGTAAGATGCTGCCAAAGCTGGCAAACACATGGCCTACTGGGGCTAAAGTCATAGCCCACAGGGCCAACCCACGCGACACCCTGTCCTTCTTGCATCCTGCTGAGGTCCTGACCAAGTAGGTGTGGAGTTAGCAACTCATTTACTGAGACATGATCCTTCCTTGCACTGTCTTGGCCCTGAAAGCATTAGCTCCTCTAGCTCCTCATACTTTTCTACAATGATCAGTTCTAGCCCTCTCCTGTGGTGGTAGAAACTATTAGAAAATGATACCTTGGCCTTGGAATAGCAGAAACAGTTGAGAAGAGCCAGAGTGGAAGACAGAGAAGGTCTGAAAGAACTAGTTTCTAAAGAAGACCTTACACCTGAAGTCTGGGGATACAGTCAAGGCCAGAAGGTAGAAGCTGGTGGCTGTTGTCAGGTTTTCTCCCCAGAGCTGCCTGAGAGGTATGATCTCAGGGGAGTGTCAAAGGACTAGCTGCTTCTAGTCTTCATCCACACCCCACATCAGCACCAAATACTTTCCAAAATAATGTGACTCAGGACAGCATTTGTGTGTCATATGATTCCCTTGACTATTTTTAATACCAAAGATAAGTTCCTGTGTAAAGTTATTTCCCTTCTTTTCACCTCCCACCCAACCAAAATCCAGTCAGCAAACTTAAAAATACTGTCCATTAAAGAAGAATTTTCCCACATGTATTCATAATATCTCCAGAACTGACCAGCTACTCATAAGACTTTGAGGTATATTTAGGAGCTGATGCATATTAAAATATGTTATAACCTCATTTCCATTCTCATTAAAGCTCAGACCTTATGTTACTACAACTCCAGCCCTGACATTAACAAGTCAGTGGAGAGAAACTCAAAACTAAACCTTTTCTAATTGTCAGCCCCTCGATTCAGAGTCAAAGCTAAAGATTATTCTTGTCAGAGCCTGCTGAGTGTCACACTGGCTGAGGTTCCAGTGTAGCCAGGAACTCTCCACTGCTCCCCCCAAGAGTAAAGAAATGGACCTTTGGCAGGTGGCCTACTCTGCTGTGGAAAAGCATAGGTGACCAGTGAGCCCAGTGACGCTCACCAAGTGCTTGGGGCTGAGGCATAGCTGGTATAAAGTGTGTCATCTTCAAAGTATTTTTGTTATGTGCTCTCTTACAAAAAGGAATCAGCTCACTATCCAATTTGGAACGAAAATAAATATTTCTGTGAAATAGCTCAGAATTCTCTTCATCCAGAATCATTTATTGTTAGCTAGATGATAAGTTCCTTGGAGACAGACTCATCCCATCCTAATGGCACGTGCTGGTGTTGGTCTCTGCACTTGACCTGCTGCAGTTCTGATCCATGAGCTCCAACTGGATGATTTCCCTTCCCATCTGCCCTGAAGACACAACTACCTCTAATCTGAGGGTACTGTGTCACCTCACATGTAACCCTGTGGCTCGGAACTCCATAGTCATGGTTATACTTTATTACAGAAGAGTCAGGACTAATTGGGGCCTAGAGATTTCCAACTCCAAAATTAAAACATGAGAAAGAGGCAGAAATGGGTAGGAGGAATGAGTAAATGAGCATGAGAAAAGCAGAGCTTCTGCAACAGGGGACAGGGAAAAGGGTTTTCAGGTAGCTTTCCATGCTGGGCATGGTAGCCATGGTTGCCTTCCTTACTGAGAAAGAGCTCTTGCAGAGGACCTTGTGAGGCTGGAAGAGCTTTGGCCCTTGGGCCTTGGGAACAGCTGACAACAAAGATTTAAAAGGACAGCAGGCAAGGTACTCCATAGACAGACTGGGTCCATGACAACTCTAGACCACACTGCTGGACTATAGCAGTTCACCAGTGACCATACTTACATTAAAGTCTGCTTTCCAGAGAGCCTTTGTCTTCAATTAGTGGCATGAACACTTTAGACACAGAGTTACAGGATGGAGAAGGGCCAGAGCAGTGACATAGGGCTGGCCCTTCATGGGGCCAGACCTCCTTCCAGCTGATACCTGGCTCATAGGCCTGCAAACTGTTACCTGAAGCTCTGGTGAACTGTATTAGGCCTAGTGTGAATTTGATAACAAAACAAAACAAACAAACAAACAAACAAACAAAAAAACTGGCTAAATAGGAATCTCCTGATGAAGGAACAGAATTATAATAATTGCCAAGATCTCTTTGGAGGCCCAGTGATAGGATTCTGTGGGAAGTCTTTAGCCCGGTATTACCCATTCCTTGGCTAGCTGTAGAGCTGGTTAGGACATCCCTGCAGTTCCATGGTTTCCACTGTGTAATCATCTTGCACTATTGCTGATAAAGTTGAGTGTCACCTAACATGGCAGTGGCTGATTACTTAGGCCTCTGGTGAGCCTGCCACCATTATAATTAATATAGTGTTCACGATCAGAGGAGAGTACAAATTCCTTTACACAAGGTAACATTATGCCCCATATGTAATATCACTAAGACTTGTTTTTCTGAGTTTGTCCCCATCTCTCCTCAGTAGTAACTTGCTTAGAACCATTTAACCTGGCACGGTGCATAGTACAATCAGTGTGAGAAACTGTCATGGCCAAAATAAAAACTTAGTCCTATCCTCAGCAACTGTCAAGCTGAAGGGCCAGGCAGAGCAGGCTGTGAGCCCTAACGCTAGAAGCGCTGGCTGGGATTTGAGGATCAGCTGGCTCTACTCCTTCCTGGCTCTGGGTCCTAAGACAAGGCAGTTTCTCGATTTTCACATGTGCAGGTGGGAATGAAACAGCTGCTCTGACAAACACATGAAATAGTATACATGGTGGTGCTCTGTCAAGGACAAAATCATACTTTAAAAATAGATAGTGAATTAATAAATTAAGATTTTTTTTCTAATACGAAAAAGTAGGTGCAAGGAGATATGTGGTGCTTTTATTTCTCCTTCTAAGGAGAGTTTAATCGGCCAGAATATATACAGATGATTTTAAAAGTATATGTATTAAAAACAAACTAGTTTTTAATGTAGCAGTGAGCATATCAATACTGTATATGAGTGTTTTTCTTTAAGCTAAGCCAGTGTCTAAGTTCTCAACGAAATAACCAACCTGCCATAAATGTACAATTATGATATATCTCAAACATTCTCCTTAAAATATATATTTTATAACATTTAGAACTAATTTTTATTTGGCACATATAACTGCTTAGGACAAAATCCATACATAAACTCATATATAACTCAAAGATGTTTTTGTTTAAAAAAAAAAAAAAAGGAAAGGAAAAAAGTCCATGGGCTTATTAGCACATGTAGGTTGGCTAAGATATCAGAAGATGGAAAGATCTCCCATGCTCATGGCTTGGCAGGATTAGTATAGCAAAAATGGCCATCTTACCAAAAGCAATCTACAGATTCAATGCAATTCCCATCAAATTACCAACACAATTCTTTACAGAACTTGAAAGAAAAATTCTCACCTTCATATGGAACAACAAGAAACCCAGAATTGCTAAAACAATTCTCTACAGTAAAAGATCTTCAGGAGGTATCTCCATCCCTGATCTCAAGCTGTACTATAGAGCAACAATACTAAAGACTGCATGGTACTGGCATAGAAACACACTGGTGGATCAGTGGAATAGAATAGAAGACCCTGAAATAAATCCACACACTTATGAACACCTGATTTTTGACAAAGATGCCAAATCCATTCAATGGAAAAAAGACAGCATCTTCAACAAATGGTGCTGGTCTAACTGGATGTCTACATGTAGAAAAATGCAAATAGATCCATACTTATCACCCCGCACAAAACTAAAGTCCAAGTGGATCAAAGACCTTAATATAAAACCAGACACACTAAACTGCTTAGAAGAAAAAGTGGGGAAGGGCCTTGAACTCATTGGCACAGGAGACAACTTCCTGAACAGAACACCAACAGCACAGGCTTTAAGAGCAACAATCAATAAATGGGACCTCATGAAACTGAAAAGCTTCCGTAAAGCAAAGGACACTGTCATCAGAACAAAACGACTGCCTACAGATTGGGAAAGGATCTTCACCAACCCTGTATCTGACAGAGAACTAATATCCAGTATATATAAAGAACTAAAGAACTTAAACAGCAACAAATCAAGTAATCCAATTAAAATATGGAGTACAGAGCTAAACAGAGAACTCTTGATAGAGGAATATCGAATGGCAGAGAAATACTTAAAGTAATGTTCAACATCCTTAGTCATCAGGGAAATGAAAATCAAAATGACCCATCAGAATGGCTAAGATTAAAAACTCAAGTGACAACACATGCTGGAGAGGTTGTGGAGAAAGGGGAACCCTCCTCCACTGCTGGTGGGAATGTAAACTTGTACAACCACTCTGGAAAGCAATCTGGTGCTTCCTCAGACAACTAGGAATAGCGCTTCCTCAAGATCCAGCTATACCACTCCTAGGCATATATCCAAAAGAGGCTCAAGTACACAATAAGGACATTTGCTCAACCACGTTTGTAGCAGCCTTATTTGTAATAGCCAGAAGCTGGAAACAGCCCAGATGCCCCTCAGTGGAGGAATGGATACAGAAATTGTGGTACATCTACCCAATGGAATATTACTCAGCAATAAAAAACAAGGAGATCATGAAATTTGCAGGTAAATGGTGGGACCTGGAAAAGATCATCCTGAGTGAGCTATCCCAGAAGCAGAAAGACACACATGGTATATACTCACTCATATAGACCTATAATATAGGATAAACCTACTAAAATCTGTACATCTAAAGAAACTAATCAAGAGGGAGGACTCTTGCTAAAATGCTCAATTCCTATCCAGAAAGGCAAAGAAGATGGACATCAGTAAAAGGAGAAAAAAAGGAACAAGTCAGGAGCCTGACACAGAGGACCTCTGAAAGGCTCTGCCCTGCAGACTATCAATGCAGATGCTGAGACTTATGGACAGCCTTTGGGCAGAGTATAGGGAATCTTAGGAAAGAAGTGGGAAACAGATCTGGAGAAGACAGGAACTCCACAAGGAGAGCAACAGAACCAAAAAATCTGCACACAGGGGTCTTTCCTATGACTGATACTCCAACCAAGGACTATGCATGGAGATAACCTAAGACCCCTGCACAGATGTAGCCCATGACAGTTCAGTATCCAAGTGGGTTCCATTGTAATAGGAACAGGGACTGCCTCTGACATGAACTGATTGGCCTGCTCTTTAATTACCTTCTCCTGAGGGGGAAGCAACATTACCAGGCCACAGAAGAAGACAATGCAGCCACTCCTGATAAGACCTAATTCACTAGGATCAGAAGGAAGGAAAAGAAGACCTCCCCTATCAGTAACCTTGGGGAGGGACATGCATGCAGATGGTGGAGAAAGGGAGGGATTGGGACAGGAGAAGGGAGGGAACCACAGGGGGGATACAAAGTGCATAAAGTGTAATTAATAATGTATTAAAAAAAAACAGGAAAGGAAAAAAGTCCATGGGATTAGTACATGTAGGTTGGCTACAGAGCCTGCTGAATGCCACCACTTCATTACAAGGACAAAGCTCAGGAGCTAGCTCTGTGTAGCCCTTGTCTTGATTTCAGGTCCTTGGATCATGTAGTAATCCTGTTAAAAGTGGTTTTCCTGTGATGTAGACTTATGGAACTCTGGCTCCCAACATGAAATAGAACTCTAGCCTCATCTGTAGAGTGTAAGGGTGGGTGGGGAAGTTAGATTCGCCTGAGAGTAGCTGAGCTTTTACTATCTTTCAATTGAGAAAATTTTAAATGCCAAAAGCCCTAGTAGTTGAATAATATTCATCACAATAACATCTACAAGCATTATAAAAATAAAAGTCACGTGTGTATACATTTAGCATAAGCTGCCTATAAGTTATGTATGTGGAGCACGTCTAGATTCTCGCTTATTTTGTGAGAGGAGCAAGGGCCAGGGGCTTATAGTTCTCAGTTCTAGGAGTCAGGGACACTGCTCAAGGACAGCACAGCTTGAGGCTAGGATCTGGTTCCTCTGGCTCTTACACTACAATGTTTTCCACCAAGTTTGGTGACTTAGCACTAGAAACATATGAAGAGGCAAGCATATAACATTGGAGGCCACTGAAAGAAGGGCTGACTCAAAGACAATGGTGAGTAGTGACAGCTGAACCTCAGGAGGAGCAGATACCAGCCATTCTGGGAGAACAAACCACTTTGAGGCAGAAAGGCAGGCTCCATATCACTTAGTGGCTATGGGATCATGGACAATTTTACCTCACCCATTTGGGCTTATTTTCTCATCTATAAGATGAAGATATTGCCTACATACAAGAGCACCAAAGACCAGATAGTATATGTAACATTTCTAGTACAAAACAGGCAGTGAATACACAGTAACTCCAGCTAGAATCCTACATCCTTGATGAATGCATTTGTATGCCTGGAGCCTTTTAGCTTTAAAACAAGGTGAATCCAATATAATACATACATACATATATCTGTGTGTCTGAGTACATTTCATAGAACTCAAAATGACAATGCTGAGGATGAGGAAAAACTTCAACTTGAGGAGCAGCATACCCTCTAGCAGGAGCAGATGATCTGCCTTGGATTCCAGTGGTACTACAGGCTAGCAACACCTTTTCTCCTCTACTAGATGGACATGATAATGGCTACCTTGAGAAACATATGGGGCCTCTGAATTTAGCAGGTGCTTACTGAATGAATGCCACTGCCTTTCATCCTCTATGCTGTGGAAAGTGGCTAAGGGTGGTATTGGTTCTGTCTTATTAAATATCTGTTCAAAATAGAGTATTTACATTATGATACTGAGATAGATACATGGCAGGCACTTGGAAATTTATCTGCAGGCAGTACCTTTATTCTCTAATAGTGTGTGACTCATGTCACACATGTACCCCACATGTAGTAGGCAATAAAATGATGTTGCAAGTTCAATATATGAAAAGAATGATGACCCAACTCTAAAACAAGTCACCTTTTATATAGTGCTGTCTTTCCTTGAAGTAACTGATTCTAAACTGAACTGAAATCCAGAAACTTGGAATTGGAAAAGCAGGAAAGCACCCACGCAATCAACCAGTGATCAAGACTGGGTCAGTCAGAGCGGGCTGCATCACTAATGGGTCAGTCTGAGTGGGCTGCATCACTGAGTACTTACGGTTTGCCAGGTGTCTCGTCTGACTCCAGAAACAGGCACACTGAATTAGCAAAATTCCTCTGATCTTTCTGGTTCATGAAATAAAGGTGTTAAGTTCAATCTGCACCCTCCAAATCCTCCACCCTGACAAAGACATGCATGTTCTCACATTCTTCAAAAGACACAAGCTAGTGGTAGGAGTGAGGTTCTGCCCTCTAGCACAGTGATGGACACCTACCACTAGTCCACCCATGTACCTTAGACTCCTAATCCCAGCAAAGCATGGCTTAGAGCTCCAACAGGTGCCTCTCCGAGGCAAGACAGGTCATAGACACTGGCATTGCTATGCTGAGAGGTCACTTCTGCCCAGCTCAGAGCCACTTTGGTCCTAAAATCATGTGGGTACCCCTTGCTTATCAATCTGTGTCTCAAAGCAGCCCCCCCCCACCATATTGTAGACAAGTCTCCCATTACCTGGTAGTCCCATCATTCCTGTACATCCAGCCTTGTCCACAAAAATACATAGACGTCACAATGTGACAAACTGGAGGTAGCGTCTGCTTTGATGTGATAGAAAGGCATTAGATGTCAGGTGAGGGCTGAGGAGGCAGAGGGTGAGTGGGTAGAAAGCTGAAACTTGGTGAGTAAACTCCAGGACCAGAAGCACTTACAAGGTCAAGCAGCTGCCACAGTATAACAGTTGTACCCAGATATTAAAATAAAAATTTATCGCTGTCATATGAGAGAGACACTGTAAAACTTCAGGAACCATGGCATGCATCTGCCTGAGTGTGCAGGGGAATATGGGAAGTCACAGGTTTCTGTTTCATGGCCTCCTGATGCTCATCGGCACTTTGCTGGCTATCTGCTTCTCCTGCCTGGCCTCCAAGTATGAGGTTCACCATTTTCTCACGAAAACAAACACCCGCCTATAGCTCATGACTTTCACTCACAAACAGCATCTCCATGAAAACCTAATGAAAAGGTAGTACAAGTGAAATATAGTTTATTAATATTCACAGCATCTCCTACTGCTAGCAGCCATGTGTGTTCTGTCATTAGATGAGGAGGCTGTTTGCAGCCTGTATCTCGGGGAGTGGTAGTTGTTGTCATCAAAGTGACCATCACAGCGGGCATCTCAGATGGAAGGGAAGCCCTCAATAAAACTGCATGGGCAGCCTTAGAGGTTACACACCATCTCCTATGGCCACACAATTAAGAGGTGGACTGAGATGCCAACCCAATTACCTGACATCAGTACTCTGTGGGGAAAATGTTCCATACATATATAAATGGATATATCTGGGTTTTACGACAGGAAGATGGTTCTTAAGATGACAGAGGAAAGCCAACAATCAGAGTAAATCAGAGCTAGTCTATGGAACGCTTTATAGGACAAAAAGTGTCTAAACAGAACAAAAACCAGTGTAGACTTCCTTGAGAAAGAATATGTACTCAAAGGTCTGGGGAAGGTGTCTTATTCAGTAAATGCTTCTTGAGAATGCACGAGGACCAGAGTTTGAATCCTCACACCCTAGTAAAAAGCTGGGCATGGCTGTGTCTGACCTATAACCCTAGCACCAGCAAGGCAGAGGCAGGAGGATCCCTGAAGCTCATTTGCCAACTAGTTTTCAAATTGGTGATCTCCTAGGTACAGTGAGAAAGCCTGTCTCAAAACAATACAGTGGAGAGTAACTGAGGAAGACAGCATGAACAGCTGGCACACACGAGCACACATGAGCATGCACGCAAACACACACACACACATATGCACCAAGGAAGAAAACATAGATAAAGGAGCTTTATAGTCATGAAATATACCTTAAATATACCTTAAAAAGGTTCTAGACAAACTGCCCAAAGTTATGAAAGAGGTATGACTGAGGAATAAAATGGTGATATCAACAAAATTTTTATATTGTCCAATTCAACAAAGGTCAGCTTTGGCCACAGTGATTTCCATCTTATCTTCCTCGCTGGACATTCTTTGCAGGACAAGCCTAGTCCTGACTTAGTATGACATAGGGCCTTGCTTATAATAGATGGCCAGTGAATGTTCCCTGGATGAAGAAGCAATAGCAAGTTCAAATGTAGGGAAGAGCAAGTCATGTTCTCAGCGCTGGCAAGAGGCAGCGGGCTCAAACTGACTAACCGTGGACTGACCAACAGAGGCTCACAGACAAGAGAGGCCAGTGCTGAACTTGGCTTGTTGATGACAGGGGAAAGCAGCAAAATATAAATATACAACTGAGGTCTCCATCTTCTTTCTCATTTAAAGGCCAATCAGGATGAATCTAATTACTCATGTGGCAATGTAGGGTGGGGAAAATATAATCTTTGCTGATGACAGAAGCCAGTGCTAAAACAAATAGAACCCATGTACTTTCTATAGCCTCCAAACTCCAGCACAAAGGAAGAGACAAAGACAGAAAGAGTGTTATTTCTGATATAGGAACAGGAAGGCTAAGGGTTCTAGGTGTGTCAACTCTAAAACCTTACACATATACACACATACACACATATACACACACGCACCCACATACAGGCATGCATGCACGTGCACACACTTCAGGAATATTGAAATATAAACAAAATCCTCTCCCCTTATCAGTCTTTCTGACAGTGGAGGGGCCAACATTGGAGGCAGGTATATATTCCTGGCGAGCTGAGCCTGGTACCCTCTTAGGGCAGTCCTGCTGTCTCTACCAGCACCAGTGTCCTCCTGTGCACATGAAGCACTCAGAGACATCAGAGAGCCCGAATAAAGCTGCCCATTGTTCCTCAGGGTAAGAAAAGCCAAAATACTACCCTTGCAAAATCCTAAAACAAGCAAATAAACAAAACACCCACTCAAACTGGCATTTCTAACAATTTTAGGGTTTATCTAAAAATTAACCTCAAACTGCCTAAATTTCAGTTTCCAGTAAAACTTATTGCAGCTTCTTGGCCTGAAAAGTAAATTTCCTCCTTTTTCTGCTTTAAAAAAGTTCAATGAGGTAAAATTTACATGCCATAAAATTAGCTAAGATAAGGTGAATATTCAGTATATTCACTGTGTTGTACAAATCCCCCCATCTACCTAGTTTCCAAATGCTTTCTAAATCGGAGGTAAAACCCCCTTCCCCACAAAGCAGTTTCTCCCATTGTCTCTTTCTTCAGCCCCTGGCAAACATGCCTGCATTCTGCTGAGTTAATCTAGTCTGGATTTCATATGATGTGACCTTTTGTGTCTGATCTTTCCCTAAGCAAGCAGTTTTGGATGTAAAACCTTTTTAAAATTTCTTCTTAATGTGGCAGCGATCAGCATAGCATTCCATTCTCCCAACCCCCTTGCTACTGTTGTTTTGATAAACAAAATTGTACTGTACAGGTTTCCTACACTCAACCACAGATGCACATTTGGACTCGCCTGCCTTTTGGCTACTGTGAATAGTGTTATATGAACATGCATGTACAACTATTCAAGTAACTGTTGTCAGTCCTTTAGGACATAAACCTGGGAATGGAATTCCAGAGATCATATGGCAATTCTATGTTTAATGTTTTTAGTAACTGCCAAGCTGTTTTCCATAACGGCTTGTGCCATTGCACATTCCCACCACACCAGCAAGAAAGAGTAGAAAATTATTTTAAACACAATTTTTGAAGTTTTCCCCAAATAATGTTCATTAATGCTGACCCCTGTGCTCCATGAAATCTTAGGGATTTGAGAATCTTCCTTTAACAGGCCTTGCAAAATTTCTAATCTACAGCCCCACTCCCCATCAAGCACAAACAATATGGTAATTACCAGAAGAGAGCAGACACCCAGAATGTCTACCATCCAGCTGGCTGCCCAGAACTAACATCCAGATGCAATTAGCAAACAAATGTCTGTCTGCAAGTTCCATCAGATGCAGAAATATCTAATACAGATTTTTAAGGAATTAAGAATTTATAGCAGAAAAGGGAGAAGTGCACAGAAGGCAGGTTGGCCACAGGAGGGTAAGCAGAGAACTAAAACCTATATAAATAGAAAGGCAGGTATAATAAAGAAGAGATACAGTAACCACATGGAGTACTGAGTATCATATCTCTGTCCACATCCATGGCCTGCCTTCTGTAGGAGCCTAGCCAACTGTTTATCCCTATGACTTGGGACTTGGGGACCAAGGACCTGGAGAGGGAGATACTGAAGAGTGAGACCTTTCACCTCCCTACCAGTACTGAGCATCAGTGCCTTATTTCCAAAGGGCTGTGGGGAGCACATCTGCAGAAGAACTTCCTTCCTACCTGCCAGGAAAGAGAAGGCTGTCATGTTTCTTTAGAAGTGTTCAATTTCAGTAGTAAAACAAACCTAGCAATTCTCATGCTGTGCAAGCAAAATTGAAAGTATTTATGTGTGGTAAGTCTTGCTTGCTAGATGGAAAGAGGGGTAGAATGTATATGTACATGTTTCTTCCCTGCTTTTTTTTATTACCTGGAGACCAGAACCACACTTGAGCCCTGCATGCCTTCCTTCTGCAACCTCCATCACAGCAAGATGCTAAATTTTGTCCAAAGGGAATACCCACCAAAAAACAGGTTGCACCAAAAAACATGAGCTCACCTGCTCAGAAGTCAGAGGGTTATAACTAGGGAATGTGAGCTGGGATGGGTCCCTTTGTACCAGGCACCAGGCAAATGTTTCCATTGCTGAAGCCCAGGCACCTGCACCCACCATGTTCACTCTCTTAAACCGAAGCATCTAGGGCAAGGCTGCTTCACACCTGAATCCGTCCTTGTGGCAAGCTGGGGTCTGTGCACACCTAGGGACATGCAGGCAGAACAGATGCAAAGCTGGGCAGAGTGTAGGCATACCCAGAAAACGAGGCAGGCTCACTGCAACTGCACACCTGGCCAGCTTCACACTCTGACACCAAATCTGAACTTCAGCCAGAGCACACATATACATCACACTTGTGTTGTTCTGCCCAGTGGAATCAACATTATCATCATCATGGCCACAGACAGAACTGAACAGGAATTCTCAGAGTCACACGATGTCCATGCAGGCTAAGCACATGCTTCTCATGTGACAAGAAAACAAAAACTGACAGCATTCTCTAGAGGACAACTGCCAGTTGTTTGGAATAGGGGAGGAGCTAGGAGGCTGCTTAAACACATTCCTGGGGCTGTGTGAGTTCAGGCTGTGCTCAGGGGATTGGAGGTGGACCCACATCCCAGCTGATGGCCAGAGATTCTCAACTCTGTGCTTTCTGGGGTAGGCAGAAGCTCACAGGTAGTACATATATAACCCAGGGCTAGGCCCTGTGACCTGTGGGATGAGGTCAATAAGGTTCCTGGGCTGCTCTTACAGTTACTGCTCATATAGAACCTTGTTCCTGGAAACACACAGACTCGCGTTACCAATAGGACTGAAGGACTGATCAAACATAAACTTGCACTATTGAAGCAGAGCATGCTAGAGACCCAACTCCGTGAATGCCTACTTCCTGTGTACACTACTATATTCCCTGAATCTGCATGCAATAAGCCATCCAGTTAGCCTATGGAGACCTTCCTTTTTTCTTGACTCATTCTGTGGAGATTTTTCTACAGAATTCTCCTGTGGCTTCCCCAAGACAGCAGATATGGCTGACTTTAGACCCAGGCTTATTGTGTCAGGAAGGTCCTGAAGCTCTTGTCAAATAAAATGTAATCAGAAGGGATGGTCTTGTTCTGAAGAAGCCTTCATACACTCACACACTCCCTAGCCTAAACTCTTTGCATTCCTACTAGCAGAGGCAGCAAGCACAAAGTAGATATACACAATCACTTGTTGAATAAGGCTTATAAAGCAAAACAATGAGGCAGAGACATGGGACCATGACATGACCATGATGTGGAAACAGAAAAGCCTGGGACAAATAAAAGGTGGAACATCTCTGTCTTCAATCTCACTGTTCCAGTCAATTTAAATCAACTAATCTGAAACTGAGAGACACATAGGGACATTCTGGAGCCATGGACATGGAGATAGAAACACAGAGGACACAAGGGATCCCTGACACATGATAGGAAAGCAGTTAGTTGGCAGTGTTCTGGAAGCTGATTTCTCCTCACTATATTCCCCAGCATCCAAGTCGGCAGGCAAACCCACTGCAGATGTGTCTATCTGGACTGGTTTGGGACAACTACCTTCCCCATACTCATCCAGTGGAGGCAAGTTGTTTACTGTCACTTAAGTGTCCACCATTAATTGGCCTTGATAGCACAGACAGGCATAGGAGAAGACAAAGGGAGGCTGGCCAGGGTTAGAAGTAATGTATTTGCAACTTCTGCTCCATGAAAATGCAAAGGAGCTATATGCTTAATTTACATAGGCCTCAAAGCTCCCTAGACCTCATGGGTAACAACCTCTCAGTGAGCTGTAGAGACATTGTAACAGAGGCCTGGAGACACTAGGCCCAAGGTATAAATGCTGGCAGGATGCTGAGCCTTTGTCTCTAACTTTCTTCCCTATACTCATCAGTCAGAGGCAACTTGTTCATTATTTCTTTATTTTGATTAATTACAGTTTATTCACTTTATATCTCACCTGTAGCTCCCTCCCTCTTCCCTTCCTAATCCCTTTCTCCCTCCCTCTTCTCTATGTATGACCCTCCCCGAGTCCACTGATAGGGGAGGTCCTCCTCCCCTTCCATCAGAGAAGAAATCCACTTAAAGAAATGCTCAATGTCCTTAGTCATCAGGGAAATGCAAATCAAAATGACCCGAGATCTCACCTTACACCCATCAGAATGGCTAAGATCAAAAACTCAAGTGACAGCACATGCTGGAGAGGATGTGGAGAAAGGGGCTCCTTCCTCCATTGCAGGTGGGAATGTAAACTTGTACAACCCCTTTGGAAATCAATCTGGTGCTTTTTCAGACAATTAGGAATAGTGGTACCTCAAGACCTAGTTATACCACTCCTAGGCATACATCCAAAAGATGCTCAAGTATACAACAAGGACATTTGCTCAGCCATGTTCATAGCAGCTTTATTTGTAATAGTCAGAAGCTGGAAACAACCCAGATGCCCCTCAGTTGAGGAATGGATTCAGAAATTGTGGTATATTTACACAATGGAATACTATTCAGCAATTAAAAACAAGGAAATCATGAAATTTGCAGGCAAATGGTGGGAACTAGAAGAGATCATCCTGAGTGAGGTATCCCAGAAGCAGAAAATCATTATTTCTTTAAAGTCAGTGGTCTTGGGTCCCAGTCCTGGTTGGATTTTTTTTGTCAACTTCACACAAGCTAAGGCTATCTGGGAAGAGAAACCTCAATTTCTCATTTGCCTCCATTAGATTGCCTGTAGAAAATGTGTGGGAAACTTTCTTGATTAATGATTGATATGGTAGCGCCCAGCCCACAGTGGGCAGGACCATCCCTGGACAGGTGGATCCGGTGCTATAAGGAAGTAGGCTATTTAAGTTATGGGGAACAAGCCAATGAGCAGCATGCCTTCATTGTCTCTGCTTCAGTTCCTGTCTCCTGCCCTTCTTGAGTTCCTGCCTTGGCTTCTCTTGATGATGGACTGTGATTGGATGTGCAAGCCAAAGAAACCTTTTCCTTCCCATGTTATTTTTGGTTAATATCCCCCAGCACCTAGAAAGGTTTCTCTGTGTAGTCCTCACTGTTCTGAAACTTGCTCTGCAAACCACGTTGGCCTTGAAATCAGAGATCTGCCAGCCTCTGCCTCCCAAGTGCTGGAAAATCAATGTTTATCACAGGACTAGAAAGCAAACTAAGATAGTCCTTCATAGTGTCCAGAAGTCTCTTCAGGTTGTGCTGAGCTTCATATTCAAGTTTCATGAAGGGGTGGAGAAGACTAGGTCTGGGGCCTGAGTGGTCAGGCACAGAGTATCCTAGATAAGGAATAGTTCAGGCTAGAGAATGGCTAGTCAGCAGAGACAGAGTGGGCTGGGAGGGTCAGAAGCACAAAGACTTGGGGTCACAGGCTAGTGATACAGAGGATAAACCAGTATAGGAGAGACTAACGGAGAAAGCTTTAGGCAAGGATGCCAGGAGAGAGGAAGACAGTGGGAGCGTGGAAGAATGACCTTAGTGATGCTCAGACTAACATGGTGCAGACTGTTTCACATATGGCAGAAGCAGCATTGTTTGGCCAATAGGTCTGTTTGGCAAAAACAAGAAACATTCCTTCATGGAGTATCAAAGAGGACTGTCATCTTAACCTGAGCCACCAGTGACCCAAAGAAACAGTCACATTTTAATGACCTTCTTGTTTTTTCAAAGGAAACAAGTAAAAGGTCCTGAAAGTGAGAAAGGACAGGAAGGACACTGCTCATAGTTGGCCTTGAATTGCCCAGTAGCTGGGTGTGTGGCCTAGTAAAAGCCATCCTCTGAGGCCCTGCCCTGCACTGAGACTTAGACAAGATCACCTTAAAAATCTAGGAGAGCCAGCAGGTGCTCTTACTCCAGGGGGTAAATGGCCTTTCCCAAAAAATCGGCTACTTCCATACTGAGTATAAAAATGCCCATGAGGCGGAGGCCTGTAGGAGGGAAGGAGCATTCCCTGTAGGAGGGAAGGCTGGCTGGGGGTGACTGCAGGGAAACTGTCAGATACACGATGGCAAGCAGGCCACAGCCTGGCAGTGGAGAAGAACTGCAAGCACAGGGAGCTCAAAACAGCAGACCCCACTAGTCCATGACCTCATTTTGGGAATTCCAAAGTCTGGGCATTTCAGGAGGGGGTTCATGCCCTCCCTGCTCTGCTGATTGCTGTCCTAGCACTGAGAAGCTGCCTCTCTCCATGCTTCCGTCAGCACCAGCTGCTTATTCCAGGCTTGTTTGTGTAGGTTTCCCCCGCCCAGCCATTTCCAGAAATGATGGTTCCCCTCTTTCTGACCCTTCTGTGACAAGATAAACATGACATCTTTTGCCCAAACACCACAGGAAAAAACAAAAACAGGAAGAAAAATCAGGCACACAAAAGCTTTTGATATAAAATTATCAAGTATTTTTAAGAGAAACAGATTTAAATTTTTAATTTTTAAAACATTTTAAAATTAAAGGCTATTTTGTTCAGCATTAGCACATAAAGACTTGTGTTATCCCCCCCCCCCCCCCCGCCAGACTTCATTAGCCTATGACTCTTGCTGCTGACCAGGGTCAATGTCTGACTCTCTGTATGTATACTAAATCCAGTAATGTTCTGGGGGTTCACAATTGGTGCTTATATTTGCCAGTATAAGTTCTAATTTACAAAAAGAAGAGGGCTAGAACACCTTTCTTGGAGGTGGGCAGATGAAAAGAAACTGACAAGTACAGTTTGTTTTTTAAGTTTGTTCTGACACAGAACTTTTATTTCCATTGCCAACGTCTATGTAAGGACGGCACTGGCGGTTGTTTCCCAGGCACAGGGACTCAGAATATAGGGTAGGCTAGACCAATCTACTTGCTCCCATTAAGTAAGTCAACACACAGAACAGTAAACATACACACCCAGCACATCTGGCACACATACCCCGAAGTCCTGTCCTTGGGGGGAATCTTCAGCATCCCTCTTGGCTCTCTGACCTTTAGAATGGTGGGACTGAGTAAGGAAAGACCATCAAGTATCAAATGCAACTGTAACCCCCATTCTTTTACTCCCCTGTAGTCACTACACCTAGTCACAGGCCACAGAAGATCAGGCGTCACTATGGATACAGCAGGAGCAGTGTGGCAATGAGCCAAGCTTCCAAGCTAGATGGGTGCACCACCTTCCCCGACTGCTTGTTACTCTCCCAATACGCTACTCCCTTTGCATTGTCTTCTGTCCCTTTCTGGTGTGGAAAAGAGCCACCAGAAATATCCCTGACCTGCAGGCTTGTTCTTTGAACACCTCCTGAGAATGACTTATAGTGCTGGAGATGGAGGAGAAGTACTGCATGATGCCTGATGCTTGGTGGGTAGGACAACTTGTAAACTGCTAAGCATGCCACATCAGAAATGTCCGTCCATTCTATGACAAGCAGACTCATGGGACCTGGGAAGGATAATGGGTACTATGACCCAGCAGCTCCAGTGGTGCTGAATTGCGCCCATGGAGTTGTCTCATTTGTTCCTGATGACAACATCATGGATTACTCCATTTCCTGTCTTAAAAGAAATGAAGCTTTAGAAAGGTTTGGAAAGTTGCCTGAAGTTACACAGCCATAAAGTAGTAGAGCTGTAATTCAAACCCAGGTCTGTCTGCTACATATAGTAATGATGACAAAAGTAATGACTTCAGTGCTAACAACAGCAGATTAAAATAGCAGCTAGCATTTATGAGTACTTCCTCTGTCCCAGACCCATGCAGAGCAGTATAGGATGGACTCTATTCTCTCCAGGAAGCCTTTGTTCACTCAGCTTTCTAGTGTGAAGACAAGGTTAGAGGGTGCCTAAGCAGCATAGCCATAAAACCTCAAAACCAGAAAAAAAAAAAAAGTCGTGAGGCCCAGGGTACCAGCTCCAGCTCCCCTAGTGCCACTAGTCAGGCTTTGCCTGTCACCCCGGAGTAGTCCTCTCTATCTTTCTAAACAGGACAAAGCAGATACTTGCTGATTTTTGAGAATTGGCTGGTTAGAGGTTGGAACAAATGACTTCAGATTTTAACTGCAGCCTGACCAGCACAGAGATATGCTGTGTCTATCTGTCTCTCTTTCTCTGTCTCTGTCTCTGTCTCTCTCTCTCTGTCTCTCTCTCTCTGTCTCTCTCTCTCTCTCTCTGTGTGTGTGTGTGTGTGTGTGTGTGTGTGTGTGATTCCCCAAGTTGGGTCCCTGTGATCCAGGGCTCAGTGGAGCTGAATGACATGGACTTAAGAGCTGTCAACAAGGAAGGACTTGTCTGAGGGTTAACACAGAGCTTGGCATGCAACAGGGTCTAGTACATGACAGAGAGTTGTATTATGAAGGACAAGAAGCTACAGTAGCCATCCCTCTCCACAAATGGGTGTCAGAGAGTGGTAGCTTCAACCTGCATTAATCATGAATAAAGAGAATGTGGAAATAAAGTGGCTGACTCCATCTGCCTCTGCCATTTTCCTGACTGCTCTGTGCTCCACACTTGGGCCTATCTTTCCTCCTCAGAACCTCTGTAGACGATCTCAGAGCCCAGCCCCGCACTACCTCTGAAGGAAGGTTACAGGGGTTAAAATGAAGGTGAATCATTAGCTTCAATTCTCCACATCCCCTATAACACAACACAGAACTCATCTTTAAATTCTTAACTTACAATTTTTAAATCTGCCTATAAAAGTATTTTCCCTTAAATCCCTTCCTACTTATGAATACCACATGTGATTGGTGGGGAAAACAGCAGCCAAGAGCACAGACTCAGTGCTGCAGCTCACATGGGAGATGGATCACACTATCCTAGGTAAGTACACTATCCCAGTGCTTCAGTATTCACTGTGCTTAAACTTCTGTCCTGGAGCAACCCTCAGAAATGCTAAAGCCCATTCGGTCTTCACACACACTCAGCTCCAAAGGGTGCAGTCAAATTAAAGAGACAAAGACAACCCAGATACCCTTGCTTTCCCTATGCTCTGCTCAAGAAAGCCTTGTTTAGACTCCTCACAGGATAATGGAGTCCCATGGCCTCCAGCATCCATTCATAGTGACACTTATGCTGCTCGGCATCATTCTGTTAGTCCTTACTCCTGACTCATGGACCACCTACCAGAGACCACCTGAACTCAAATCCCTGTTTGTCTCAGGGATCTGCTTATGGAGAACCCAAACAAATACAATGGGTCCCTAATGTCACTCTCTCAACTTAGAGCCAGAATCCAGGGCCACACACTTGGGTACTCCCAAAATATTGATCCATTGTCTGGCAAAAGCTGTGCTTGGCATGTTTTGTCTCAGTCATTCTCTTCTACAACTCCATTTGCGCCAGCAGCTGCAGAAGAGAAGAGGAGGGTTGCCATGCATCTGTTTAGCAGAGTGGTGGGCAAGGGGCCAGTTGAAGAGACCAAGGGCACTAAAGACCTGCTGCCAAGGGGTAGACTTGACAGGTAGTGGCCCAAAACACCTAGGAGAATGGGCAAAGTGACTGGAGGGTAGCACAAGCTACTTCTCCTCAGTCTATTCAGAGAGAGGACCAGGACAAGGGAGCTCACCCCACTTAAGGTTGGAGAAAACCCTTGCATAGCTGAGGGCACTCCTACTCATGCCTTTAGAGCTCAGCACAGAACACAGTGCCTCATACATCCTTGGAATTAAAAACTGGCTTATACGATGCCTGGGTGGGAATTGTGGGCCCCAGTGTGCTGGTCCTAGCAACAATAGGTGCTATATCTACTGAGGTTATACAAAAGTCACATACAGTACTGTTTCCCCTGCTGGGCATCTGCTTTATTCCCACCCCATTCCAAACATGCTCCTCTGAATCACACACTCCTTCAGTTTGCCAACCCTCATGACCTCTCCTATCACACTCACCAACTATTTTTATATTTCCACATCTGCACCACTGAGTTTTAGGAGTTTAATCACAAGACATTTAACAAATGGGCCCTCAAAGGAGCTATCTCTCACTCAGAAGAAAGATCAACAGCTCAAGGCCAGGCTGGTACCAGGAACCCCTTCTCTAATCTTGACAGGGTATACTGTACACACTCTGTGAAATGACGCTCTCAAGCCCAAACCAGCGGCAGTACATTCACAAAGAATGGCAATGACAACAAAGAAGGTGGAAGGGTGGACTAGGGGAGCGGGTGGATTGAGGAAGGGTGAGGCCGGGAAGAAATGAGGGAGGGGGCTACAATCAGGACAGAAAGTGAATAAATTGTAAAAAAAATAAAAAAATAAATTGATTTACCTCTAAAAAAATGAAAAAGAAGGTGGAAGGAAATTTCAGAACTCCATGAGACATGTGTGAATAGACTGTAGTTTCACTGGTGTATCGTTATCTATAAACTTTACATCTAACAACTACAACTTGTCAACAACTTTCCGAATTTCAGTACCCCATTAAAAGTGTGTTAAGAAGAAAAGCAGCCAGGCACAGTCCTGCAATTCTAGCTACTCAGGAAGCTGAAGCAGGAGGATTGTAAGTTCAAGGCCAACCTACACTAACACATAGTGAGACACTATCACAAAGTAATAAGTAAAAAAAGAAAAGAAAAAAGAAAAAAAAAAGCGGAGGAAGATGTAGTTGAGTAGTAGAGCACTTGCCATTATGCCCAAGGCCCTATGCTTGATCCCTGTCCTAGGGGAGTGGGGAGGAAGAGGAGAGAGAGAAAGAAGAGAAGAGGAGAAGGATGAAGGGGAGATGAGGAAGAAGAGGAGAGCATCTGCTGTGAACCTTGGCCAGGGCCTGTCTCTGTCCCACTCCCAGCACACCTGCCTATTAAATTGGTTTGGCATGGCAGATGTCTCCAATTTCTAACAAGCACCACGAGATTCCGGGGCTGAGGGTGCCTAGAGCTCACTCTGAACAACGGGCCTATACCTTGAGCCCCTGAGTGGTTCTAGCCCTCCCATCTTTAGGCTTAGAGACATGCGCTGGCAGCCCTACAAGGCAGAAAGCTGAGCCAAGTTTCCAAGGCACTGACACCATGTCTGCATCTGGCCCTCAGACACCAGGGACAGTTGAGAGGCATCTGTTGTCTGAGGTGTATGGTCATCTCTGTCTTGAGCATAGACTTTCGTTCTTCCTTACACATGTATTCATCTCCCTCTCTTTTAAAAGCACATCAGCATCCCTGCATAGAGGATTAATGCCACCCTTTCTCACAAGCATACCCATGCCTGCATATCCTACCCTATCCTATCCTATCACGGGTTTCACTGTGGTGCCTAAGTTAGTGTTTATGAGCATGCACAAGACCTTCCTCTTGTATGTATAACAAAGTTGCAGCAGAGAACTACTCAAATACACGCAGTCTATCACACTGAAGCTTATTTTATATTTATTAACAATTACCAGGTAGTTGTGAATATGAATTAATAATTACTGAAAGGAAATACTAATTTCAAAGTGTGTACTATGTAACTGAAGGTCCCAGAGACAATGGAGATTTGAAGGCAGGTAACCAGCCCAGGTAACTTACTGAGCACTTCTTTCTAGAAACAGCAGTGACTGCTTGCTTTCACATGTGTATGAGTTGGCAAATGAGGCTGTCAGTAAGCTGGGTAGTTTTCATATATTATCCTCCAATGTGAGCCAACATATACCTCTCCTCCTGGTACTTTAGTAATAAAAGGCAGGTTTAAAAGCAAATGCTTGCCACACATAACTGCAGAGCACTTTTTCCCAAGTGGGCCAGCCACTTTTTATATATTATGATCTGCATTATGCTATTTTTGACAGTTCTGCTTGTGGCAACATCCTTTACTGGAGTGACTGACACCTTCAGCCTACAGTCTGGCATTGTAGAATATGCCCTGTTCATAGTACATGGGAAACTAAGTAAGGTTCCCAGCGTGAGTTAATGATGCCACATTAGTCACCCACAGGGGAAAGACTCCTTCCTACCTACAGCCAGAATCCCCAGCTGTGACCCACAACCTGGTGAGCACTTGGTGATCAACAACAGAATCCAAATAGAACAGTGTGGGTGGCTCACAGCTAACAATCTAGTCAACGAGTCAGGAAAACAGATGGCAGGCCAGGACCAGGACTGAGGCTGAGGTGACCTTCCAGAGACTATTACTTTGTGGTGCTGGTGGGATTTGAAATCACGTCCTAGCAGTCCAGAGCTCCAGAGTCCAGCCTCAGAGAGAACAAAGTCACCAGACAAACAAACAATACCAAAACAAACACTAAACTGTTCTCTGCTAAGTCAGTTCTGCCATCAATTATCAGAAGAGTCAAATGCAAATAAAGGGTCCACAGTTTAGATTCTAAGGGTGGGTGGGGTCACCAAACAATCTAGACTCTCTGATGTCATTCCTGAAGAAAGACTTATTTCTGGCCTTTGTGTCTCCAACCAAGTATCTGCCTATTTTGCCTTGTTCCAACTGATTATATCACTAACCTCATCAGATTATTATTTCTTCAAGAATTTACAGAAGCTTCCAACACGTTACATTATTTTGACTAAACCCCAGCTCCTCTTGCTGTATTCAAAACTTCCTGTCAGACCTCATCTCTACCACTGCACTCCAGCCCAGGCCTTCAGCCACTTGCATGTCTCTGTGTTCCTCCCACCTTTGTTTTTATTACAACCTCAACCTCCACCCCATCTCATCCTTCCCCGAAGACCTACCTCAAGATCCCCCCACCACAGCTCTCACTCTACTCAGCCCATCTTGCAAAACTCCTTCACTGATCCTGAGCTTTGGGGCTCTTTTACTCACTTCTACTACTCACTTCAATCTGGTATATGGTGAGTTCCTAAGACTTATCTGTTGAATAGTCACACACTGGGACTAACAAATATCAGAATTATATTTCTAGGAATTTCTTTTTAAATCTGAAAGAGGCAATTAACTCAAAATTTGAGAGCCTACCTTACTCCCATACCTTTTAATATGTAGATATTTAAGCTACTGAATCAATGTCTGACATATTGAACAGAGTTAAAATTAATTTCCATCTTTACCTAACTACCATCCCAGAATCAGCTGGAAGACAGCCTCTGCACCCAAAAGAATCAAATGAAAAAGAATATTAAAAAAAACCTATCTATCTATCTATCTATCTATCTATCTATCTATCTATCTATCTATCTATCTATCTATCTA
>NW_026586550.1:11078516-11131035 GCF_907164565.1 Psammomys obesus
CTATCTATCTATCTATCTATCTATCTATCTATCTATCTATCTATCTAGTTATTGTGTGTGATTTGTGTAGATGGACACACTTATGTGGCCTGGCATGTATGTAGAGGTCAGAGGACAGAGGTCAGTTCTCTCCTTGCACCATTTGGGTCTTGGGGATCAAACTCAAAAGTTATCAGGATTAGTAGTAAGTATCTTAAGCTGCGCCCCCCAGCTATCTCACCAGCCCTTATGTCCTGAATTTTATGCCCACTTTTTGGGGATCTTAGCAATGGTCTTAGAGGTTTCAAAAAAGTCTATACAAAATATTTTGAATAGTCCAGAGCAAAAACAAAATTGTACACATTGCCACCTCTGACTATCTTTTGCCCAGCAAAATTTTTGTGGTTTTTTTCAGAGTTTAATATTTGGTCTTGTTTTTGGTTTGCTGGTTACACTGACAACAGAAATATCCCGGCACCAGTTAATTGCTTGCTCAAAAAGCCAAAACCTTGGCATCAGTGTAGAATTAAATAATGATCTGGCAGAGACGTCCTTAGTGAGGTTAACACAAGTAAACAGGGTCACCTGCCACTGTGTTCTTCTAGGCATGGGCACCTGAAAGGCAGCACCTTGGAGGAAGCCTGCTCTCAGCTGGCTTCGCTTCTCAAGAGTCCCTGGGGGAGGAGTAGAGGGTAGAGAATTCCGTGGTTCAGGGGCCTCTTTCCCCCACAGAGGACACAAAGGCTCTGGGATGGGATCTAGCATGGTTCTATTCATGAAAGCTCTCCAGAGAGCGCTTGAGCAGCAGCACTGCTGGCAGCCTCTCATGGCTGACCTTCAGGACACAGGTTAGAGCAGAAGACAGCCCAGACCCTCCATTACCCACAAAGACCTGAAAAGGCATCCATTTCCATAAAGCTACATACCAGGCTTTCCTCAGAATTCTAACAGTAATTCTACAGTAGGCTAGAAATACTGGGAAATTAAGGGGTCATGAGGATAGGCAGAGCTCCTTACTCTGAAATCTAATTTGTCTTTTCTACAAATTGAGGGTCAAAATAGCTCAATTCAAGTAACAAAACCAAACTTGCCAACAGAAATAATCACATGCTTTTTTTTGTTTGTTTGTTTTTAAGGATATCTCAAATAGGATGTTAAAAACAAATGAATGAGGTCCACTTAGGGCCAGAATGTTTGAAACTTTGAGTTTTACTGTTTTAATGGATACCTCTCTCACTCCTAAATCTAAACAGTGTACCTCAAAAAAAAAAAAAAAAAAAACTCATTACCTCATTTACAAAAGGGAAATCTTCATTGTAAGAGAAATAAGTAAACCTACCCATGTGTTTTTATGTTTTTAAATTGTAAGCTTTGCCTAACCTTTAAACCTGTTCAGTTGCAACCTTTGAGCAATGTATACTCACTCAGCCACAAACTCTTCTACATAGCCAACTGTGACTTTTTTGAGAAGCCCACCCTGTGTACTGAGTATATACCATCCTTTCCCTATGTCTCTCTATCCAGCTTCTGGGAAAATAGGTGGCTTCCAGGCCACCACCTTCTTCCCTAGGTTCCTCAGGCTGAGAACAGGAGATTCACTTTATATTACATTATTATTATTATTATTATTGTTTTGCCATACCTGATGGGGGCCAAGAGAGGGACACTTAAATATAGTCCTATTTAAAATGATGAAAGGACAGAAAGTATTCATCCCTTTTAAAGTAAGGTGTCCCTAGTGGTTAATATGCCAGGCTCAAGACATGACCCTTGGGAAGAGACAGGCCCTGGGAAAGACGGATCTAGAGCACATAATAGCCTCTTTGTCCAGGCAGGTCAAAAACACCCTTGCTTTCTCAAAAATGTCACTGATTGTATGTTCTTTTAGGACAAGGGGCTTTTGGATTTTTTAAAAAAAAACTTTTTATTGGTTCTTTGTGAATTTCAGATCATGCACCCCAATCATATTCACCCCCCCACCTCGTATCCTTCCTCCAACTTTGCGACCCCTGCCCCCAGCAGAGAGAAGCTGTAGTGTGTCACAGTCTGTCCCACACTGTTATAGCCTTTTTCCATACTGTTTTGCTTGCAAATGTTCATTGCAGTGACTCCTTGATCTGGTATGGGGCCTCTGGCTTCTGCTACTCCATCAATACTGGAACCTCACTGGGAACCCTCTCGGATGTCCTCTTGCTGCCCTGTGTCGTGGAGATCTGTAGGGCTGGCACCTTCATGCACTCCAGCAGTTCATTGATGGGGCAGTTGTTGGGGGTGGGCCCATTCAAAGCCCTGGATCTGGACCTGAGCTGGCTCTCCTGCTCTCCAGCCCTCGGGGCCAGCTTACCATCAACCCCCACCACAAGGGCCAGCTCTACCTGCCAATTAGGTGATGTACTGGGTATACTTTCCCAAGTGAGGGACATAGCCAGTTCTCCCACTCTCATGACCCCAAGGCCAGCTCTCCTGCCTGCCACAGAGGGAGGGCTGGGCCATCACCCAGCAGTCAAGGGGCAGAGCTGGCTCTCCCACACTCCCCACATCCAGGACCAGTCTACTGTGTTACCCAGGTGAGGTACAGGGCCTGCTCTTCAGAGCGCTGCAGCTGGTGATGGGCAGGGACAGCTCTCCTGTTCTCTAGGGCCAGGTCTTCCATCTGCTGCAGGTGGTGGTGGGCAAGAGGGGAGGAGGGTATCTCTCCTTTGTCCATGCCACCACACATGGGAGAGGTGAGTGGTAGGGCCAGATCTCCCATCCTTGTATCCTTGGTGATAGCTCACCTGCAACTTGCACAATGTTCAGGGCCCACTCTCCTGAGTACAGCAGCTAGCTAGGAGAGGAGTCAGCTCTCCCGCTTTTATGCCTCCAGGGCTAGCTCTCCTTCAAGGTCCAGGTGAGGGGTGGGGCCAGTTCCGCACAGCCTTTAGACATCAGCAAGTCCCTGGGTAGTAGCCGAGACCAGGGCTTTTGGTAGTCCAGTTCTGCCTCTCTTCATCGTGCCCATTCTTCTGTTTCTCTTTCTCTTCCATTTCTCCCCTACTTACTTGCTCCTCTTAGTGGTACCCAGGGTCTTTGAGTGTCTGGAGTCATCTCGGGAGCGGTCTCAGGAGCACTATGCCCTGCTCATGCATTATAGTGCCAGGAAGGGATCATCTCAGGCATAGTCTGCCCATATGCCTGCATGTCACCAGACTGGTGGTCATCTCAGGCTTGCTCCCTGTCCAGGCTCCATGCTGGTCTGGTGGTCATCTCAGGCTTGTTCCTAGCCTGGCCTGCCTGAGTGACCCCATGCAAGGGTCCTCTGTCTTGGGCTTACTTCTGCCTAGGACCCTCAGTCCCAGGCAAGGTTCTTCTAGTCTCTGGCTTGCTCCCAGGTCCTGGGAGCCATTGGGGCCTGTGTGGTGCCTGACTGGTGGTCATTTCTCTATCCCGGCCCCCTGGTGGCTGTTGCAGGCTCCTTTCTTCAGGGAATGTCAGGCTACTAATCACTGAGATGTTCACAGGTCAGAACACTGAGCATAGACACAGCTTCTCTCCTCTCTGCCACCTACTGATGTGTTAGGACAAGGATCTTAATGATAGACAGTCAAAGAGCTTCTCTTGTCCCCTTGTCCCAAGTAAACAGTGAAGTAGCCAGGAAAATCAACTAGAACAGTTTGGTCTAGACTGACTGTCCTGCACAGCTAGAATAAACAGGGTTGAAGTTGAATGTTGCTCTCATAAGCTCCCACTGACCTATGTGGCAGCAGACTGACCAACCCACAGCTCAGATGAGGCCTGCTGTAGGCCTAGAATTATGATTAATTTGAAAATGAAGTGTCATTCCAGGATTCTGTGCCCTTGACCATAGTCAAAGGCTGCTTAGCTGGCCTTGAGGACCCAAGACCATGGAGACCCTGGAGAGAGGGAAACCATTCTGCCTAGAATTTTAGGTTAGTGGTCACGTAAAGCCTAAAGAAAGGGGTACCATGACACCCAAAAGGTGTCTCAGATGGAAGTAGAGGTGACTGTGCCTGTTGAGGAATGACAGGTGGGAGCAGCAAACAAGCCTTGCCACCCCATGAGATGCTCACATGGATGACTGGGCCATAAAGAGAATGGACATCAAGTCCAAGAAGGCTCAGACCTGCCCCAGTTGCCATGGAAATGTCACTGCCATTCATAGCCTTCCTCAGCTAGGGTCCCTGAAAGCAAAGTAAGACTGCAGAGTCCTTGGCAGGAGGGGCAGACAGTGGACAGAGTGTCAGGGCCACAAAGGGCAAGAATACAAAAGAGGCTTCAGAATCCCAAATCTAACTTGTTGAGTCAAGTTTTGCTACAAGGATGCACTGATTATTAAGTACAGTTGTAAGTCTTTTTACAAGCCTTTGTGCCTAATTTTTAGCAAACTTCAATGAAGCTGGATTCTGTTCACTAAGAGCAATACAGGTTAACTAAATAATAAAATCTCACACAGCCCTTGACTTGGCATGGTTTGCCCTAAATTCAGGCCAAGAACTGGCAAGAAACAGTTTCTGGCATCCTGAATTTCTAAGTCTAAAAATAAAGTGACAGCAAAGCCTCCATTTTGCAGTAAATAGAGAAGAAGCCCCAGCAACAGCCACCTCTGGGGCAAGCTGTTTCCCTGTGATGAGCCAGAGAGAGTTGGCTTTCAAGGAAGGGCCAGGCACTCTCCAGAGAATATGGATTGTCAGTCTTCCTCTTTACCTCAAGGAGGGGTATACTTTCCCACTGTCCAGGCTCTATCTTCCTGGATGGCTCCAACAGTGGGCACATGGCTCCCCTCCAGCCTAGTGGAGGAGAGCCCACAGGGGTAGATCTAGCCTCATGAGTATGCAGAAGCTTACGAGAACTCCTCTTAAGAGCAGAGGGCAGTGTGTATATCTAAGTGTAGGGAGAAAGCCAACACTTTTCCATATCAGATTCTAGAGCTAAGCAAGGGCTCCTACAACTCAGGAATCCTTCTTAAGAGGAATGGAGAAGCCTTGAGAGCCATCCTTTGAATCATATCAAAACACAAGGCAGATAGGAGGGTCTGACTGAGGGTTGAGGGTGAGAGAGAACAGACAACATAGAGACATGCAATAGCGCTGTAAGGAGTGACTAGGCACAGTGAGAGAAGCAAGCTGAGATAAGGGAGGCCAAGGAGACAGGGACTAGTGGTCGCTTCAGAACAGGTCATAGGTCAGCTGTGTTAACACAGCGCAAGTCTGCCCAGTCTTTCCTCTGGAGCCTTCAAGAAGATATGAGAAGACACATCCAAATAAAGGTGTGGGACAGAAGTTTCCATGCAGCAAGAAGTGCTGGGATAGTCCTATTACTGCCACAAACTAATCTCTTGGATGTGGCTCTGCTTACTTTCCCATGGGAGTTTCTTTTCTTGCCATTTTCAATTCTATGGGACTGATCACTACTACTTCAGCAGAGAGCTTTGCCATTCTATAACCCTGAACCTTGCTTTCTGTCTCTACTGCCTCCTGATACTATGTCTCCCATAGGCTGGACATTACACATAGCACTAGATTCCATCACAGCCTGTGATGGTCCAACAGCACCCTGTTACTGGTATAACAACCCAGCTTCTAGCTCATAGGTCAGGAAATGGGAGTATATAAAGTTAGGCAGTCAGCACAAAACAGTCAGCCTAGTGAGTATAGGGATCAGTCCAGTTCTGGATTTTACTAATGTCAAAGCCTGCAGTGTGCTGGAAACTCTGGGATGGCCAAGGCCTTGTTTATATTCTTGGAGCTTAATATTGTGCAAGGCCCATATTAGAAATGAGATTACAAACTTTTGATGTCTGAATGAAGTTTTCTTGCTAGAGTGTGAATGTGCTTTGACCCTGTAAGGTCATGAGTTCAAAGAGTGGTCCTCAACGTAGTGATGTTGAGAGGTCATAAGGTCTAGTGCAAGCTCATTATCAGCACTGTCTTTGGAAGGAATTAAGGTTAGAAACCTTAATTAGTTAGTTCTCGTCAATAAAAGTGTCTTAATAGCTTGACTCTAACTTTGAACCATTATATATATTCCTGTCTAGCCATGTGATCTCTTATTCCTATGTATCCTCCCACCATTGTGGGGCCATCTATCATAAGGCTGACAATAGCATTGTGACCTTGAATGTTCAGAACTGTGAGCTAAATAAACCTCTTTTCTTTTCAAAATTATCCTGCCTTGGGTATTTCCTTATAATTAAAAAAAAGGGTGGGGGAATAGATAATGTTTCCTGACATAAACTTACCACAGGAGAAGCAACTGGCCCTAGCACAAAGATCTTCCCTTCCTCCAGCCTCTTTTACATGAATATAATAGCAGTCTTCTAAGAAAACTGCTATCAACCTATTACATCCTCCCCCAATAGCACCTCCCAACCAACCCCTGCTTGTTCAAAATTTCCAGGACTTATTCCAGGAACTATTCACAAATCCTCTGATCTGGCCCAGCAGGTCATTCTCATCTCCTAAACAAGTCTTTCATTTTGCTACTCTATGTCTAATAGCACAAACCTTCCTGTTCTAGCCGTCTGGATCCTCTCCATCCAGAAGGACTTGACTTCTCCACTCTGCTTTTCACCCAGCTCCCAAAAATCCTTACCAACTCTCAATGTCTGGACCAAGAATGTTTCTCAGATGCCTTCTTGATAGCTTCTCACTGTCATTCCAGTCTGCATGTATTCTAATTTTTCAACCACATTAAGGTCTCTCTTTTTGTTTTTAAAAAGACTATTTAGTTTTATGCAGATGAGCATTCGCCTGAATGCACGTGTCTATACCATGTGTGTGTCTGGAGGCTGTAAGAGGGAGACAGACCTCCTGGAACTAGATTTACTCAAGTTATGAGCTGCCATGTGGATGCTGGGAACTGATCTGAAGTCCTCTGTGAGAGCAGCAAGTGCTCTTAACCACCGAGCCATCTCTCCAGCCCCCATACTAAGGTCTCTTTTTGGTAACAACCACTGTCAAACGTTTTTATCTCCTCTATGGTGACTCTCTGTGCACATTCCCTGTGGATGCCACTGGGCCTTCTGTATGCTTTGACTATCTCCATGTAAACAGTCTTACCTGTAGTATCTGGATTGCAAGTAGGTAGAACAGACAGCTTTGGACACGTGACTAGCTGAACCAAAGTCAATGACCTTTACTCGGTATGGTTGTCTGGATGGATCCACCAGCATGATGTTTTCTGGTTTGAGGTCAGCATGGATAAGACCCAGGCTTTTGAGTTTCATCAGGGCTGTGGCTACCTGCTGAAGGACCGGGCGAATATATTTGAGGGGCAAGGGGCTAAACTTGTTCTGTTTTAAAAAGTCATAGAGGTTCTGCTCCAACATCTCAAAGACTAAACATGTGTGATTCTTGTGTTGGAAGCACTCATAGGCCCGCACAAAATTGTAGTCATCAGCGCTCTCTGTGCTTAGCCGGGCCAGGATGCTCACTTCAATCTGACCTTGCCGAGCATAGGATGGGTGGTTCTTTAGGATCTTAATGGCCACAATTTCATTGGTGCCCCGTTTCCAGCATTTGACCACTTGCCCAAATGTCCCTCGTCCCAAGAACTCTAAAACCTCGTAGGTGTTGGTCATGGAGCACAGCACTTCATGCTGTACCAGCTGATAGTCACCTTCACTGTTGGAGCCACTGTTTTTGGAGGTGGCAGTGGATGTGGTGGCAGTGGCGACAGTGGCCCCGCTGGCATTATTCTGAATCATGGGTGGATGCTCTTCAATGATCTGCACACTGCTAGTGTTTTCAATCTCCTCACTCTTGCGCTTGAGTCCACATTTTTGGTAGGTGTCAAGGAGGCTCACAGTGCTTCGACGCATTAGGTTATGTGGTCCGCCGAGGACTTGCCCGGTGACAGAAGTGCTACTTGCTGATGTTACAACTATGTGTCCAGTACTTCCTGGGAAGATGATGGTCTGCTCGTAAGGTAGGCTTGGGTTTGGGATTGGCAAGGAGGTGCTGACGGTTGTGGAGGCTGGCTGAGAAGGTGGTATGTTCTTGCTCTGGCTGTACACTTTGCTGTGGGAGCCGTACCCAGTCATGTCCCAGTTGGAACTTGGCTCTACTTTCAGCTTCTTCACACTACAGAAGGCACTTGATTGAAGGGTGTGAGGGGAGAAAACTTGCACATGTGAGGCCATACCTATAAAGAAAGAAAAGGAGAAAATAAATACTTGAGTTACTCCTCCATAAATCAATAATCAATTCATTTAGGCTCTGATCAGATTGCTTTTCCACTTCAAAAGAAGCTTGAGGACTGGGGAGATGGATCAATGGGTAAAGCATTACAGCATAAGTGTGAACACTTGAGTTCAGATTCCCAGAACCCATGTAAGCTGGGCTTGGTTACATGCAACTACATTCCCAAAGCTCCCACAGCAAGATAGGTGACAGAGACAGGACAATTTCTAGAAGCTTATGGGCGAGCTAGTCTGGCACATGCAGCAATAAACAAGAGACCACCTCTCAAACAAGGCAGGAGGTAAGGACTAACAGAACACCTAGGACTGCCCTTTAGCTTCCCCACATTTCTTGGTCTGCATGTGTGCACACACATGCACACACACACACACACACACACACACACACACACACACACACACATACGTATAATGATTTAAAAATGCGGCAGCCTGAAAAAAAAAATCAATTCCACCCAGAAGCACATTCTAGTGTCCTTGTTTGTGAGACCAATGGTTCCCCTATTTTGCCATTATACCTACCAACCCTAGGAGGAAAGGAGACTCGTAAAACAAAGTCAGGAATAGTCAAGAATCAGATACAGAATTATGACTTTGTTACAATTTATTTCTTTTAATTATACTTGTTACAGAACAATTCTCCATCTTGCTAAATCTAAAGCTTGTATCAAGTAGCCCAAGCAGTGTTACATACTTAGCCCCTCCATGTAGTCAGCATAGCCCTGTCAAAAGATTGTAATAACCAGGTTCACTACTCTTAAGAAACATGTTCTTGCAGAGGCCTCTCACAGGGGCCTTTCATGATCTTCTATGTTCTGAATGAAACATACTCCTACCATCTGGTATCCTAGTCATCCTGAAGTCTACAGGGCTGAGTAGATGGATGATTTTTTGTTTAGCTGGCTTAACACATGTAGCCTTTCAATAGGGCTGAGTTGCACCATGCATGGGATCCTTGCTCACTTATTTTGTCGATCTGTGCAGTAATAAATTTCTTGCAAAAGTCCTAAGATTTCAGGTGCTGGGGAGATGACTCTGTCTAGATAAAATTGCTCACCATGTAAGCATAAAAACTGAACATGATTTCCAGCGTCCACATACAAAGGTGGTCGCGGCTTTGTGCACCCAGCCCTAGTAGGCAGAGATGGGCAGATTCTTGGGGTTTATTGGCCACCCAGTCTAGCCTAATTGCTGAGCTTCAGATTCCAGCTCAAAAAATAAGATGGAAAGTTATTAAAGGAGGCACAGATGTCAACCTAAAGTCTGTAAACACAAACACACACACACACACAGAGTGCAAGAACAGGAAAAAGAACTATGATTTCATACTGACATATCTGCAACGTAATCTTGAAATTATTAAAGACTTTTCTGAAGTAGCTGTATATTTTTTAATGTGATATATACATGGAGAGGGAGAGAGAGGAAAAACTACAATGACAAGAAAGGCAAAGTTCTTAAAAGTACAAGAAGAAACAAACACCAATTACCTTCTAAGATGCCTCTGATAACCATTGTGTGTGTGTGAGAGAGAGAGAGACAGAGAGAGAGAGAGAGAGAGAGAGAGAGGCTCCCCAGCCCATCACCATTTCTTACAAAAGCACTTAGGAAGTAGAGAGATGGTAAAGCTTCACTAATACTTAACCGTCTAGCTTCAGCTCCTCTCTCACTCAAACATTATCTAGAGTGGTTGCTTAATGTCTCCTTAACTCTGTCACTTGTCTCCCAATTCTACCTCTCTTCAGTGCATCTCTACCTTCTATTTTGCCCAGAATCCAAGGCCACTCTCACGTTCTGCTAGTTCCCTAATCCATATTCTCCCATATTTCTCTAGACTCCTGTTTCTGCCACTCTTTCTTTCTTTTTCTTTTCTTTTTTTTTTTCTTGAAGCTATTGATTCTCTCTGCTTATTGGGCCAAAGTCTTTTGCTGGTACTGAATAAGGTTGACCAAATGAATCACTGATCTAACCTTTCCCTTCTCCCTTCAAGTGTGTGTGCATGCACAAACTCCCAACTTGCAAGACAGGAAGAGTAACAATCATGGCCCCCTCTTCATTCTTTCCTTCTTACCTGTAAATCAATGCTTCAATGCTCACTCTTAATCCTTCTCCTCCATCATAGACAGATACCATAGATCTGTGTTCTTAAGGTAAATAACCTCCTAACTGCCTAATCCAATGGCTCTTTCAGCCCCTATTCTCCTTAACCTCTCTGTAACATCTGATACTGGTGACCACCACTTCCTTCTTGATACTCTTATCTGAATCAATGTGAATCTGCAACTGCCTTCCTCCTCCCCATGGCTAATTACACGGGGTTAAGGCAGCTCCTCTTCTTCCTCCTTTAAAATGCTGGTGCTTCTAGTATTCTGTTTCCTCTGGAAGGCATCATTCATTCAGACAGTTTAAGCAGTCATGTCTATGCAGGCAACTCCCACATGTTTATCATGGGCCAAGTTCCCACTTAAATGTTCCAGTAATATATTTCTGTCTCCTGCTACACCAATGATCTTCCAAAGCTGAACTCCTTTTCTTTCCCCAAAAACATAGCTATCTAATTCTCCATTCTAATACTTCTGTTTCTGTCAATAAAGTGCTTCTCTAGTTACTTGATTCCCAAACTGTGGATTTATCTTGATGAGCCTTCATTATTGCAACAGGCAAAAGATACTCAATCTTAATTGATTTCTCCTTCCTTTAAAATGTCCTTTTTAAATTTAAAATATTTAAATAACCACATTTTTTTTTTCAAGACAGCGTTTCTCTGTGTAGCCTTGACTGTCCTCAACTCACTTTGTAGACCAGGCTGGCTTCAAACTCACAGTGATCCACCTGCCTCTGCCTCCCTGAGTGCTGGGTTTAAGGGTGTGCACCACCACGCTCAGCTGTATCCAAGTCTTTTAATTCCTGTTCTTTCTGCCACTCCCATAGTTGAAATCCTTATTATTTTTCAAAAGTAACCCTAAAGTAAATACAGGAACCTGGTCCACTGAAATTACCTAAATGTACCTGTATCTGGCCATCAGACTTGCCTTACTACATAAAGCTCTGAGTGTTGCTCCTCTGTCCAAAAGCTTCTGGTGTCTCCCTAGTGTCCATAAGATAAAGCTGAGGAGTCAACATACATCTTGCTTCCAACCACCTGCGTGCTTCATCTTCAACCACTGATTTTCCAGAATTCTCAACTCTAAACTGGTCCCACTCATCTTCCTAAAATAGAATGCCTCCTGTACTTGCTTCATTCATTCTCCAGTACATTTTGCCTTCTGCCATGACGTCATTGCTTCTCTCAACTAATCTAAAGACCATCCAGTTTAGAACCCCAAGCCTGAGTTTTTTGAGACAAGGTCTCATGTATGTCAGGCTGGCCTCAAACTATGTAGCCAACGATGACCTTGAACTTATGATTCTCCTGCCTCCCTCTCTCCAGTGCTAGGATCACAGGTGTGAGCCTGCACACTTGGCAAGTTGTTTCTCTCTTACATTATTTACATGTTTAAGTCATGTTTCCACAACTAGACTAGGTTCTGGCAGCAAGGACCACAATAATACCTCACACTTCTTTATTTTTTGTCTTATATTTCTTTGCATCTTCCCATGGTAGGCCAAGCTTACAGTGCATGAGGACAACTGTTACTTGAAGAAAGCCTGTAACTGCTTTGTAACTAGTGACACACATCTAAAGAAGCAGGCTTGACTAGAAATTAGGGACAAATACTTTTTAAAAAGCAAGGGAGAGGACCAGGTATGGTGCTACATGACTACGCTGCCAGTGCTTGGAAGGCTAAAACAGGAGAATTGAGATTTGAGACTATTCTGGGCTACACAGCAAGATCCTGACTCAAGACAAAAAACACTCTAAATGAAAAAAAAAAAATTACCAAAGCAAAGGCTATCAGATGCTGTCCTGGGCTGGACAGCCACGCTCTACCTGTGCTCTAGCCACATGTGCTTGGACTTTCTGAAGGCAGGTCTGCTCTAACCCTAACACTACTCTGAATCCACCTTTACTGTGAGCCAACAGAGACTTTCCTTCTAATTTGAAAGCTGGCTCCAACCTTGACATGGGTCCTATGACTAATATGCCTGTATATGTCTGACATGACTATCGCCTGGCATGATTCTTTTGGTTTATTATACAACCATATTTTTCTCCTGCTTTTATGTCAATATCTTCCTAATACTACAACACAAAAAAGTAGTTATTCTATATTTGTTAGTATCTCTTAAATGTTCATATAGTTATAAATGCTATAAACCAGACAAGTCCAACTTGTGGCCCACAGGCCTCATCTGTTCTAGTACACCTACAAATATAGTCCAACACATTTGTGGATGGTATTTTGTTACAACGTCAGAAAGTTTGACACCCTTGAAGCAAAGCAGAGAAGAGCAGTCCTGGGCTTTTAGCTACCTATCCCTGGAAGAGATTAATCAAAACTAACATCTACTTCAGCTTCTGTCCCTTGACTGTCTCTGGCTCCTCATTCCTCAAGTTACTGACAGTGGAAGGGAGAGTAGGAGGTCAAAGGAGAAACAAGCTGATTACACACAAAGCTTCAGAGGCATTGGTCCCTGTCCTAACTGTTTCAGAAGTTCTTGGTGGAAAGGCCACATTGCAAAGTGGAATTTTACAAAGGGGAAGAGGGTAGCTTATGACTTATTTGTTATTGGGATGATAGCCAAGGGTCATAAAACTGTGGAAATAATCACTGGCTGCCTTGGGTGACAGATGCCCAGGATCAGCAAGGAGCGCTGCATAGCTAGAATCTCCCTATACCTTTCACTGTAGCCAGCTGCCTCAGATTCTGGCTGGGGCTGCTGTGGTCATTGCTGAGGTCAACAGCCACTATTCCAAGAACTAAACCTAAACTTTCCAACAACCTTTTTATCTTTGTGCTATGAAACAGGACATTTTCCTCTGAGAAGGAAAATGTTCAAACAAAATATAGCAAAGAAAGCCATTAATGATGATTTTTTAAAGCCCTAAAATATTTATAAAGAATAAAACACTGGTAGTTTTGGATCTTCCTTTTAAAATAATCTCACAGCCACAATCAAATTTACTGTAAACATTTCCCCTTGGAAGTATTTTCTGGAACAAATGTCCAGATTAGTTTAGCTCTGAGTCAAGCCCACAACCTTTGCCACTCCATTTGTTCAGATCCCTAAGGCAAGGGACAGGGAAAGGGTGGGGAGACCTGTATGTTTTCTACTCTAAAGGAAAAGCCAAATGTTTCCTCTCATTTCTTTGTGGTCTGACCCCTGTACTCTTCAAGGAGTACTGACCTCCTAGACACAAAAAAATAATAGTAATAATTTTCCCCCAGAAATGGCAGGGGTTGACTGGACATTTTCAGTTTGATACTATACAAAATTTCAATCTCTGTGCCTATTCTTGGGCTCTTAGAAGAAAAAGTGGCTTTGTCCCTCTTTTACTGGGAAGATAAGTTTTAACTTCCTGGAGGGCAGTATGAAGAACCCAGGGAATAACACAATAAATCTGCAATAATTACACGTGCTCCATAAAGATGCAACCCATCCAGATCTTTCTATAAAAGCCGTGGTGGCCTCTCACGATAAAACCCTACATGATGGTGTACATCCATTGATTGCTGAGATATAGGATGAAGTATCTACAAAGAAGTATTCGTACCACCATGCCACAGGCTCTTGAACAGGTGAAAATCATGAGCACTGAGCACCACAGATCTTTCCATGTTACTGGGCTTATGGGCAAACTACTAGTAAAAGAGACTAATTTATAAACTGCAAATTAAGCCAACTTACATCACACAACTGTATGTAATAAATTCTTCATGAATGATAAATAAAAAGTAGTGCCTATAAATCTGATTAAAAACAATCATAACAGAATTAGAGTGCACCATTTTAAGTCATTCCTTATCACTACAAAAAAAGACAGACTGTCTCACGTATCAAACAAACCCAGGTCACCTAGGTTTTGAATGCTTTTTGATAGCCTGCGTGTTTAAACAATGAAAATTAGTGCTCTTTAGCTCCTATTCTAATGTCCATTTTACATTAAGACATATATACAATAAGTCTGTGCTTCAAAATACTATCTTCAAAGCATTTGCCTTGTAGTCTTTATATGTATGTCCACAAAATGCTATCATACTCAATTTCAGCTGCTCTTTAAAATCACACACCAAATTCTCCAGGTTTTAAATTTCCAAATACCCAGCACACACCAGGCTCTGGGAGGGGTGTCTTTGGGGCAGGGTGAGTGAGCACCTTTGCCTGAGACAGCCTGATTATGGTGGTGTGCTCATCCCATTAACACATTCCCCACACAATCTCACTTTCACACAGGGATAAGTTGAAAACCATGAGGTCAGACCATGGTGTGGGCTTCTAGAATAGGAACAAATTCAGACCCTCACCTACAGTTTGAGGCCCAGGTAACCCTGTGTAGCTCTTTGTCTTTCTTAAGTCTTTAAGATTCAATGAGAAATCCTTTCTTCCAGAGTTACTGTCAACTTTTTCTAGCTTTTTAAGACAGGGTCTTGCTATGCAGTCCAGGATAGCTTCAAATAAGATCATATGGCCTTCAATGAAAGGGCTAGGATTACAGGTTTGTCATCATAACCACCTAACTTTTTTCATTTACTTAAAAAAACGGCTAAAACTCTTCATGACCTTGAGATTTCAACTCACTATTTTTCAAAACAACATTTACTAAAAGATTGGGTCAACTGGTATATTTTTCCTAACATATTTGCTTAGTTTCTTCAGAACTTTTTATTTCACAATTGGATGAACTGACAAGTTGCTTCACATGTGAGTACATTTCCTTTCCATTTCACCACCTCAAATTATCTACTGAAAGATTAGACTCTGTTGAAACTACAAGGATAAGTGGGGGTTCAACTATATGATTAATTTTTTTCCATTGAATTCAATTTCACTGAATTTAGCAAAGCTCAAGAGAAGGAATTATAAGTAAAAGTGGGCATCATTTTTATCAGCATTTAAGGTTCAATTTAGGACTCAGAATCCAGTTATTCAGTTAAAGAGAGTAGTGTCCAGATCACCATAAGAAGCACTAACTTCTTCACTCCTAAAACCTTCCGGGCATACCCTGACCACACAATGAGTATCTGATGGAAGTTACAATGTCATTTTGTTTCTCTATGACACAGAGCTCAATGGACTTACTCAAATATTCAACATCATATGTGCACATGAGATAGGAAATAAGTTAAAATAAGTAAATGTTAAAAAAATATATGTCTATGGCTGAGCATGGTAGTGCATGCCTTTAATCCCAGCACTTGAGAGGCAGAGGCAGGTAAATCTCGAGTTTGAGGCCACCCTGGTCAACAGAGGATAGCCAGGGCTATAGAGAGAAACCCTGTCTCAAAGCCTACCCCTCCAAAAGAAATATGTATCTAAACAGAACATTTTAAACACCCAGAGAAGAGTAAATTTGTATAGCCCTTGACAAACTTGTGATTATTTAATGACCTGGGTGGCTGAATAGTTTTAGAAAGAAATTCTTCACTGATATACTATAGAATATTCATAAAATTGTAATTATTCTGTATGTCAAGTTTATATTTTAAAGTGTGAGGCAATTTCGGGTTAGCCTGTTTCTAAGTGACAGATTTTCAAAACTGTGTACTAAATATCTTTCAGGGCTCTTATATAATTTTCAATCAGAGGGTGTTTAGCCACTAGTTGTATAGTATTAAATATATGCTAATTCCACCAGAGCAGTATAAAATTAAACACAAGTCCTTCAGAATCTTTGCCAATAATGACAGTAGTAATACTACTGTTGCAGTACTGAGCATTTGGAAAATAAAATAAGTCATTCATCAGATCTATATTACAAGTCCTCTAGATAAAAAAGACTGGTGTGAGGTAGAATGAAAACACAAAAACATGTATGGTATCACCATTAGTTTGGTGTGGTAGCACATGCTTTTAATCTAAGCACCCAGGGGCAGAGATAGGCACATCTTTATGAATTGGAGGCCAGTAGAAAGCAAGATCTCATGTAAAAAAAAAAAAAAAAAAAAAAAAAGCATAATTGGCAATTGTACCCAACATAAGCAACTGCCAATGTAAACAACATAGTCCAGAGCAGGAATCACTCAGGTTATAGTCAGGCAAGATTTTACAAGATATGAACTGTGATTAGAAAGATGGGTGACCTTTTGAAAGGTGAGGCTGGTATTCCAGATCCTACTAGGAGTCCATCAGTCTCACAGTGGGGAGCAACCAGCACTGTGGTCTCTGTCCTTAGAACGCTTCTGCTTTGTCTGGAGACAACTAAAGCATATTTGCATATCAGTAATATATAATGCCAAGGCAATAGTCAACCTCCAGTACACACTGTGCATACCAATTGGCTATTTACCCAATTCTGGTAGCGCTAACATTCTAGAAGTAATTCTAAACATGTAAAGCTACGTGATACCCCAGCTCTCCCCCAACACAACCTTTGGCTTTCACTCTTTATATTATCACTCATGTAATTAATAAAGTTTTTTGGAGACTTTTATACACTCCTGCTCCTTTCTGGACTCCAGTTCTCACTCAGGACTGTGCAGTAACATGCATTTTCTCTAAAGAACAAATGGGTAAATATGCTTAGGGAGATGAGTTGCCCAAAGTCATTTTCCTACTAGCAGGATTGATTTTGGAACTGAGGTCTGCCTGGGTCTCAAATTCATGTCATTACTCAAGCTTCTGCTTCATTTGTTTGGTGCTTGAATTAAAAGCATCAAACACGAGGCCAGGTAGAGTAGAAACCATGGACATATGAAAGCCAAAAAGGAGGGAAAACACATCTAAACTACAGGACAAAGCTGACTACATAATGGATACTCACAACAATGAGCCTCATGTCTGTCATTTTTGTCTCCTCTGGACAGGATGACATCTGAGAAATGTATCAAAGTTGGTTGTTTTTTTTTTTTAATATGTCTCTTTTAAGAGGCAGTCATCTCATTTTTAATGTGCAATGGAACAGCAGCCAGAACACTGGCCTTGAGTAAGAAGATTTAGATTAAGTGACCCAGAGAGGTTGCATGGCAAACAGGAAGGTTGTCACAATAGCCAGAGGTAAGGCTAGGAAGATCTGAACTAAGGAACTGTCTGAGAAAATACAAAGTAAGGAGCAAGTACATAGGGCTTCACAGAGAAAATATAGTAAGGCACTGACAGGTTTCAGAACTTAAGGGCAAAGGATGGAAAGGAATCAAATAATTTTTGGGATAAAAAGGAGTGGATCCATAGGTGGTAACAAGAGAGATGGAACACGGTATCAAACATTTTTCTTGGGGAGAAGAGTATAGAACAAGGTTTCAACAAGTCAATGACAAATACTGAAAGGATATCTATGCTGAAATGCCTGGTACCCGTGTCCAAAGTTGGTGTGTGTGTGTGTGTGTGTGTGTGTGTGTGTGTGTGTGTGTGTACGCGCGCGCCACAGGTTGATGTACGGTATCTTCCTTTTCCTCAATTTCTCTCATTTATTTTTGGAAACAAAGTTTCTCAATAGACTCAGAACACACACAACTAAACCGGTTGGCCAGCAAGTTTTAGGGAGCCCTGTCTCTACTTTCCCAGTGCTGTGATTACATGAATATGCTCACCTTTATGTGGGTGCCAGAAATATCAGGTCTTATATAGCAGGCACTTGACCAACTAAGTCATCTCCAGTCCCAGGTTGACTCTTGAATGAAGATAAACCATTTTGAAAAGAGAATGGAAACTTATAGAATGGGATGAGCCTGCACAGGATTAACCAAAAAGAGAAGAGGGCAAGGTGACCCTAAACTTATTCATGGACAAAGCAAAGACAATGGTATGGGTATAAATTATTAAAGGACAGAATGTAGACACATCTAAGATGTCTAAAGGTTACAGACTGCAAAGAAAGGCTCCTGTGCTGTGAAGACATAGAGTTACTGTTGACTGAGACTGTCCCCCAGCCCAGCTCAGAGAAAGATCTTGTTAGGTGTTAGAACAACAGAGAGGCTATGCTACATCTATGAAGAAAACATCAGGTTGGATAATGGGCAAGAGGTTACGGCTGCAGATGCTGATACCTTGATGAAAATGAAAGTCATGTGGGTAAAGCTGTTTCCCAGGAGAATCAATGCAGAAAGTAGAACAGATGGCAAAGTAATCCTTGGAGGGTACAGATAGTATGTCAGATAGTATGAGGAAGACTCACGAGTCATGGGGGAAAGGCAAGAATGAAGTGAGAAAAAAAAACACAGTTAGAGGATTGATCCAGGAGAATGAAAACAGAGGAGTGGCTGGGCCTGGCTGGGAATGTGCCAACAGCTCTCCTTTCTTCCAGAGATTAGAGGAGAAAGGAGTAACTTCCTGGGAAGAGAAGCAAACACACTACATTAGCCCTTTGCTTTTCTAAGAAATTTAATTCTCTTAGGAACTTTCACAGTCTTTTGTATTATCTGCTATAAGCTGTGTTTCTTCAAATTTTACCATAAGTTAGGCTTAAGTCAGAAAACATCTTTCCCCTGCTATTCGTAAATTTCTTATACATTTGCCAACCTACTGGTTCACGATTTGTTATTTGTCAGCCCTTCTCGGTGTTCAGACTCTCTCCTCTTTCTGCAAGTTGTCAGCCTTGCCCACAACTCCAAGGCTGTCTTTAGTGACTTTTTTGCGACTCCCCTATGTTGGCCTTGCACAAAGCCAATGTCATGTCAAGCCAGCACTTCCGTGCAGTGGATGAGTCCCTGTAGTCTAGAATGATGGTGGTGTTCACAAGCAATCTGAGTACTCTCAACTTGGCAAGGCCTGGAAGGTAGCAGAGGCACAGAGCACTTTCCTACCATGTGTAAGACCTGGATTCCACGTCCAGCACGGAAGATAGTAATGATACATTCCCAGCAGTACGACCAATCTGATGCTGCTGAAGTAAAGAATGACAACTGATAAAATACACATGCTTCTCAGTTTTTACAATAAATAGGCAGCAACAAGGAAAGAAAAACAAGTCTGTGCCAAATAACTCCAAAAACCCTTTTAAAACTACAGCTGCACCAATGAAGACTTATTTTAAAACTAATAAAATCCAAGAATAATAGCATGTTTTGCTTGAGACAAGGTCTCACTGTGTAGCCCAGGGTAACCTAAAACTCACAATTCCCTTTCCTCAGTCTCCTAGAATTATAGACATAGATCACCAAGCCTGGCCACCTAACAGAAAGCCAGCAACTGCTAAACACAGGCAGAGTCTGTCACAGTTCCTTAAGAAAGCCCTGTAGGCTGGTGGGTAGCTGATGACAAAATATCATCTCACAATCCTGGAGGCCAGAAGGCCACAATCAAGGTGTGGGCAGAACTGGTCCCTTCTGAGAGATGGGAGGAAATGAGGTGTTCCAAGCCTTTTTCCTTGGCCTTTACATAGCCGTCTTTTCCCCGTGTCTCCTCAATTATCTTCCCTATGGCTATCTGTGTCTGGATTTCCCCCTTTCCCCCCTGTCATATTGGATTATGGCCCACCCTAACAAAGCCACTGGTAATCTCTAGAAGTTCTCTCTTTAAACAAGGTCATATTCCAAGGTCCTAAGGGTCAGAAATTCTACATATGAATTTGGGGCACAAAATTCACGCTGTAACAGTAAGTTTAAGAAGGCAAAAGGCTTCAAAATGTAATTTTTGTAAGGATGTCATGACATTTAAAATAAAATTTAAAAAACACACATACATACAACAAAATATACCTTTTGCTTTTTGTTCTTTGAGGTAAAATGTTTCATTTTGTGCTTTCCCTGAATCCTTCCTTAAATAATCTGCAAGTATATTTCAGTCACACATATGGAAACAAGTAAAAGCAAAGTGGTTACACTAAACTAAGTTCTGCAGAATTTGTCATTGTGCTTCTAGAAAAGGCCATACAGGGGTATATCTATGCATGTGAAGAACCCACTGCAGTCACTTGAGTATCAAAGACAACTGCAAAAGACAGGTTAAAAGCACTAACCTGAGGTTTGGGATTCTAAATCTGAATATGTGGATCAAGTCTGAAGCCTACAGGAAGAACCTCCAAAGGATAGCTGTTACAGCTGAGGGTGGAGTAGGCAGGGACTGGGAGGGCCCCTCCTCACGCCCACTTTGGTGTTAATAATGGTAATGAGCTTCTGAATTCTCACCTGTTACCTAAGTTGTTCTTTTTCTCCAAAGTCTAATAATTTTCCCAGCTTTTTTTTTCTTTCTAAGCAAGGCTCTCAAAAAGATAACCTATCAATCAAAATAGAAAAGCATCAAACATCCATAAACTGTAAAAATAACAGTAGCTCAGCTGAAATCCATTTAAGTAGCACCCCCAAACTCCAGAAGGCTTTGGCCCCAGAATATTCTAAATTAGAATGATCTTATTTGCAGGGGGCTAGCTTCAGGTGTCGAGTCACCTGTCTTCTCAAAAGTTTCCTCCCTAATCTCTTCAGCCCCTCCTTCCACTGGCAGGTATACTGTCCTCTCTGTGCCACCAGCTCTCAGTCCTTAGTGACCACCTCAGCAAACCAGATTTGTAACAGTCACTGAGAAGGCTGAGTAATGGGCTGGTAAGGTGAGTCAGCCTCACATGAATTATGCTAGCCCTTAGAAATGTCTTAAAAACTGAGACTCACAAACCAGTGGGATTTTATTTCCCTTGTGAAGAAAATGGGATATTCCCAAATGTTTGCTAATTCCATGCCCAACCCACTACTGAGTTGTTTTGTCAAGCTTATCCAGAGAATCTGATACACTCAGAAACAGAGCTGGAAACTTGGTCTACTCATTTTCATGTTGGTATCTTACACTATGGTAAATTTTTCCATTACTACCTGTTCACCAGAAGGGTGTGTTGAACTCCCAGCAGCTATCTAAGAATGTGGCCTTATTTAGAAACAGGGTCTTTACAGGGATAATCAAATTAAGATGAGGTCATTAGGGTGAGTCCTAGTCTAACCTGACTGGTGTTCTTTTAAGAGAAGGCAATTCTGCATAATGACACAGGCAGAAACTGAGTGCAGCTGCAAACCAAGATGCCCAAAGACTACAGGGCCCACAAGACCCTAGGAGGAGAAGAGTATTCTACTTGGTGGCGCCTTTGTTTCCCATCTCCACCCGAACAGCAGAAGCTTACATTTCTGTGGCTCTCAGCCACCTGGTTTGTGTTACTTTGTTACAGGAGCTCTAGGAAACAACTATACTCTGTAATACAATTCAGGATGTATTTCACTGAAGGAAAAAAAAAAAAAAAAAAAAAAAAAGACATGTCTGCACTCAAGCTACAATAAAGTATTTTTAGCTACTGCAAAGTCACTTAGGCCTAATATCAATTTGTCCTCATGGCCTCACAGCTTGTATTTGTCACCTCTAGGCAGAAAAGCTGCAAAGGCATCCACAGCTTTCCTCCCACCTTGTGGTTCCCATTCCAGCCAGGATGCTGAACAATTAACTCTTGATGCAAATACATTTGTGCATCATGACTGAGATCTGTCTTTAGAACAAAATGAAGCCACATGAAACTTCACTTTGTCCTCACTGGGGGTACCAAGAGCACAGACAGGAACAATACTTCTCCTTTTCAAACTTCAACTTCTTGTTGTGGTAGAAAAGGAAACCAGAACACAGGATCGGCTGTCTGTGCCACACCTGCTTGCTGCCTCTTGTCCTAACCTTCACATGCACCTCTGAACATGTTGCCAGCTAACCACTCAGAGAACTTTGCGAAGGCTGTTCCCAGGCATAGTGAGGCTGATGATGGGAAATACACAGGACCCTCTTCCTCTGGTCGTTTCTCAAGGCAAGTTTCATTTTACCTTCTGTCTGAGAGTCAAACAATTTGCCACCCTTGCTGCTCTATGTGGCAACCCTTTGCTACAGCAGCTCTACCTTCCAGTTTTTATTCTCTTGAGAACTTTGCCAGCCCCCTCAGCTACTTTCAACAGTCATCTGACTAAACTCAGTTACAGGTCACGTTAGGGAAACAGAGTAAGTGTCACCTATTCTGACTGAAAGGACAACAAGCAGGAGCAATGGGGAGAGGAGGCAGGAAAAAAGTTAGGGAAGGAGGAAAAAAGGAAGGAAGGAAGGAAGGAAGGAAGGAAGGAAGGAAGGAAGGAAGGAAGGAAGGGAGAGAGAGAGAGAGCAGGGCAGTGGTGGCTCATGCCTTTAATCCCAGCACTTGGAGGCAGAGGCAGGTGGATCTCTGTGAGTTCGAGGCCAGTCTGGTCTACAGAGCAAGTTCCAGGACAGACAGAGCTACACAGAGAAACCCTGCCTCAACAACAACAAACAAACAAAAAAGAAAGCAAAGGAAAGAAAGAAAAAAAAAAAAAAAGAAAGGTAAGAAAATAAAGCCCCACGTAAAGAGCACATTCAGAATAATAAACATTGCCATGCACTTTGGAAACTATTAAGTACAATGTCTGGTAATGAGTGTGTATTTGTATGTGTAGGTGGATATGGGAGTCAGCTTGGATCCCTTGACCATACATCCAGCAGTCCATGCTCACATGTGCAAAGTTAAGTGGGTTCTGTGGCCTTTTACAAGGACATTATTATACTGTGAGTCACTGTCATTGAACCTCTCCCCTGATGTTATTACTCAGCAGCTCCATAATGCTAAGCCACTTAGCCCATTGCTGGCAGAAGTGCTTGCTCTCACATGGATCCCTGCCTCTCGGGCCATGACTGAGATGTCTGACGGTGTTCATGTGTGCCGATGTGGAAGATGGGATGGCCTCTGGCAATATCAGCAAACTCCAATTTCACTGTACTCTGGGCTCCAAGGGTTTGTTTTAGATCATTTTTGAGCCTTCAACAGCTATGTCAAAAAACAGTTCTACAATTAACAAGCCCGGCAGGCTACTTAACCTCTCTGTGCCTCAATTCCTTCACCTAAAAGGGGGGATAGTAACAGCACATCACCAGGGCTTTGTGTGGATTTAGACAAGTGTGCGTGTTTTCTGTGTATGTCACGCTGACACACAGTAAATCCAAAAAGGTGAATAGTGAGAAAGAAGGAGTGGGAGGCTGTCTAGCTCACTGTGGCTACTTAATACATGAGGATACGTTGCACTAAAAACTGGTGCTCACAATACTCAGCCACATGCCTGGCAAAGTTGAGGGGTACAGTATGCTGGTTTTAATGAATGACCAACAGGAGCAGAAAAAAATGAAATGGGACAATGTTTTGGGACAAGTGTATAAGTGAAATATTTATTTTTTATAAAATCTCATGTTCCATGTTACTTAAATGCCTACTAAAAGCATAAAAAAAATTTTAAAGTCTTAGAAAAATATGTTTAGATTCTTTTTCTGAATCTTAGTAATTTTTCCTGAGCCTTTCACTCAAAGTTCCTGCTAGAACTCAAGAGACTCAACTCATATAATGCAAAAGTTAGATTTGGCCATAATTGAAGCCAGTTTAAAAAAAAAAAAAAAAAAAGAGTTCATGAGGGGTATTGCTTCTGGGGCAGAACTGTAAAGCAAGTGTGAGAATTGGTCCTCTTTCCCTTGCTATGGAAACAGCCCTGATGCAGGGAGGAGAGGCTGTTTGGCCTGGGAACTGAAGGAGAGCTGGAGAAAGCAAAGACCTCAGTGGCCCAAGGATGTAGCATGCATGTGAACAATCTGTTGCTACTATGTATTAAAATGAGCACTTTAGTTTTCCTTGATGTTGCCATCTGCATAAATGTGATTACATCTTAATGTACAAGATGCTTAGCCATCAAAACCAGAGCTCACATTTGTAAGGATGACTTTAAAACTTCAAAGTAGTTTCTACTTTTCACATTTAATTATAAGGCTGCTTCACCAAGGTTAAGGTGTAAAAATAGGATGGCACTGGTCATCACAAGTGCCAGCGAACTCAAGTATGCACACACCAATTACCACCTAGGAGGTTTTCTGAATAAGTAGAAGGTACAGAATTATCTTTTAGAAATGTCTTCAGTTTGGCCTGGAAACTTTGAGGCAAATTGCTTTCTGATGACTGAAATGAGAAGCTGCCTTTCAAACTGGCCAAGGGGCTGAGCACTACTGATCATAGGCCTGTGTTCAATCAGGGATTATCTGTTTTTATTATGTGCTGGTGTTTCTTATGAGAGGAATGGGCCTTTCTCATCCTGCTCCAATTGCATTCCTCAGCTTCATGATGTAATAGTTATCTTTTTGGAAAAGAATATTCAAGTTCTGACATCATAGTAGTAATGGATATTACTCATGGTATGCTCTCAAGCCCAGCAAGGCACATTCTGTACCCTCTTTATCACTGAAGTCAGCAATGGGTTTAAAAATAGCGTTGCTTACACACCCAGAGTACCACTGATTCATTAACAACTGAACAAGTACCATGCTGGTCTCCTAAATGATACAGAATTTTGAGACATGGATATTTTTCCACTATCCTAGAAGAAGTGTTATATTATAGAGATGTAGAGATCTTAAGAGAAGAAAATGTTAAAAATCTACAAATTCAGGATTTAACAAGTCATCTGATTTGTGACTCCAAAATTACCAACCTAAAGTATAATTAATGAGAATAGCCATAAATTTGCAGCCTTAATATATGAAACATGCCAAAATAAAGGCCTTACAAGAATAGCTGACAATGGTCATGATGGTATCTAGAAATGAGAGTCTATGGTTTCCCACTGATAAAGGAGCTGGGAATGTTGGGTTTAGAGTCTTACTCAGATTCCTTAAAAACAAACACTTCCTCCACAGCAGACATTCTGCTTAGATGTGTATACACCTTTCACGTAACTCTGTGTTCAATGAGCACCTTCTGTTCTCCTGAGATCCCAGAAAGGTCTTGGACCATGGAGGGGATAACCTCCTGGCTGGCTGCTAGGATTATCTTCCCTTAAATGATCCAGGTTGAACAATTAACCAGCCTTTCAGAAGATTAATTAGCTTGAACCAGACTTTCAGAATCAGATAACCCTAGAATTTCTAAAGTCAAATTTCCAAATTTGCTAAACTAAGGATTCTATAGGCCATGTTGAATAGCCAAAACTATCTGCTGAGTACCTATGATGTACAAGCAATACGGTACAAAAAGTACTGCTTGCTTTTGAAAAACCAGGATGCTGTGGAGCAAGACCAGAAAAGATATTTGACCACAGAAGACAGCTATGACCCTCACCAGTCAAATGTCAAAGAAGCACTCCCAGTGGTAGGTGTAATCTTTACATAGGAAAGGAGGGCCCAAGGGGACCTGAAGTATCAGGCTAGGGACCTCACCTTGGGGTCATGGGACATATTGGATCTATTTTAATATTTATAAGATATTTACCTCCCATAAGACCAGGAATGGTTTACAGATACAAAACTGAGATGAGATAAAGCAGGACTAAAACATCTACAGGGAATACAGGGGAGGATGCAAATACTAACTATAGCTGAGGTCTTGTCAGGACAGTGGCAGATGGATTTGGAGAGACAGGCTGGTATCTAAGTGTGACAGGTCTTTAGCACCTAGTTTTGAATCTGTCCTGGAGGCATAAAGGATATGGTGGACAAGGGTATGAGGTTTCTGAATGGGAAATGGATATGTATTGTCAGAGTTTGATGGCTGTGATGCTACCAGCCAGAAGCCCACTGTGGAGATGTCTGTGTGTGAGGTGATAGGAGCCTGTATGAAAGACGGTTCCAGGAGGACTGGAGATGGAACAACGTTAAGAGGACTGGTTGTTTTCCTGATGACCTGGATTTGATTCTCAGCATCCATATGGGAGCCGACAACTGGCAGTTCCATAGGGGTTCTGATGCCCTCTTCTGGCCTCTACAGGCAGCAGGCATGCACAGACATACATGTATGCAAAATGCCCATACCCACATTTTAAAAAGGAAGATGATACCAGCAGAAAGGTAAGGCCTAGCCAAAGACAGGAGATTGAGGAACCATCTAAATCCTTGAGACTGATGTCACAGAGAGTAGGCTGGAGAAAACCCAGACTCTGATGGCTACTTCAGGCAAAGCAGCTACAAGAAAAGGACAGGACATGCCCTGGAGTTCAGGTGCCAGGCTGAACAAAAACATTCTACACTGTCACCATAAAGAGATGAGGCATAGCTGGGTCCAGCTAACTGAAGGCTATCCCTGAGGGAACAGAGGCAGTGGAATGCATAGGACACACACTCTGGCCAAGCTTCCATCCAGCCTGCCCTCATTCTCCAAGGCCAAAGCTGACTGGAAACTAAATCAGCCTCAGCCTGGTCCTGTGATTTACAGTGACCATGTTCTCAGTCAAAGCTGGGAGATGCTACAAAGGAACATAAAACTGGAGTTCCTGGGGGGGGGGGGGGTGGAATTTAAGGAGGGCCACAATACTGAAGGGAAAACCCACGGCAACTCAAGAGCCCCACAGGGTGGATCAAAACAACATGCCTCTGTTGTCCCTAAAATACAAAGAAAATAATCCAAGTTTGTGTGTTCAAATCTTATTGTGGATGCTAAGGAAGCTTTGTGAGAAAGCTTCACCTGTGGCAAACATACTGAGCTGACTCCTCCAAAGCAAACTAAAATGTCTATGCTTTCTTGTACTGTGCCTGTGTGGCCCTCACAAACTAACTCTGTGGGCCTGGGTCTGCTAGCTAAGACCTTTCTTTCTGTTTTACAGATTTTAGGTGCAAACGAAGCTATAGGCCCCATCCCACTCTCCCTAAAGAAACCTATTTTCTGTCCTGGCTCAAATGATGTGGTTCATACAGGAGTCTGGCTGATTTCTTCAGTGACCTTGCTAAATAGTTTTCCTTTCTGTAAATTGCTAAATCAAAAAAGGTGGGAACAGGTATGAGAATACATTCTAAAGAGAAATACAGAAAAAAGTAAAGAATATACATGTTGTTGATGATGTCTTACTTGCCAGCTTTTACTCCACAAAATCCTAAAAACTGGGGATAGGAAACTTCCAAGGAAATGGTCAGCAGTCTAGGAACCTATTCATACCCTAAAATCCCATGGTGTTACCAGGAGCCCTTCTCATGCCAGTTAGTTCTAGAGTGGAAAGCCATTTCAGCAGGTACTTATTTTCCTAGACCATGGTAGAAAACTTCTGGGAATACATCTCTCTCCCTAGACTGCAAGAAGCAAGGTGCTGATCACAGATCAGATGACAATGGCCATGTGACAACTAGTCCAGGGTCCTGTAATGTTTCAATTAAGTTTGAAATTATTTCCAAATAAAATGGATTTTTTTTAGCTGTCTAAGGATGGACATTTACTCATTAGCCACTACAGTCTAACAGACTCCAGCTGAAGCTCAGCTCCTGGCAGGGGTTGGCACCAAGGGCTGAACAAAACACCATGGGTCACAGGGAACCTTCTATGCTCTCCCCCTACCCCACCCCATGGCTCCTCTCTTCAGGGTCAGCATCAACACTTGTTCCTTCCAGGGCATATCACCTCACTTCTTTTCATTAGGGCCTGTGTCCCTGAAGAGCTTGGCTGGATGTTTAGGGTAATTTTTTAATAAACTTCTTGACATTTGATTTGCACGTCACAAAGCTTACCCTCTTACAATGTGCAGTTCAGTGGTTTCAAATAGAGCTTTGTGATTGTTATCACTAATTCTAAAACATTTTCATCACTCTGAGTGAAAATCCCACACCATTAGCAGTCATTTCCCATCTCTTCTTCCCGCAGGCCCTAGCAACCACTGATCCACTTCCTGTCTCTATGGACTTGCCTATTCTAGACATTCAGCATAAATGAATTATACAGCTTGTGGGCTTTGTTGTCTTCTTTCACTTTGAAGAAGTTTCTCAACATTCCTCCATGCACTTGTCAGCATTTCATTCTCCTTTACTGCCACATAAGAGTCCATTGAATAGATATGGCACAGTTTGTTTCTCCACTCCTCAGTGATGGACATCTGGATTGCTTGTGCTTTCTGTAATGCACAGTGCTGCAATAAACTCGAGCCCAAGTCTGTGTGAACAAATATTTCCATTACTCTTAGGTTTACCTGTGTAGGAGTGGGGTGGCTGGGTCATGAGAGAACTCTATGTTTAGCCTTTTGAGGAACTGCTACCTGTTTTCAAAATCAGCTTTCTGAACTCCCCGAGTCCCAACATATATGGTTCCAGGCAAGACACACTGAAAGCAATTCTTTAGAAACAGCTGCCCTCTAAATTCAGAGCAGGATTCAGGATCTGTTCAACTTGAGATAAATAAGCAAGAGAAGCTCTGAGGCAATTGGCGTCAGCAGCATGTCTAGCCTGTATCATCCCAAGAGCATGCCAGCACCTGGCATGGCAGTCAAAGCTGGCACAATGTGTACCAGGCTGCCAGATGAAGAGGCACTCTGTGCAAGGAGCAGCTGCGCTGGGATACAAACTGGCATGCTCTCACTGTCCCATCATGGGACACTGGTCAGGACCTTAGCAGAGTTATTTATTCTTGCTCTAGAATATACTCTTAAAGTGCCTACAGAGGAACTGGGAGAGAGAAAGGTGGAAGGGGCAAGGGGCAGGAGAAAGCAGAGAACAGTAATCCAAGGAACATGTCAGGAAGACTGGTGTTCTAGGGCGTGAAGGTTGTGAGTCCTAATATATTCCAGAGTGAATAAAGAAACTGTACCCATATGGTCTGGTGACCAGGGAAGAAGCCAAGTACACCACCAGTACAATTGATGATTCAGTGCAGGGCATGGGTCCTCTCTGAGCTGACAGTAAGCAAATGCCAAGGTTTCATTCATGTCCTTTCTAGGCAGAAGTACAAATTCCAGAACTAAACAAACAAGCAAGCTTTGAGGCTGGGGTTGGTTGGGCTGGTGAGGTAAGAAGACGTCCTTCCACAGGAGCTGTGCATCTGTGAGCACCTTTCATGTATTCACCCAAGAAACACGCGGCTTCAGCACAGCCATTGTAGCTGGGCCCCCATTTCTGTACCCTCATTGCCCTGCTCTTCTGCAATGCTCCATTTGTCCTTCAACCCACTCCCCTCAGGACAGACTTTACTGGCAGGCCTGGCATTATTTGGCTTTTAAATTGTATTACAAAGGCATGTTGGTATGTCGGGCACATTTTAACCTATGGTGATAAAGAGAGAAATGCAGGTGGCATGTGAGCTGGAATCTGTCCTATTATACACAACTGTTCACCTAGTCCAAGCTAATCTGCTCTGACCTGCCCTCCCTTCTATGTTACCTTCAGTCCCATGAGAGGCTAGCAATAAATTTGAAACATGTCCACACAAAAACTTATACACAAAAGTTTAAGGCAGAATTACATACGACAGTCTCAGAGTACACAGCTCTGCATTTCTATAGGGAGTCATACCATCTTGTGAACATTCATTCTTTCAGTCTCCATTTAATACATACCCACTACAATTATTATTATTATTAGCTTTTCACATCTGGAATATGCTCAGCTTCAAAATCCCAGATCACTGAGCTCAACCGCTGATGTGATTAAAAAAAAAAAAAAGTTATAGGAAACAAAAAATGCAGTTATGATCTTTATAGATACTCTCTCATCTAATTCTCACAGCACCCCTGTGAGGCTGTCATTTTCATCAGACTCTGCAGAAGGAACAGATTCAGGGATACCAGCAGGCCTACCTGCCTAAGATCATAAACTGGGAAAAGGACAGGGACAGGCTTCAAATGTTTCACAGTCTGACTCTAATGCCTGTATTTGTTATTAAGAATGCAAATGAGAATATTAAAAAAAAAAAAGGTCCAGCTGGCTCATACCCATGATCTTAGCACTTAGGAGACTTAGACTGGGAGGATCAGGAGTTCAAGACTGGCCTGGGCTACATGTGACACTATCTGGAAAAGGAAGAAACAAAACCAACTCCCTTATTCAAACATGATGGCTATATATTCAAATGTTATGGCTATAATCTATAGAATAAGCAACAGAGTAGGACTTAGAAAATACAGTTTCAGGTTTGACTTTGTGTTGACTTGAACAAGTCCCTTAATATTTCTAAACATAGGCTTCCTTGTCTGTAAAGGAGAGATGGTTTCTTAAATGTGCTTAGTATCCTATGGGGTACTAATATTTATGAAAAAAGGGAGCTGGGGTCAAATACTTCTGAAACTTCAGGTTAAATATTAAGCTACTATCTTTACTGCAGGACTTAATAGAGCTGTTAATACGGTTGTGCTCATGGTGAATCACCAAGAGTTTCACCTATGGCCTAAGTTTGTTTATCAAAGACAAACTTTTTAAGTCATACCCAAGCATTTAACTTTTTTAATCAGGAGAAAAGATTCAAAAATATTGGATTAAATATTCCAAGGCGTCTTCTAGCTACAACTTAATGATCTAATTAGTCAGCAGCCTTTTGAAGGTTTTTCTAAGATATTAGTTAGGTAGAGACAGGTCAAAATGTTCAGAGATGCCAGGGTAGTCTGTACACGGCTCTTTCCATAATGGCTTTGTGTACGAATAGATCTTTTCCCACCTTAAAAGTAAGAACAGCCAAAGGCAACTATGCTGGCCTTGTCCTCCAGGACACATCTACCAGGCATCAATGACTACCTTGAATAACTTGAGAGAGACAGTCGATACATCTGTCCACACCCCACCAAGTCTATGTCTAAGAAAGGCCAAGTGTTTAGACTGGGGCTATGGCTTCACAAACTTTACATCTTCTCAAAGCGGCAGGGATAGCTCTCAGGAACACAGCCTGGCCTGGCAGGACCTTTGCATCATCACCACAGGCCCCTTTCCTGGCAGCCATGAAGAGGTCTTAGCCATAGAGGTCAAGGGAAGTTTCAAGGAGAACACGAGACCCATCTGGACATGAGGAGAGGCAAACCCACACTGGCAAAAAGGGGAGGATGTGCCTGTCTTGTCAGAAACAGGGAGAGAGAGAAGCTGTTGAGACTAAAACCAAGAGGATGTAAGGACACACTGGGACTTGGGAGTTCAGTGTCAGCAGCTCTGAGGCCTTCCCATACAACTCTCTTTTCAGTAAGATAGGCACCTGATTTTCCTTGAGTTGTTTTCGTATGTGACTTAAAATTGTCAGATTACTCTTGGAAAACACATTACTCATTTCTATAGTGGCACAGTGGAAAAAAGTCATCGTCCCAGATTTACAACCCTCTGTAATCCCTATTCCCAGTATCTAGATGCCCACAGCACAGGATGGAGGACTCTGGCACAGCTGCAACAACAATAAACTGTACAATTGCCCTATAACACCTCCATCTAGACACTGAGGCCCAGTAGTAGTCCTAAGTGGACTTAGCCAATCAGCATCCTGCTGCTGTGAATTCCAGAGCCTATTCCAGGACAAGCCTACTCAGGCTTGCAGCTAAGAAGAGCCATGGACACTATATAAGGTGAAGGCTTAAGAGAAAAATTAGTCTAAGAGGTCACCTAGAAGCTCATAAACTTCTGTGGAAAACCTGAGGGGCAAACACCGACTGAGGGCAGTTAGGAACCCGGGCATACTGTTCACAACATATATAGAACTCACAACTCAACAACAAATGGCCACATTTTTAATAAGTAAAGAATGTACAATATACTTCTACAAAGAAGACATATAAATGATTAATAAACACATACACACTGTCATTAGTAATTAGGTAAATATAAGCCAAATACAATGAGATGCTAAGAAATTTGAAACATATGTCCACACAAAAACTTGTACACAAAGGTTGAAGGCAGAATTACATATGACAGTCTCAAAGTAGAAACAACTCATTTATTTTTGGGCAAACAAAATGTGGAACAGCCAAAGCACAAAATATTATTTGCAAGAAAATATTGATACATACTATAATGTGAAGGAAACTGGCAATATTGTGCAAAGGAAAATAAACAAGGTACAAAAGGCTATACTTCCATTTACATGCAAAGTTCAGGACAGACAAATCCATAAAGAAAATAGCTTAATGGCTTCTACAGACTAGCAGAAGTTAATGGGAAGTAATTGTTAATTGAGATGAGATTTCTTTGGCGGATGATGATAAAAATGTTTTGGAATTAGACAGTAGTGATGTACAACTATGTGAATAGTCTATAACAAATGAGTTTGCTGTATACTTCAAAAGGGTGAAATTCATTATGTATGAATTAGATCTCAATAAGGCTGTTTTAAAAGGTAGGCCACAATAGCAGCCCTCCCAGCCCACTGTTCTGCCTCCATAAGTTCAGCCCTCTATGATGTATCAAGATATGAAAATAGTAAAACATAAAATTCCAGAAAAAAGCAATTCACAGGGCTTAAATTATACACTATTTGAAACATGACAAAATCTCAAGGTGTCTTGTTCCAGTTCTTTGCTCAGTATCCATCTGCTCTTCAATCAAATTGTAACCTTCGTGGTCAGCGTAACTGCTTATGTTACGATAACTCTCAGTAGTAGCCTAATGCTCCATCATTTACCTCACTTCAACTCATCAGGTAAGCATCACTCACACTGTAAATATGTAAATATGACACAATGATATTTTGAGAGAAAGGGAAGCTGTATCCATATATCTTCATTATTATCAGTTATCACTGATGACCTCTTGTCATTATCATGGTTTGCATGTAGGAAAAACATCATCACATATAAGATTCAGAGCTGTCTGCAGTTTCAGACATCTATTGGTCTTAGAATCCCGGATCCTCTGTGGATAAGAGGAGATTGTCGTGCCCGGTACACATTAGCGCCAATGAACCTGAAATTCAGGTCATCCCCCATTTTACACATGAGGAAACTTGAGAGTTGGTAAGAAACAACTAATTGTGAAGGACCACAACAGAGCCACATTATGGTCAGATGGACACACAGACAGGGGAGATTTAAACTAGCTTTGCCAACTCCTGAGGTCACATTCCGTTCACCTTACCATGCTGCTTCTTGCCAAGATAATAAGCTAACCAGCAACTATGGAATGGCTCTCTGGAAAAAAAAAAAAAAAAAAAAATCACTCCCTAGACAACGGATCACTGAGTGATATGAAATGCTAGGGTTAGAAGTCACATTAAAGGACATCCTTGCCAAATTCCTTCACTTTCCAGATGGCTGGGTAAAGAGAGCACTAAACTGACTGGCCCAGCCAAAGTGGCACGACTAGTAGATACAGCCACCCTCTCATGTCACAGAAGACAAGCCGCTGTATTGCTTTCCACAGTTAAGAATTAAAGGTAGCCAAATGCCACTGGATGGGATGTACTATTCACCAGGCCTTCTCCAGCCTTCAAATGGGACAGCTTTGTCTCCAGGGCCCCACTAGAAGATCACTCAGGCTGGTTAGAGCTGTACCTCTCTGTCATTAGCCAGATACTCCTTTTCCAACCCAGGAGTGCTCTGAAAAGTCCCACCAGGGCACAACTATTCCAAGGATCCCTCAGCCTTTTAACTATTTAGCAGAAACAGGGAGCTTTAGATTGGGATTGCAAGTGCAATGACAAAGTCAGGGGGGCTGCCCTTCTCTCCACACTGAAAGGACTTGAGAGTTCCTGGGAACTACTTAAGATGGACGGAAAAAGTGGAGGACTCTAAGCTGGAGGTTCTTTTTACTGTCTGCCCTAAAGTCACCATGGGGATGCCATGTCTCAAACTTCAGATGGTCTAAATCAAGTGCAATGTTTGCATGCTCTCCATTTCACAAGTTTGCTCTTCCTGTCACTTTCCCTTTCTACCATGACTTCCTTCACTCTCCAAGGGCCCAAGTTGACTGCCTACGCTTACCTTTCTCATCTGGCTCCCTTCAACCCCAAGGTCTAGATAAGTCTGAGGCCCTCTGACACCTGATCCTACCTATTCCAGTACCTGTTTACTACAGGCAGAGTCCTGTAGACCCGATAAATGTTCACTCTACCCAGAAGTCAATCTTGTCGACAATCAGGCATGACCCTGCAAGTCATAGCCAGAACTATTTAGACTTAGATGAGATAGACGACCTCATGCAAGCAGGTGACAAGAAAGTTATTAAAGCACAGCTCAAGCCCAGGAGCACAGAACAGATGGGATTGGAGGCCACCCTCTGTGTGCATCCTGGTGGGACAGAAAGGCACATGGAGACACCAGGGCTGCCAACTGCACCTGCAAATTATTCATTATTTTTGTGTGGTCTCTTTGAACTCTCCATCTGTGATGGCTACGCCAGTCAAATAACTACATTCAAGAGAGAAACCCTTGGTCCATTCATGACAGGTTGGATATTCACTGTCCTATGACCATTTGAGGCAAACCCGGTCTCCACTGTTCAAACCAAAGCCATCCTTCAAACACTAAACAGAGCATTCCCATGGTCATCTGGGACCTCAGGGCTTTCTCTTTGTGCCTCTCTGATGGTACTCACTGTATATTATTTGGCATCACTTCATGTCTTTTGTTGCTTTGTTTAATCCTGTCTGCAATGAGTTGATAAACTCTTGGAGAAGAGAGAGCTTGTTCTTAAGTAGACTAATGTATGTAAAGCAGTGTACTCGGAACCCTCCTGGCACACGGCAAGCAGTAACTAGATAAGCACTAGCTACTATCAGCTATTGTTATGTACTGATGTCTCCCAGGTCCCCTGAGCATGAGTACTCAGGACCAAAGCTGCTAACGTTGGAACCAGCTTTTCTTTACCCTCCTCTCCTTTCTTTCTAACCTTTTCTAGAGCTGAAACTCCAGCACCACCCAAGATCCAGTGATTCTGGCTGAACACCATCTCCTCCAGTGCTCCTTCTAAGCCCTCTCCTCTGCTGCCTAGAAACTGGTCAGCCAGAGGGGGTGGAGCCAAAGGAGTGCAGGTCCCTTTCTGATACACAGTGTTTCCACATGACACTCTGGCTGGACTTGGGGTTCAGAGAAAATATAAGACGTGAGGAGCTATTTGTTTCTCTCTGAATCAGAATGATAACTATGTAGAGCTGGAAAAAGAAGCAATTTTTAAATTATACTGGGCACTGAGCCAAAGCCAGTAGTGATACAATGACAACAGTCATTTGTTCAGGATGGCCAGAACAGTCACAAGGACTCATTCTTTTTTTAGTGTGAAACTGCATCTAATGATGCCCAGTTGGGGTTCCATTTTAGATTCTGAACTATCTCACATGCAGTCTATGCAACAGCATCCTGAGCTTATGGGGTGGGGGTGGCAGTGGGGATGCACAGCAGAGAGAAAGGCAGACCCAGCCAGAGCTGAGGGCTGAGCTTCAGCTCAACTCCAGCTGAGGGCACAGTAAATTTGGTAGCAGAGACACCACAGGAACCCCCCTATCTCCTAAGAAGCGGTCCAACGGAAGACCCCATCTTTTAATGTTGGCACCAGAGGCCCCTCAAAGCCCAGCACGGCTAGCACACAAAACCTAAAAAGAAAATTCTCTCCAACTTCACCACATACATGCTCCCTCACTTCTTCAGTCTGCCACTTTACTTCATATCTCTATGAAGTACTAAACTGCCTAAGACAAGTAGGGCTTGGAGAAGGAACAGCAAAGCCCTGAATTAAGCACTGCTTTAGAAAAGGATTGAGAAAATTTGCTTGTGTTGTTTCCTTTCCCTCCCACCATCACCTGCACCTGAGGGTAATTCTGCACACATGCCAGGCATGGCTGAGCCTAGATGACCCAGGAGCCCCACAAAAGATTCAGGCACCCTGGGAGTTCTCCATGGCCTTATGCCAGTGCTATGCTTATGTTCTAGATCTGTAACACCTAAGAGAGTAGCGGCTATTCTTAAGTTAAATAAAACACAAATGTTCCTTGGCTCCAGTAGCCACTCTGAAGCACTTGATGGTAGGTGGCTCCTGTATTAAAAGTGTGATCCAGAATTCTATCACTGCAGATCATTCTGTTAGATGTTAGTGTTCCATGGTAGCATTTAACCTATAGGCTGTCAATTTAAAAACAAAACAATACTAGCCAGGTGTGGTAGCAAACATCTGTAATCCTAGAGGCTGAGGCAGGGAAGATAGCTCTCAAGTTCAAAGCCAGCCAAGGCTACAAAGCCTATCTATTCATTCATTCACTCACTTAAAAACCTGTTTCTTGTGGCCTTGAAGAAAATATATTTCTCTCTCTGACGAACTTTCTACTGCTTTCTGTAATGAGGTAAAAGGTCACCTCAGAGCAATGTCCTCACATAACAAGCACCAGCATTCTTCAGAAGCTAGTCTGTTAGTCTGGGTTACTCCTTTCTCCTTCCTGAACCCTCGGCCCTCTATCCAAACTCCCATGCTGCAGCGGAAACTTTAATCAGGGCACATCAGGGGCTCTCTTTTCTCTTCTGGAGTTTGCAAATTACTATTTCTCCAGGGATCTGGGATTAATGCGCAAAGGCTGCGGCAAACAGTACTAAGAACTGGGTGTCTTAAGCAACAAGTTTACTGCCTCATAGATGTGGAAGCTAAAAGTTCAAGTTCAAGGTGTTGGCAGGACTGTTCCTTCTGAGGCTGTCAGGGATACCGTGCTAGGCCTCTCTCCCAGTATCTGGTGGTTAATGACAGTATTTGGTGCTCCTCGGTGAATAGACTTATTGCCCAAATCTCTGCCTTCATGTTCATGTGACATTTTCCCTGTGGGTGCCCAAATTTCTCCCTTTATGAGGACACCAGTAATACTGGATTAGGGGCCTACCCTACTTCAGTGTAACCTCATCTTAACAGAAGTGCGTCTGCAATGACCATATTTCCAAATAAGATCACAATCTGAAGTGCAGGGAGTCAGGTCTTCAGCATATGAACTGGGGGAGGGGGATGCAATTTGCCTCATAACAGGCCCTCAAAGCCTAAAAGAAAAGGCATTCCTCCTGGCACACCATCTGCCTTCCATTATTCTATTAATATGAAAAGAACTGTACGAAATTATTGGCCACTCAGCTTTGCAGGAGCAGGTGGTGACCCCAGGCAGAAGCTTATGCCACACAGGCTATTTCCATTACACATCAAACAAACTCCAGCCTATTATACTACATCGAAAAGGTTCAACAACCAAAACCAAAACCTGGACTTGGACACAAGTGAAAGAAAAACCATCACAACTAACAGTCATAGTGCTGATGTGTGTCCCCCCACATCTCCTGGAGCCTCCTCGTGGGACAGGGATATTCTCTAAGCGGGTAAGTGAAGCATGATTGGCAAACGTCTCTTCTGAGGCTCATGGAGACACTTGTCACAGTCCTCATGTAAATCATTTGCCTGAGCTCATCCAACAGGGTCATCAAAGATAGAATCACCCACAAGTACAGTGAGCACCAGGTGTTATTTATGGAATAAGCACCCAATGAGGACACTGTGAAAAAGAGCTGTGGCATTTTAGTTTTTCATCCGCTGTGGGGACACTGACCACCCTGCTGACTGCCCAAACAGTGCTTCCTAGATTAAGGCCCATATGCAAACTTTAATTGAAAGAGCTAAAGAAATGGTTGATTTTCTTGAAGTTCTGTGTATCTTTTCTGTCAGCTCCTCTTTCAGAGGTGTTTAGGTGCAATGGCACATTTGCTGAATCATAAGGAATAAGAGAATGATGGTGGCAGGTATCAGGGATGACTTTGGGTAGTAGAAAGTCTAGTTTTAATCCTCTTTCACACTTGTTAGAAGAAAGATATTGGACAAACATTTTGTCCAATGTTTTGAATGAGGAAACAGGCTGAGAGCCTAGAACCAAGTCTCTGACTGCAAAGCCACAGTCCTACCCATTTCCTGACATTCTCAAAGAATGTCAGCAGAGGAATGGTGCCCTGGGCATAGCAGCAAGTCTATAAATGCCCTTTCCACTAACCCACTTCGCCTTCCTCTGTCTATGCTGTATGATGGTTCACACCATGCTAGCACTGGTCATTCCCAAACTCTCACAAGGGCAGAAGATCATCAAAACTCATTTAGATTACATAAATACTCATCAAGATACAACTACTGTCTCCCCTGACATTGCCTGACACCCTTTTCCATGATTATTTCTGAGTAACACTCACAGCAGCTAGATGCCCTGCCATCCTGTGACTCACCTGCCTCTGGCTCCCTGTTCATTCCCATCCTTGTTCACCCTCTGCTCAACCCAACAGTTGGGCTTTTGACTTCTGCACTCCTTTTAAATAGTTGGCCTGTATAAGGATGACAACAAGGCATCTTAGTTATAGCTCCATGGCTTTAAGAGTTAGACTTTGTCCCCAGGAGTAGTTAAAGATAGACATTAGCACAGTTTTCCACCCAATTATCCTATTTACAAAAATAGAACTCTCCTCTGTGAGTGTTTCAAATAGAGGCCTTAATTCCTACAGATGTCAACCTTAGCAGGTCGAGTCCCAAACTAAATCAGTGAGCTAGCAAGTGGCATGGCGGGCAATGGATCATCACTTCAAATCATCTCTTCACATATATTCTCATGCAGCATTAGAGACCATACATCTGCGCGCGCGCGCGCGCGCGCACACACACACACACACACACACACACACACATTCTCCAGTTCTATGAAAACTGTATGATAAACATGATGCAATCTTGACAAGTAAGTGGGGCCCCACTACATGGACCACCAGCAGAAGTACTCAGACCTGTTACTCTCAAGTTCTAGAATATGAAATTTGCTGATGTACATTTTGGTGTTATATCTTGAATTTCTAATAAAAACACTATGAGAGAGAAATGTTCCAGTTTTTCATTTGCTAGGGGGACACTAAACATCTTGTTCAATGTTGTACTTAATACTTCCTAGATTAAGGTTCACATACACAATACAGTGAAAAACAGCTAAAGAAATCCTTGCTTTCTTTTAAAAAAGATTTATTTTTATTTATAAAGTGTATGTCTTTTGTCTGTATTCATGTCTATGTACCATGTACATGCATTGCCCTCAAAGGCCAGAGAGGGTGTCAGATCCCCTGGAACTGGAGTTAAAGAAGATTGTGAGCTGCCATGTGGGAACTGGGAATTGAACTTGGGTCCTCTGGAACAACCAACCAGTGCTCTTAGTTGCTGAGCTATCTCTCCAGCCCCTTGCCTTTCTTGAGTGGCTTGAATGTCTTCTCAAAAAAGTAGAACTCAAAGCATTTAGCACACTGGCCTTTTATCACTGATGCCGTGAAGCTCAGAGACAATGTGAAGCTCAGCTAAACATCCTTAGAGTCTGCCTGACTTTAAATTACTATAATGTTTGTACTTATTATGATTCTTTTCCTAAATTCTTTTTCTGTGTTGTATATAATGGCATGTGGAGACACACTGTAAAACAAGCCAAACTTACAGGAAAAGGTATGGTATAATTAATTGACTAGAACTCAATTAAATAATCACCATAGTAAACAAGGACAAATTTAGAAAACATATTCCATAGCCAGAGAACTTATTTAAAATTAGCATGTTGAAAAAGATGTTCAAAGTTGCCTATCTGACAGTCATTCTCTCTTTCTTATCTGGCAGATCCCTGATTTGATCCTAATGTTCCCTCTCCAAACACCTGCCATCTTCCTTTCTTTAACTACAGAGCCAATCCTGGTTAGCCTAAGCAAATCATTGTGTGTGTTTGTGACTAACTGATCCAGGCTGGGCATGTGACATAATCCTACCCTATAAGAAAAGAGAAGAGACTTCAGGGAGGGGTTTTTTATTTGACGAATGAATGGATGGACAGATAAACACAGAAGTGTTGAACCAACTCATGCATAGTAATTTGTTCCATCATAAGGTGCTGCCACAAAACTGTACACTTTGATAGATAAAAATGAGGAGCAACAAAGGGCTGAAGAAAGTGGACACTGCAGGAGCCAAAACATTCCTCAGAAGGCTCCTTGGCTCCACCTGCGTTTCTCCAGGTTCTACCCAGAATCACGGAGGTGAGCCTGAAAGGTTCATCTCTGGTAAGTATTACATGTAAAAGCTCCCACTCTTCTATAAAATAATTCAAAAAGAAGGAAGAGAGGGAAGAAGAGAAGAAGAGAGGGGGGAAGAAGGAAAGAAAGCAAGACCCTGGGCAGAACCACAGAGTGCCCCATTTCAGAACATACTCCATATCCTCTCAGGTTTCAAAATTCTTTTCATCTGTAGTTGAAATTGCTCAGAGGCTACCGACATCTTGCCTTTTCTAACTGACTTTCTTTTCTTTTTGAGACAAGTTCTGGCTACACAGCCCCTGCTGGCCTGGAACTCACTGTGTAGATCAGGTGGCCTCAGACTCACAGAGATCCACCTACCTTACTTGCCTCTGCCTCCTGTGCTAAGATTAAAAGCATGTATCCCAAGTCTTGGCAGCCTTCTTCTTAAAGAGACACACTAGACACACATGCACACAACACGTGTACAAATAAGCCTGTAGCTGAACAACTGAGCTCCAAGCTGTCTACTGCATCTCCCTGCTGTCCCCACACTTCAGAGCCAAGCACCACTCCTGTGTCTACCTCCTCTTGCTACCTAGAGAACACCCACCTAGACACCCAAAAACTACCACAGATGCAGCATAGCACAGAGCTCTTCTTTATACACTTTTAATACTCTAGTCACCTCCACCTGCTGGACTCTGCAACCCTCTACGTCTATCTTCTGCCTGCTCATTACTTGAACTTGTCTACAAGTAACTTTCCCACCCAACACTCTCCTTCCTGCACCAAGTCATGTCCACATGCAAGAAACTGAAAAACAAATGCTTCCTAAAGACCTTGAAGAACATTTCTTGGGTTTGGGCCCATTCCACCTACTGCTTGCTCTCTCAGACTCCTTGTCCCTTTGAGGGTAGGATGCCCCAATGTCAGCTTCTGGGAAACACACGCTGCTTCTTTGCCCATTTCATCAGAGGCAGCAGAAGACAATCAAAGCAATGCGCTATGCTGAAGCACCTGTCCTGCTGCAAAGGGAAGGGCTTCTTTATCTCCAGTTTCATTCCTAAACTTCCCACACTCATCCAGTGAAATACATACATCAGACCTCATCTCGTAGAGGACTTAGGTGACAAATAGGACAGAAACAAGCACAATTTGTCCTCACTACCAGGAAACCAACTCCAAGGGCAGGTCCCACCATAGTCAGTCTCTCAGCTCAGGAGTGCACAGGTGCACATTTGTCCCAAGAATCTTCTGTGACTCTAGAGTGACTCAGGAGGGCACTATGGGTTCGCTAGTATATTATCAGCTGAACAACTAGCACAGGATTTCACATACTGTATGTGTCGATGCAGTTTAGGCTCCAGAAAATAAAGCCAGAGAAGCTAGCTGCCTCCGGGGAGCAGAGGGCAACAGAGGTAAGAGAACCCCCTTGAAAAAGCCTGGCTGAAGCCAAATGCCAGGTAATGAACGAAGTCAGCTTCCCACGGAGCTCAATGGAACGGGCGGCCAGGCAGCCGGACCATAATCAGGGAGGACAGTACTCACTGGAGACTTCCTACATATCATAATAGTCACAAGACCAGCACTAACTCTGAGCATGAACATTACCACAGCACATGCTCACAGCATAAGTGCCAGAGGAGGGAGAAGCAGTGATGATACCTAATATCATATGTGACCAAGAAAATCTCTACCTGAGACCATATAGAATGAATATATTTCAAGACAGCATGCAAGTTTTTCCAAGATAGATAAAGCTTGATGTATCATCATAGCCCTCATGCTTAGAGAGACAGACAGTGAGATGGACAGAGATGAATGGGAGCAAGAGAGGGAGAGAGTGTGAAATGAAGTATGTTGGACATGTAGGAAAAGGCAAAAGCAAAGCTTTTGGACACTTACTGACCCTTTAACACTTATTGAATGGCTTTGCAGTGTGCAGAACTGGTTATCTGTGCACATATGTAACATGCACACATACCCCAACAGGCACTGGTCCACATACCCCAATCCAGTAGAGTACAAATAGTTTTTAAAAATTGAAGTGCACCTGTCCCTTTAACGATGCCAATTGTGAGATGGGGAAGGCGCCAGTGGGAAAGGCATTTAAAAGCAGATTGCCCCATTTAGGGAGATATGATTCTTGGAAATGAAGCCTGGCACTTTTCCTAGACTAAAGGTTGCACAGAATAACCAAAGAGAAAGAGGGCAACAGCCTCACCTGTTGGGCTTCCCCCTGACTTCAAAGACAGGAGCCACACAGGAGCCAGACATGGCAACAGACCAGGGGAAAGCTCAAGGCCCCAGGCTGCTCTCTGCAGTAACTCAGGACAGTACTGGTTACCTCAAATCCATGTTTGCCTAAGAGACACCCTTAGAAAGACGATTCGGGGGCAGGGGGGGCATACTATCAAGCAGTTGGGCCTGAAGGCAGAGAAAAAACAAGAACCCGTCTTTCATGCCCTTGCTCCTAAATTGCAGAGACATTTGAAGAATGCCAATTATTTTATCTAAGTCTCCTATGATAGGGGTACACAAACAGCAGATGATCTGAAAGTGTCACCTGCTTGGTATGAGGGAAACAGACAACTCAAGAATCGTCTGTGTTAGTCGAGAGCACAACTGTGTACGTCGAGACCGTTTTGAAGATAGTGAGGACAGAGCTAGAACTATACACTTCAGACGAGTTCTCTCAACATGACTAAAACCATCAAATAGGACAAGTTAGGTCAGATGGACACATATGTGCAGGTATGAACAGACACACAGTGGGTATGCTAATAAAATCTACAGCAGCTCAGCTATTCCCGGGTTAGTTAAAAGGATAGGACTGAAGATCAATGACAGATAATTTGTCTGCCTTACGACGTCCAAAGTTTGACTCCCTGCACTGAAGAAACTAAGAAACAAGGAACTTAAATTTTTCTAAAATTTAAACAGTATGCTATCCAGAAAGGCAAAGAGGGTGGACATCAGAAGAAGGAGAAAAAAGGGAACAAGTCAGGAGCCTGATACAGAGGACCTCTGAAAGGCTCTGCCCTGCAGACTATCAATGCAGATGCTGAGACTTATGGGCAACCTTTGGGCAGAGTGCAGGGAATCTTAGGAAAGAAGTGGGAAACAGTAAGATCTGGAGAGGACTGGAGCTCCACAAGGAGAGCAACGAACCAAAAAATCTGCACACAGGGGTCTTTCCTGAGACTGATACTCCAACCAAGGACTATGCATGGAGATAACCTAAGACCCCTGCACAGATGTAGACCATGACAGTTCAGTATCCAAGTGGGTTCCATTGTAATAGGAACAGGGACTGCCTCTGACATGAACTGATTGGCCTGCTCTTTAATTACCTCCCCTTGAGGGGGAAGCAGCATTACCAGGCCACAGAGGAAGACAATGCAGCCACTCCTGATGAGACCTAATTCACTAGAATCAGAAGGAAGGAAAAGAAGACCTCCCCTATCAGTGGACTTGGGGAGGGGCATGCATGCAGAGGGTGGAGAAAGGGAGGGATTGGGACGGGATGAGGGAGGGAACCACAGGGGAAATACAAAGTGAATAAAGTGTAATTAATAAAGAATAAAAAAAATTTAAACAGTATGGTAGTACACACCTATAATCTCAATACTTGGGAGGCTGAATAGAGGAATCTTAGCTTTGATATCATCCCAAATCACATAGTAAGACTTATGACAATTTTAATTTTTTAATTATATATCTGTATACATATACACATATAGATATATAGACATATATACATATACATATACACTTTATGACAAGGAAATATCCTCTCTTCTGTACATAAGCCCACAGAGAAATTTCCTCTGTCACCTGACAGCTGCTGGGGAAGAGAAGGCAAAGGAATGAAGGGAGACAATGATGGAGCTCCAAAACCAGACCAGACCGAACACTCTCACTGCCCTGGATAGAAAACATGGGTGACCTAAAGTCTGTGTAAGTCTAGGATTTCTTGATGCACGTGGGCGAGATGTCCCTAAATATGCAAGAGCCGTCGGTCTTGGGGATCATTCTGATCAGACAGGTACTCCTAGTGTTGGCCTGAATGGTTTGAACCCAATCCCTTTGCTATTATCACCTGGTTTAGGGACTGATAGGTCCCTAAACCTATGATAGGTGTGATACCGTCCTGGCAGGAGATGTGAAGGAAGGTCTTCAGAAAGCTTTAGAAAAGATATTCTTGCTTGTAAAAAGGCCTAACTAGAAAGAATTATTCTCTTCCCTATAGAAACTGCTGATTTTGGATATGACACCTAACATGGCATCAGTTACCTTCTGAACACATCTTTGATGAAGTAAATTGGAAGGAAGGTTGGTGGTTTTTTTTTTTTGGGGGGGGGGTCCTTTATAAAATTGTTTATTATTATGGTCAGATGTAGTGGTGCATGCCTTTAATAATAGCACTAAGGAGGCAAAGGCAGACAGAACTCTGTGTCTTGAGGCTAGTCTGGTCTACATAGTTAGTTCTAGGTAGCCAGGGCTACACAGTAGCCATCTCAATAATAATTTAATATTATATGTATAATTTATTATTATTGTTATTATTATTATATGTATATGATAAGTATAGGGACAGATGAATGCCATAGTATGGACACCAGAAAACAATTCTTACGTGTGAGTTCCAGAAATTGTACTTTGGTCATAGGTTTGCAAGTGCTTTTACCTACTGAGCCACCTCACCAGCCCATATTAGTTCTTCATAACTTGTTGGCAGTGGGACAATGAGCTTTCCTTTATGTTAACATTATGACTTTGGTTTCTGTCCCTCAACGATAAAGGCACCCCAACCAATAAGCTAATGAACAGTACACAAAACCCAAAGCAGACCACCACCAACAGCTTTCTACCTCCCCACTGGTCTCTAAACAGATATGCCTAATCAACAAGTGAATTGTGACTTCCCACTTCCTTCTGTCTTCCTTTCAGTGAAATGCTGCACAGTCCTATGAGGCCATCTCCCCAAGAATCTGTAAAGGTCACCTAGTCCACCCATTGCTTTATGTATCCAAAGGTGCTTACTCATCTTTTTTTTTTTTTTTTTTTTTAGCTTTCTTTAAAATTTTATTTATTTATTTTTTATTCACTTTATATCCTGGTTGTAGCCCCATCTCTCCTCTCCTCCCAGTCCCACCCTTTCCTCCTCTCCCTTCCCCCCTCGCCTCTTGCTCAGAAAAGCGGAGCTCCCTTTCCCATCTACCCCAGCTCATCAAGTTGCATCAGGACTGAGCATCTCCTCATCCCCTGTGGCCTGATAAGGCAGTCCCGCCAGGGGAAAGTGACCAAAAAGCTGGCAAGTGAGTCTGTGTCCAATGTAGTCCCCTCTTACCTTATTAGAGGACACACATGAAGCCTAAGCTGCCCATCTGCTGTATCTTTGTAGGAGGGCCTAATTCCAGTTCATGTATGGTCCTTGGTTGATGCTTCAGTCTCAGCAAGCTCCTCTGGGCCCTGGTTGGCTAGCCCAGGTCTTTTTCTGGAGCTCCTGGCACCTCCAGGTCCTATTCTCTTTCCTTCCACTTTTCCACAAGACGCCCTTAGCACTGCCCAATGCTTGGCTGTGAGTCTCAGCATCTGTTTTGAGGCACTGCTGAATAGAGTCTCTCAGAGGACAACTCTGTCAGGCTCCTGCCTGCAAATTTAGCAGAGTATCATTCATAGTGTCAGGGGTCGGTACTCTCCTATAGGTTGGGCCAGGTATTGGTTGGACATTCCCTCAATCTCTGCTCTATCTAATCTTATCTTTATCCTTGCACATCTTGTAGGCAGGATAAATTTGGGGTTGAAGTTTTTGTGGGTGGGCTGGAGTTCCTCTCCCAAAAATGGATGGAACTAGAAAAGATCATCCTGAGTGAGGTAACCCAGACCCTGAAAGACACACATGGCATGTACTCACATGGGGATTTTAGCCATATTGTACAGGATAACCATACTATAAGCTTTAGACCAAAAAATAAATAACAAGGAGGATCCAAGGAAGAATGCATAAATCTCACTAAGAAGGGGAGATAGAACAGACAGAGGTAGAAAGAACAAGGTAGAAGAGGGGGCACAGAGAGTTAAGGTGGTGGAGATCAGACCTGGGGAGAGCAAGGGCAAGAGGAAACAAGGCCTGTAGAGGAAACAAGGCCTGTAGATTTAAAAAAAAAAAAAAAAAAAAGGAGGGTGGGGGTATCTCTGTGACAAGCTGAAGACCTAAGTCAGGGAAGGTCCCTGGGAGGATGTGAGGAGGATTCAGTGACTCCCTAGTAGCAGAGGCCATAGAGACTGAAGAGGACACCTTCTAACTAGGCGCTCACTCATCTTGAACACCTCCAGGAACAAGACCACTTGTCTTTGAGGGCTGCTTCTAAGAGATTTTGGCATGAGGTCCCAGTTCCAGTCTGATGAGATATGCTTTCTGTGTCTTTCAAACCCTTGGTTCAAGTTAGACCCACAGCTAATCTTTTTATCTATCTGACCTTCAAATATTACTTCTGTCCTTGTTCCTTTCAGACAAGTATTGTCTTACAGTAAATGCATGAACCATTTTTTACTTTCGGCATTTCTCAGGCCAAGACACTTAGGGAAATCAATTTGTCTCATTTAACCAATGAATGAATGAATGAATGATCAATTAGTCAATCTCTGTCTCGATCTTCCTCCTTCCCTTCCTCTCTCCCTTCCTCCTTCTCTCCCTCTCTTTCCTATCCCAAATATGCCTAATGTGTAATAATTGTCTATGATTTGTCTATTTTAAAACAAAATAGAAGCCATATAAGATTCTAATATTATGTATCTCCAAATCTTTGGACCATGTCCAAAAGTCTCTGCCAACCTCTGTATACATAATCTGACCTAATTAAAATATCCTCTTTGAAATATTTATATTTTTTAAAATGTATTTTTCTGACATTTAATTCTTTCCCTTTCCTTAAAAACTATATGTATTTCAGCTATGATCTCTTAAAGATGTGAGCAGAAGATAAATGGAATTCCAATGCCCCCTATCCAACATATGCATCAGAGAGACTCCCTCCTATGTTCTTTAACTTTTATTTCATGTGTATAATTGTTTTGCCTGTGTGTGTGCACGCAAGCCAGAAAAGAACAACAGATCTGTTAGTCTGAAGTTACAGGTGGTTATGAGCTACCATGTGGTGCTAAGACCCAAACCCAGGACCTCTGGAACAGCAGCCAGTGCTCTTAACTGCTGAGCCATCTCTTGAACCCTCTCAGATATTCTGTAAGGTTAGCTTGACATCCAAATCTTTTTTGTTGTTGTTTTGTTTTGTTTTGTTTTGTTTTGTTTTGTTTTTTCAAGACAGGGTTTTTCTGTGTAGCCCTGGCTGTCCTGAAACCCACTCTGTAGACCAGGCTGGCCTCGAACCCAGAGTACCTCCCAAGTGCTGGGATTAAAGGCATGTGCCACCACCATGCAGCTTTACACCCAAATCTTAACTGGTATCACTTCTTTTTCTATAACCACCTTACAAAATAAATTTAGAAAAAAATTGAAAATTGCAGAAAAATATTTTGGATCACAGTTCTTGGTAAACTTAGGAATTCTTAAATACATATAAGATGATCAAGCTCATTCAACACTCCCTATTCCAAACCCCAGAACAACACCTTCACCTAATTTCTCTTTTGTTTTTTTATTTGCTAGCAACTTGTTCAGTACCCATAGTGTAGTGGTAAAAATCATCCTCCTGAAAAGATAATGGGACTCTTAGACATATGTACCAGCAACTCACAGTCATTTGTTTTAATGTAAGAAAAAGTAATGTTGATTATCACAAACCATACATCATGTAAAATTACTTTTGCCAGGCTGTTGGGTATAATACATGACTTTCCCAGAGGAGAAAAACAACCCTCCCTCTAATTATGTTTTGCCTGGGGAAAAACAGAAATTAATTTATATGTGCTAAAACAGATTTTAACTTTAAAAAGTAGAGGTGGCCTAGAAACATAACAGATCCAGTCACTGATTCAATAAGCATTTTATTAAATACCAAATATTTGCCAGGCACTGTGTCAGCATTGTGGTTTTAAAATTGAAAGCCTGTTCTCTGCCCTCATGAAATCTCACCAATGGGAATTACAATGAGAACTAATATATAGAGGAATCGGGAGAAAAACAGTGCTACCCACAATAAGATATCATTACACACACGAATAGCTAGCATAAAATGCAAACACATGCTACAACATGGGTGATGCCCAAGAACATTATGCTAAGTGAAAGGAGCCAGCTGCAAGAGACCACACATTTTATGATTCCATTTAGAAGAAATGTCCAGAATACCAAACAGACTAGTGGTTTCCAGGAGAAGGAGGAGGGTGAGAATGGAGAATGACTGCTAATAAATACAACGTTCCTTTTGGGGATGAGAAAATGTAGAATTACAAAGTAGTTATGGACACACAAAGTAGTTCTGTGTATATACTAAAACTGTTTTAACTATATGGTTGTGTGAATCTCAATGAAGCTGTCAGAAATACATATAGGAATGAGTAAGAAGTTCACTATTGTAAGAAGTAGATTGAAAGTTACATAGCCTATAAAAATAAAACTTTCAAAATTACTGAAGTACACAAGAAAGAACACACAGGGGAAATGACACTAGCTGGGAAGAGTCAACTTCAGAAAGACACTGGTCCCTCCTAAGTACTTTCTGAATTTAATGTGATCCCAATGGAAAGGTTAACAAGCTTATTTTTTCCTGGAATCAAGTCATGTTGATTCTAAAGTTTTAATGGAAAAACAAACACGGAGACTAGCCAGCAATGCTCTGAAGAGGAAGCGCAATGAGAGAACGAGTCTTTTTGGGCATTAAAAGCCTCAGGCTTCACTAATCACCAACCAGTGGACACAGATGTAGAGTCCCAAGCAGACGGCAGAGCGTGCTATAACATTATGATTCCACGTCAAAAACAGACGCCTTTAAACAATGCTGCTGGGACAACTCGGTACTGTGAAATGTAAAGCTACACTAAAATCTCAGGACATAGGCTATCCTAGCTTAAAAACCAAAGGAACCAGCATATAAATTAAAAAATAGATTTCAATAATACCTAAAAGGGACTTAAAACAACACACAAAAAAGTTTCTGATTCAATATAGGAAAAGTCATTTTTTAAAGAGATGAATTTGATTGTATTAAATTAAAGTGATGGGCTAAACATCATGACCAACTAGAAAGAAAATTTATGGGTGGGATCGGGAGGGGGGGAAGGAGGGGCTTATGGGGGGATACAAAATGAATAAAGTGTAATTAATAAAAAAATTAAAAAAAAGAAAATTTATAACTCACTTCAAAGACAATACACAACAAACTATTATAAATAAGGAGAAAAAAGAACAACAAAACATTGAAAAAATGTCAAAGTTCAGAACATAGTTTATCTAAAACAAATAAAAAATGCCAGTTAAATATATGAATATAATCTTATTCATGATAAAAGAAATACAAATTGAAATGTTATGTCTCACTACCAACAAAGCTTTCAGAGTTTAATAACATGGAGTCTAGGTGGTATCTGAGGCAAACAGGAGCTTCATTGTGTTGTTTGTGAGAATGGAGAGTGGTGTGACCATGGTAGTGCCAGTTGTGGGTCTTTTCAGAGCAAAACTATAGAGCCAGTTCTGGTGCATTCCAGTCAACTTGACCTAACAAAACCTTAGGAATAGGAAATTAGAGATTAAAGAGGTAGCTTTATCCCCTCTACAAAAATCTCACCCTACTCACTTAGCTGGTATGAGGGTCAACCCAGCAACTGTCCGTGTTCTTCAACAGGACTGCACAGGGTTAAGGAACTATAAGAAGTGCATAACCAGACACAGGATATCATCCTATAGTGAATGCTGATTTCAGTGTATCTGATTCAAAAGACATTTCAATTATGGAAATACAATGTGAATAAATTATTAAATAAGATAAGCTTTGCTGAAATATAAAGTTAGCAGGAAAAAAAGCAGATTATGAAATGATTAACATTACTTAATCTAAAAAAAAATTCACATTTTTATTTATAGAGAAAGCCCTGAAAACTGTAAGTGTGGCAATATCTAGAAAGAATGATATTTTAAAAGCATGAGAAGGGGCTGGAGAGATGGCTAAGAGGTTAAAAGCACTGGCTGTTCTTCCAGAGGACCTGAGTTCAATCCCCAGCAACCACATGATAGCTTTCAACCATCTGTAGTGGAATCTGATTCCCTCTTCTTCATGCTATGCATGAAAACAGTGTTTATATTCATAAAATGAATAAATCTTTGGGCTGGAGAGATGGCTCTGAGGTTAAGAGCACTGGCTGCTCTTCTAAAGGTCCTGAGTTCAAGTCCCAGCAAACACATGGTGGCTCATAAAAGCATGAGGGATTTGTAGCAGCAGGGTGGTAACAGGCCTGGATACTGTTCTTACTTTCTAATGTTCTATACCACACCGTGTCTCAGCAAAGTAAAGCTTCAAGGTTCCCATTAACTATCTACAAAAGCCCATCTGGAAGATGATTATCTTCGTGGTGGCATGCAGTATTCTTGGAATAGCTTAGAAATCTCCACATAGGAACACCATTGCTTACATCATTCTTTGGCAAATCCAAGATTTCTTTCCTAGGTGGTAGGATTTCAATAAAAATAAGACATCTACCAGTTGAGGTCTATGAGGGATAAAACTGGAGCAAAGTCAATTTTCACAGGGCCTGGTGAAATACCTCCACAAGCACATTTCACCTCCTGACCTGAAAACCTTTTCCAGTGACATTCAAAAGGCTCAGGTAGAATGGAGCCTAGCAGACTTCACCCAGCACTCCTGTCTGGGAAAGAAAGCTTTAACTAGATAGGCCTGATGGCAGAGCATCTGCCTCCAAATTGCCCTTTGACAACAAAGGCACACCTTCACAATCACTGACACAGTAGTTTTTGTTTTGAATCATCACTGCAATATCTCTACTGCAGCAACATATAAAATGTGTGTGAACACACCTATACTGTGTGATTGTTTACTGACTTAGCATCTCTGTAGTGTGTAACCGTAATATAGTGGAGACCATAGAGACGGCCACAGCACATTCCTCTTCTGGTGGTGCTTGCAGACCCATGGAGGAAGAAAACAGAAAACAAGGTTACCCACACCAGTGATACCTGAAAACCTTACATGTTATGAATGATAAACAAGAAAAAAAAAAAAAAAAAAAACCCAGGGTGCTCTGGAGAACATCGTGGGATTGACAGTGAGAGCAAGGGTAAGTCAGGGGTAGGAAGTGCCATTTGGACTCTGACTACACAGTGAGTAGGGGTGTGTCAGGCCCTCCACGCAAAAAGACTGTACATGATGGCACAGGAGCAGCAAACACAGGAACAGCCACAGAACTTAAAGAGCCAGAAGGTGACCACTAGCATAGGAGAGCAGCATCAGAGGAGACTGGGGAAATATGCAGGGAATGCAGTGATCTCTGCTAGTCAGAGTTTGGGACTGAGCTGAAAGTGGATGGGAAGCACATCTGAAGTGGCAAAGTGACTATCACATGGGGCATGCTGGAGAGACTCAAGAGTGGGCATGAGAGCTGGGTGTGGTGGCACACACCTTTAACCCAGCATTTAGGAGACAGAGGCAGGCAAATCAGTATCTGTGAGTTCCAAGCCAATCTGTTCTACATCGAAAGTTCCAAAACAGCCAGGGCTATTGAGAGACCTGTCTCAAAATAAACAAAATAAAACTTTTTTTTTTTTTTTTAATTGCCATGAGGAGTCAATTTAGAAGGCTAGAACATGGGGCTGGGAGACGGCTGTCTGTAAAAGGCCTGCAGCACAATCATAAGGACTTGAATTCATTCCCAGCACCCACATAAAGCGGGTACAGTGGCGCATGACCATAGTAACCCCAGTGCTGGGGAAGCTAAAACAGGCAGATCCTCAGGATTACTGGTTAGCCAGTCAGGAAATCAGGAAGTTCTGTGAAAAACCCTGTCTCAAAAAACAGATATCAGCCTCTAATGTTCACCACCAGCACATGTACACACACACACACACACACACACACACACACACACACACACACAGAGTCAAGAAAACAGAGTATGGTGGATTAATGGTTCCAATTCAGCCCAAAGTCTCCGTTTGTAAATAGAATATAACCCAACCTGTGTGTGGCTCCCACATGGCCCCAACAGAGCTGAGCTACTAGAGTACACACAGTGTTGCTCCAAGTCAAGAGATATTTTATCTGGACCTTTATGGAGAAAGTTTGCCAGCCCCAGGGTAGGTATGGCAGGAGATTGGGTTCACAATTCACAGTCCACCTTCCTTACTCAGGATTCTGTGCTGCTAATTCATCTACTCACTAAAACCAGTTTGCAAACCCCAAATCAATACTCAGGCCAGTTTCTCTCATTCCCATGCAAGAGCAGAACAGCTGGGAGGTCATGCTGCCCTCATCCTTGTGCCTAGCTGAAGCTCAGCAAAGTGATGCTCTGACTTACTTCAGCTCCTACACAGGAACAACTGTCCTGTATACCATAAATGGTGCTTTATTTTTTTGTCTTTTTGTGTTTGTTTGTTTGTTTGGTTGGTTTGGTTTGGTTTGGTTTGGTTTGGTTTGGTTTGGTTTGGTTT
>NW_026586550.1:11131045-11144806 GCF_907164565.1 Psammomys obesus
TTGGTTTGGTTTGGTTTGGTTTGGTTTGGTTTGGTTTGGTTTGGTTTGGTTTTTTGAGACAGAGCTTCTTTCTGCAACAGCCCTGGCTGTCCTGGAACCCATTTTGTAGACCATACTGGTCTTGAACTTACAGAGATCTGCCTGCCTTTGCTGGATTAAAGGCATGTGCCACCATGCCTGGCTCCCAAGTTTTTTGTTTGTTTTGTGTGGGGGTGGGGTAGGGGTGGGAGTTTGTGTGTGTAATTTATGCGTTGATTTTGCTATTTAAAATGGCTTAAGTTTTAAGCACTGTGCCAAGATGTTCATATGAGCTTTAAGATACAAGAAAGTTGTAGAGTTTCTTATAAGGAAAAATATAATTTTATAAGCACATTTGGGCTTTAGTTATAGCACTGTTGGCTGTGAGTTCAATGTTAGTCAACAGCAAGATAGCCCAGCAGTTAAAACACTTGTCACTAAACCCAGTGATCTAAGTTCAATCCCTGTAACCCATGTAAAGGTGGAAGGAGAAAGCCAACTCCATAGAGCTGTCACACGAGCCATGGCATGCACATGCCCACATATATATATATACACATATATATGTATTTTTCCTCCTTACCCTCTCTTCCACACACAAACACACACACATACAAATAAGTTAAAATAAAGCAGAAACATATAAAAAACATCGTTACATGAATTTATGTAATGTTGGAACACATAGCATGTACTAAGTTACATCATTATACCAACATTACTTTGTTTTTGCAACTTAACACAGCAATGTTACTGATTCCATGTAGTGATCAATTAAAAATATGACAAAAAACTCACAGGAAATTAGCCCTGTATTTTTCCTACCAATAATGGCTCACTGTTCACTAACTCGGCGTTTACAGCAACTTTACAGAACATAATTACAGCTAATAATAAGAATGGCTATACTTAGGAAGCAAAAAAAAAAAATCAATAAAAAGTGATGATAGGTTAAATATGAAGTAAACAAAGGCATAAATGACTCTAGTTTCTGAAGTAGACTACTGTGTGGCAACAAAGCAGGGATTCAAGTGTACTTCACAGAGGTGACCAGTATTTTTTTCTTTAGATGTGTTAAAGTTGAGATGCCTATGAGATCTCTACATAGAAATATCAAGTCAACTTGGCTTTGTGACTCCAGAGATTTAAAAAAAAAAAAAAATGTCCAAGTACTGATGGAACTTTGAGAGTCACTGACACACCGAAGTGACATTCAAAGTCTGGGACACATGTCACTCGATACATGAATTAGAGAGCAGGGTGCAGATCCAAGTAGAGCAAGGAACTCCATTGCTTTCACAATAAACAGGAGGGCTCATTTAAATCTTTATCTAGGTAGTTTGATTTGTTTAGTTTGAAAGTTCTTTGAGGAGGAAGTTAGTCTACCGGTATATACCTAAAACAAGACAAATGTTCAAATCCCTTGACCTGGAGAACAGATCTTAAAATTCTGACAAACCTTAATGTTACAGGGAATTATCCTAAGGAATAATTCATGATGGCAAAGCCAGAAATAATCTTAACATTTGAGGAATGTTTACTCTGACAATATTAATGATATTTTCTTGTGATTCCATCTATAGATTCTAATCTTAGAAATTTCAACCTTTCCAGAGATTTAATAAATGTCCACTTCTATTTCCTTCAAGCTTAAAAACAAAACAAAACACTACCACCACCACCACAAACAACAAAAAACCCAAACTAGATTATTTGCTTTCATTCACTGCAACACAAGCTGCTCCAGGGCAGAACTTTTGTCCATTTGGCACAGTGCTGCCCACTAGGCACCCAGAACAGCCTCTGGCATGCTTAGCTCGTTTTGGTTTAAAGCTCATGCTTTAATCACATAAGATTTATGAGAATGTGCTATAATATGATATGACTTGTCAATTTGTAGCATTCCATTTGTCTAATCAGCTTTCCTCTCCTCATTTTGAGGCTCCTTCTCCATCATTTGTTAAACACTCTCAGGCAGCAAGTCTGGAGTTTGGCTCACCTAGTCTGTCCCATAGATAAAAGATGTCATATGGCCTACTAGGGGGCCAGCTGGGGCTGTATTTCATGGGAAAGCATTTGCTTAAAATGTGGAAGACCCTGGTTCTGTTCCCAAGTAACATTCATCTGTACTTGCTTGTGTGCACGCACTCACACACTCTTAGAGTGTGACAACACAAGCCAGCACTTGGAAGGCTAAGGCAGGAGGAGCTTGAGACCAGTCATTGTTACACAGAGAGTTTGAGAAGCCAGTATGGGCTACATAGAAAGATTCTGTTTCAAATAAAAGAAAAACAAAAAGTCATGCTAACTTCAAGTAAGTGGTGTGGTTTGTTTTTGCCCTGGGTTCACTACTCTTCCCCTTCAGGCCTGACTTCTATGCCCACCATCTTATCTTTCAAGGAACACAACATAAAACCTGTCTCTGCAGTTTTCAAATACTCAGACTTTGAAACAAAAGTCATTTCTATCTGGAGAAGAACCAATGTATTACTAATTCCACTTCCTTATCTACAAGTGTTGGGAAGTCTCCATCACACAGGCATAACCTGATGATAAAAGGTATCAGATGGATCTAGGCTACTTGGTATTGCCCTATCCCGCATGGTGGGCTACCTCACCTTCCTATGTTGTCTGTATAGCATGCTAACAGTGCAATCAACCTGCCAGCAATGTTACAGGGATGCAGTGAAGTCTTACAATGCAACAGGCAACCTTGTGGGCTTGATAAGTCTGCATAGTCATAATCAGTGTTTCAGTACATATCTTCTTGCTCAAAGCGGACTTAGGGTTTGTCTGTCTAGTACCACAACCCTCCCCAACACACCCTGTACCTCACCCTCACTACCTCCCACTCTAACAACCTGTGAGAAGGAGGGCAGCCTGCATGTTAAGACAAGAGCAGCTGCTGTCAGGTGGACTCAGGTTTAAGCTCTGGCTCTACCATGACTCGTCAGAAGGCTTTGAAGGCATGATTAAATATTGCTAAGCTTCAATTTCCCCTTCCATAAATGGAGACAATCACAGAGCTCTTAAATGCTAGCTAATAATAATATGTTACTATGTAAATGATGACTGCCCAGTCTGTCCCAGGGTCCCAGGCCCAAACTGTATGACTGTAGACTAGCAGGCTGTGAAAGGCCCAGAGGAAGTTACTCCTGTACCCACTGACATGCCAGAGGGGATGGAAAGGTGTATGAGAAGACAGAGGCTGCCTCTGCACATCCCTGAGCATCTCAAAGGATCATGGTGACAAAGGCAGCAGGACTGCGAGTCATTCTAATGTCGGGTCTCCCCATACATCTAAGAAAAACTTTTATCAAAATGGCTATCTGATTTTAAATGTGCACTGATTCTTTATTAGAAATGCATTCCTCCAAAAAATGCAAATGCTGAAAATGCAACTGGGAGGCCCCAAACTACACAAATTAGAAACTCTGGAGGCAGGACCACATGTATTAACAAGTCATTGAGGTGAATGATGGTCCTCCAAATAGTGCCCCACAAAGATACACTTCAGAGAGTTCTATGCCACCCCTTGGACCCTCCTACCTGCCAGAATAACAAGGCACAAACATGTCCCAGATCCACAGAGTCAGAAGAGTAAATAAGTATGCAGAGAGACACTGTCAGTAGATAATAACAGTTAAAGTGGAGAGGAAAGATGCTGTCAAGAGTAAGCAGGAGGATAGGCCCCAGAGGCCAGGGTCCAAAGCTCACACAACAGAGTAGCTATCACGTTTACTATGTCTCTCATGAATTTTCACTAGTGGGAAGAACATGCCAACTATTGGAGCTACCTTAGAAAGCCATGAGACATGGGTCAGTTTCATGATGCCTGTGCTGATGCACGGAAGGAGGGAGAGGAGAGAATCAGGAACAGAACATGAGGTGACACTCACTAGCTCTCATTTGTACAGAGAAAACATTTCAAATTGTCTTCATTATTAAAGTGTTAGCCCCCGTCAGCATTACTTTTAGCAAGATTCAGAGAGCCTAGCACCCCACTCTGTGGCTAAGGAGTCTCCAGGGTCAAGGTGTGTACCCGTCCATAGGCCAAGCACCTGCTTTCTCCTACAGACCAGGGCTGCAGGGCTCCCTATTCATAGTCCTCAAGCCTTCACAGTGTCTGTGGGTATATACTCTTAGGCCTGGCAGGCATCCATGGGATACCCCAGGTCCCAACAGGAGGTGGGGTGGTTGCAGTTTGGACTCACTAACCAGGAAGACAGAGTGACATAGGTAGTCAGATGGGGTCTTGTCAGATGTACTTTTGCCCCAGGATCTGCTAATATCTGAGCAAGCCTGCCCTTAGTTTGTGCTCTTTATCAGTGTTAAATAAAGTCTGTGTCTAGAAGTCACTCAGCAAGACAGAAATGCTTCCAAGCCAGGTCAAAACCCAAACCAGTGTGCTCACAAGATCCCAAGTGGGGTCATGTTGTAACTGAAAGCAGTGGTAAGTCTAAAGTTTGTGGTCATGTCAAGGGGCAAAAATGACTCAAAACTGGACCTGAGGAAGACAAATTTGATTTAAAACTGCTTAATGACTTAAAAGTGCTTTGAGGTTCTGTGAAACTAATCGACTATATTGGTCTCTTGCCTATGCTTTTCTGTTGTTAATAAGTAGCTCATAGTGACAAGCTGCAAACCTGCCCAGGGAAACTAAGGAATGACTTCCCAGCAGGAGACTGGGAATCCTATAGCTGAGGGCCTTGTTCTCCTCAGGAAAGAAACACAGCCGTTAGGTGCTAGCCTCTATGCAATCCTGCAGGCTGCCAGGTGCCCCAGGAGACTATAAGTCAGCAGCTCCCCAAGAACTGCCGACAGGAGGAAGTGTTTCTGATGAATCCTAGGAACCTGGAAGCCAGGACACTGTACTCAGCATTCCAGGCTGTTGTGGGCTTCTGTGCACACTGCCCTAACTTCACGCCCACTCTAATCTGGACTTTAGGATCTACATGTGTAGAACACTAACTCATGAAGGTCCTACCAGGTTGTACTATGCTCCAAGAGAGCCCTGTACAATGTAAGGCCCCTACAAAAAGAAGAGATTGTTAAAAAAAAAAAAGAAAGAAAGAAAAAGAAAAATAGAAAAAAATGTTCTGTCCAAACCAGCAAGTCTCCTTGATTCTAGATCCCTGCCACAGGTACAGAAGGAAAGTAAAACAAAACAAAAACTTCTTGAACCTCTGGGCCAGACACTACTGACAGATACACTCCGAATGTACTTGTAGGCAACCCAGATGCCAGCCCATCTCCAGAGTACTCACACCTCCTTCCACAGTACCCAGCCTCCTGGCAGGCTCTCCCAAGTTCCCTATTTTGCATGAAGGCCACTAAAAATTACCTGGTTCAAGTATCATTTTGATACCAGTCCCCTTCTCCACACCATAAAATGTCTCTTGAATTGGAACCCCTTTTAAGCCTTTGACAACTGATCCAAAACACTTACTGTCCTCATCTGCTGGTCTGTTTTGTGCTTACCACTCCAGCCAAGCAAAAATTACTTTGCAAATGAATCCCATTATGCACTCTGCTCATTCACCTTGTTAAGCCAGCACAAGAGCTTCGGCTGTTTCTGTTGTCTTTATAAAAGGACTACCTCATTTATCCAGCTTCCCTGGAATAGGCTGAGCCACAAAATTGATCTACATAAATTAATTTTCCTCTCTACCAGAAACTTAACCCTTTATGTGGCCTCAAATCCTTTTCAAAATGAGTCGTAGTATAATCAAATGAAACCTTACTTTGACCATGTTCATTTCTATAATACATTAGAAAGCCTGCCCATCTCACTAAGCAGAACATAACAAATATCGATTAATCTTTTCCTTATGGTGCAGGTCATCCTTAATGAATAACAGTAAGCATTCTAGGCTATGGCTGCGGATATAAGTGATCCAGATTGAAGCGGACTATGTGTGTGCCGTCTCCAGCGTCCTTTCCCTCTCTGCCTGGCACAATTCTCTGAAAATTCCTTCCCACCTCAAGTCCCTGCTATCAGCATGGATGCTGATAACCAGATGCAGGTACAAAGAATGTGGAGGGTAAAGTCACTGTCTTTTTCCAGAACTCCAGGAATTTGCAATCTTGTTTTTGTCAGAGCTCTGTAAGGTCTTTATTGAAGGGGAAAAAATATAGGAAGAAAAACAAAACAAAACAAAAAAACCTTCCACAATTAGCAACAAACCAGTTTTCCAAATCTCTTTATCATGTGGTTTTTACAGGCTGCAGGTACAAAGACCACAAAAATGGACTTCTTAAACAGGGTGATGCCAAAGTTCTACACAGAACTGGCAGGATGGATTTTGACAAGTCCTTGCAAAAGTCACTTTATAATTGAAGCATAATTCACAGATTAAATAAAAAAGTATTGGTATGGAGGGAAATACCCAATTTTCACAAACAAGCCTTTTGTAATCAAGATGCAATTTCTAACTGTGAGGAGAAGTGCTTTTTCTCATTCCACATTATGAAGTACTTCACAGTGATTTCTCACAGCAGATGGACAGAACCACCAGGGGAGAAGGGTCCCCTTGTTTTATTATGTATTCGATGACATTCTTTCTGTGACAGAGGTTTTTATAATGTCTACACATTAGCACACACAAAAGAGTCAATCAGTCTTAATTCTGTTTAACCATGGCACTTAATTGATCAGAATGTACTAGGGCAAAAGTAGTTAGGAAGAACTGTTAAAGACAGAACACTACCTGAATCACTACAAACCTATTCAATCATGTTCACAAATACATGACACACCACAAAACTATTTTCAATGTTGAAGGTTTGCTACTTTTTTGGTAATAATTTCCCTAACTTACTTTTTTATTAGCAAAGTCATCCATCAGAAAATGGCCCAGCGGCAGTGAGACTGTCCATTATATCTTTGTGCTTTCAACTGGCTCTAAACTGTCAAGAAGGAGTGTACCCTCTGGAAGTTGGCCTTGTAGCCACTCTCATAAACACCTGGCTCCCTGACTGGTAAAACAGGTATAGCTTTTGCTGACTCAGAATCTATAAAGAATGTGACAAAATGTTCTTTCTAACCTGAGTGAACTAATATTACGCTGAGTCACAGACTCTGCACTCTTCTCCTCAATCAAGTACAATTCAAGTTAGTGATACAATGTCCTCTGCATTGTCTGTTCTGCAGCACAAAGTTAAGAAAGACCCTAAGAGCTGGAAATAGACAGCAAAAGGATATGTAGCGTCAAACTGAAGGTGGCAACTTTGCTGGGGGGTAAGGATGTCAGAAGGAGTAGAAAAATACTTAGCAGCCAGCAGGCATGGTGGTACACATCTTTAATACCAGTACTCTGGAGGCAAAGGCAAGTAGAACTCTGTGAGTTTCAGGCTAACCTGGTCTACTTATTGAGTTCCAGGCCAGCCAGGGCTATAGAAGTCAGACCCTATCATAAAAAAAAAAAAAAAAAAAAAAGACTCAGGACCCAAGTGAGTGCAGTCAAGTCATGAATCCTGGACTGCTATAAAGTATTGCTTAGATGACATTAAAGAAGCCAATGCTACAGATGTTTATACAGTTCCTACTAGGGCTAAGGGATTGTACAGCTACAACACACGAATCAGGCATAGTTCTTATCCTACAGAAGTTCCCCAGGAAGTGAGAATCCTAAAGTCCCTATTCTTGCATATTTCATACTAATAAGATAATTATTAAAGAATTGCAGTTAGATATGATTGCCATTATTTCTCTTAATGAAGAGAAACTACAGAGTTCACAACAGTGAAAAAAGATGTCTCCGAAAGAAAAACAGACTCTGCAGGGAAAAAGGTAAAGAGTCCAACTATTATCTTCAAGTATATGAAAAGTTTTAGAGAAAGAAGTAAAAGAGAACAAGTCTGATTGAAAGCACATGAGATTTCTAGCAGATCCAGGGATCTCTGAACCATCAGAGTCCTGAAGTACTAAAACTGGTTAATGAGGGAATTGCTAGTGTTCTTTCCTGAATAATAGCTACCGGCGAGCTGAAGGTTCAAGTCAAGGAATGGGTCCTTGCTAAGAGCAAAGGTTGCCTTTCGTTCTCAGGGACGCCTTCCAGGAACACAGCTGCAGCCCCTTAGAGTCTGTCATCCTATTTGTTTGCACAAAAGTGCTGCCGTGGAAGAGACATTCTCTACCTAAAGCTAGCAGAAACTTGATGGGGAAAGACACTGGGAAAGGACACAGAGGAGTTGGGGGGCGTCTTTCCTCAGTGATTACAAGGGAATAGAAAGGATGCTATCTAATACATGTTTAGACTGAGACATATCCCCTCACGCCACCCAGGTGATCCTGCTGAGGGCAGGAATGCAGCCGTCACCTCTCAGAGGCTCCTGCTCTGAAGCTCCATGTTCCCAACTTAAGGGCACAGCCAGGCTTTTCCCAGAATGATCTGCTCCTGGGACATGACTACCGAAAGCTGCTGTGTGACTACCCATCTATGTGCTGCCAGTGAGCACCCACCACATGACTATCTGGGGTACAGGTGAGACAGTGACACCAGGACTGAATGCTCTAACAGGCACACAGGGATGGGAGAACCATTCACCACACAGGTGTCAACTCTAAAAGTAAAAACCAAAAAGCACTCCAGCACCATGTGCATGTGAGAACAGTGTTTGTATTGATGAGCATATGCAATAAAAGTTAAAGAATAAAAGAGGAAAGCAGCATTCCCTGCAAAATTTATGGTAATATATAAGAAATTTCTAAGAAAATCTGTAATGAGAAGCTTTAAAAATCATCTAAAAATTTTTAGTTCAACTAAAGAAAACATATCAACATAAAAGAGAAGTTGGGGTCTTCCCTTTATACCTTAAGAAAACAAAAGCATGTAAGAACTGTCACACACAAAACAAACAAACAAACCACCATTACATCTGGGTCAGACACAGTCCCCAGTGAGTCTGTGCAGAGTTTAAATACTTTAACTTTCACTTCCCCTATTCCTGAACTCCCAGAGGTCAGAGGCCAAGTCTTTGTCATTTCTCCAAACACAGAACCTGCCATGAGGCCCAGGACACAGCAGAGCCTTTGTAAATGTTTGCTGAAAGAATACATGACAGATGCACCCTGGTCTGCGGAATGAGGGAACAAATAGGGAGTTCAGAGAGTAGAGGCAACATAAAAATACATGGCCCAAATCACAGCCTAACTCATACTCACCAGCATCAACCCCCAAGACTCTCAGTTTCTTTTAAAGAAAAAAATAAAGATCTTCCTGTACTCGGGGTTTTCAATTTTCTGTTGTATTTTCCCCTCCTTCAACAAGGTATTGTCACATGAAATGGAGCTATTATAAGCTTGGGCACAAAGTCTGCTGGTTGTATTCTGAATCCGGCCTTTGACTGCAACCCCAAGCGGTTGCATCGTCACACTAAGGCTACAAGAAAGCACTAGCAAAGCGTGCATTCTGAGAACAATAAGAAATGCACACATATTCTACCCTCTTGATCATCACTACTTTGTTCCACACAAACCGCAAAGGTAGATCCTTAAGACTGATCTCTATGGGAGAAAGGAAGAAAGAAAAAAAGGAGCACAAAACATAAACTATGAAGGATGTAAGCAGCTATAATTTGCATAAAGCTCTCCGTTTTCTTTGCTAAGAAATTCATGTTTAATTGCTTAATGAGGCAGACTCTGGCATGTGGCTGGGTAGGAGCCTCTCCTCTAAGAAGAACTAGTAAGCAACCTTTGGGGACTTCTTATCCAGCCTGCCGTCTTGTGTAGGAATGGGTCCTTGATAAGGGCAAAGGTTATCTTTCATTCTTAAGGATACCTTCCAGGAACACAGCTGAAAAGCCCCTGAAATTCTGCCGTACTATTTGTTTGCACATTTTTAACATGGCACAAAAGTGCTGCTATGGAAGAGACATTCTCTACTTGAAACCGGCAGAAGCTTGATGGGAATAAAGGCTCTGGAAAGGTCACAGAAGAGTAAAAAAAAAAAAAAAAAAAATGCTTTCTTCTGTGGCCATGGGGGTTTATTGTTGCTGGTTCCCAAACTAGAAAAGGAATAGCAGGAGATTAATAATTGAAATTGAAATGTTGCTTGCTTTCTAAACTATTTGAGGGTTCTGCTTTTCCTGGAGTCATCAAGCCTGTAAGCACTTGGAAGACAGGAGGACTGAGAAAATGCCTGCCCTAGGCAGCGACTCTACTAAATGTACCAGGTTCTAACAGTGTCCTCACACAATCCAGTAAAGGCCAAAAGTTCGGAGAAGTAGGATACCAAGGTCATAAGCTAGATTCAAACTCCAGTTCCTCTGATTTAAGTGTCCACCACCCTACCCAGTATCAGGGATAAAACCAATGAGTTTTGATTCACTCTTCAAATGTAACAAGGGAAAACAACAGTTACACTTACTCAATTAAAAAGTAAAACACAAACACAGGCAAACATATTACCCAGGATGCACCCTAAAATCTTTTTGAGGGAAAATGATTCAGAATCTTGTTTCTTGTTCTGCACCCTGGTGGCCAGGTGTTCGGGTCCATCTGATGAGGACTTGAGCATGGCAGTGTTTACAAGTCTGAATGTGAAAGGGTCTTTGGTCCTTCACTCTCATCAACAATCCACATCTCAAGTAAGTGCGACATCGTTAACACGGAATTTAGGTCCCTCTAATTGGGAACCCATAGATATATGGACCCCTGTGGTTGACCTTTGCACTACATACAAAAAAGGCCTTGGTAAGCAAGTTGATGGAAAAATATAATCACAAGGCAAATGTTTAACCTTCTAAAGAAAATACCTTCCCCCCCTTTTTTAGAAGAAGTTTAACTTGATCAGTATCAAGTGACTGAAAACTAATGTGATATTTATAAACCTATTCTTAAAGACAGTCCTAGAAGACTGATTACACTTTGCCACTTATTAATTCATATTACCAAATATGCTTTGTTTAAAAAACAGCACTCCTATCTAAATGTCTACATTCCAGCCTTCACTCGATATTCCAGTCACGCTCCATTTGAGAAATTCCAGCTAAAAACGTCTCACGTGTCATCAGACTTCTGAGAAGAATCATGTGGAACTATTAGGAGGAAAAATACTTCCTCTTAGTAAAATCTGCAGGAAAAAGCCCTGCTCATTTAAGACACCCCCCTCTGTCTCTCTCTCTGTCTCTCTCTCTCTCTGTCTCTGTCTCTCTCTCTCAGAGTCCCTGGGTTCTGGTTGAAATGTAATAAAAATGAGGTTCACTGAATCCATAGATTGCCACTGAGGTCGAGGGAGAGGTCACTGTAGTCTTGGACACACTCACCGCTGTGAGTGAATGTAGGTCCTTGACTACGGAGGTCATTTATCTGTCTCAAAGCACGCCTAACAGACTATCCTTAAAAAGACCAGGCCTGAGCTTTGGGCTAAGTGATTCTGGGCTGATAGAGAAGCAGTGCTGAGCAGGACTAGGAAAATAATTATGAAGATGTAAAGAGATGCTCCCATAGAATAAAAAGCTACAAACAAAAGAAAACAGTTAAGAGAACCCACAGAGAAGATTCAAAAAAAAAAAAAAAAAAACAGGGTTGAAAGAGGGTTGTCTGGAATAGAGTAGGGCAAATAAAACTCTGATCTGAGACCCCTGAGCTCTACAGTCCTCCACTGAAACACCTTACACACCTGTAATTCTTTCTATGACACAATCAGTAAAAGAACAAGGTCCTAGGACCAACCAGGCTAGGTGCTAGCACCCCAGGGATAGCCTACATTCTCATGAATTTCAAGTGAAATAACATGAAAAATGAAGTTCCCAAGGTGGCCTTGCACAAAGTTGACAAAACACATCCCAACCCACCTACCCAGCCCCCTAAAAGAGCAATTTTTATTCCTCTATTAGCTGTGAATTCAATGCCAAGTTCCTTCTAAAATGCTCACCCCGAGTGTCCAGCAGAGGGAGTCTCAAGGAGGTACTTAATAAAGAGAAAACTGTTTAATTTTAACACTCTAGACAGTGGAAGCTTTGACTGCAGCCCCCTCCCCTAGACACAGATGAACAATGAATGCCCGACATGGGCTCTCCTTCATGTTCACATCTCCACTGGCATGTTCCTATTCTGCGTGGTGGACTGATGAGAAATTTGTTTTGTTTTGTGGAACGGTTAAATGGACCTTGTGTTCTTCAGAATCAAAGAGGAAAGCCCCTGGAATAACATTTCTCTGCTGCTCTCTAAACAGCCCCTTTGTTTCTAAAAGACTTTGGAAAAAATATTTACAGTCCATAGGTTATTTACAGGCTCGTTATCCGGAGCCTGAGAGGTAACTTTATTTCATACAGAAACCTAATTCATTTGGAGCCTGGAACTAATAACAGATTTTCTTTTCAGATAAGTTTTTTTTTTTTTTTTTTTTTTTTAATCAGCCTCTCCTGACAGAGATAAAACTATTAATGAGATCCCTGTTTCACTCGGCCCAACAGTTCCCGGGGTTTATAGGATTACAATCTTCCCTCGCCCCTCCTCTTGATTCCTGGCAAAGCCGTTTCCCTCTCATTTGCGATTTCATCCACAGAATATCTGAACAAAACCAAAAGAAAGCCAGATGAACCCACGCTAAAAGTACCGTAAAAGGCTGCTATTTGGATGATTTCACGAGAGAAACATTTTCACGATGAAATAACTGAAAAAAAAAAAAAAAATCAGGCACACTTTGGTTGAAAGATCCCCCGTACTACCAACACACAAAAACACACAAGAAGTGTAAAAACTTAGTTGATTCGGGTTTGGTTTTCTCGCTGCAAGCTGACGGAACTGCCGGAGGAGAACCGAAAGAGCGTGCGAGGCAGCTGTACCGCCTTACCTTTTCTTTCTTCTGAGGACAGTCAGCCGGGGGAAATCGGCCAAGGCCAGGTGAAGGCGCACGGCCCCGATCTACCCAGGCCGAGGCAGAAACCCTTCCTTCGCCCCCCCCCCCCCCCCCCCCATAAAAAGCCAAACTCCATTCTCCCTTCCACACGCCAACTGCGGGGAAATTTTGAGCCTATTTCATTGTTCTGCCTGGGTCTGAAATGGACTTTTCATCTCTCCCCTCTCTCGCCGCTTGGCCCCTTACAATCGGATTCCACAGCCGCCGCCACCTCCACCCCCCAAAAATCGGAGGCTCGGGAAGAATAAAGGAGTGTGGGCTGGGAGCGGAGCTGTTTGGAAAGAGGCGCAGAGAGGACGGACAAGTAGAAAGGAGATCGCTTAAAGGTAATGGGGGAGGATGGCATCACCTTCATTTATCGCAACCGAGAGCAGTCGCGGAGCCGTCTTTTTCCCACACGCCGCCCCCATTTCTTTTCTTTGGGCAGCAGCCCACCGGCACACACCCCCCAGCCGCCTTCCCCGCCCTGGAAGGAGACCCTGCCCCGGGCCGGCTCCGGGCCGTGTGGGCCCGGGCCGGGGGCCCCCGGGAGGGTCGCGAGCCCCCGCGGCCAGGGCCCGGCGCTGCGGCCGGGGGCTGCCGGGCGAGGGGCCGCGGGCAGAACAAAGCTGCGGGGGCCGCGGCCGGCCGAGCGAGCGGGGGGCGCGGGCCGGGCGCCGCTTACCTTCGTACACGGGGGCCATCGGGGCCGGGGTGTCCGCGGTTCATGGCAACGGAGAAGGGAACACGGCGCGCGAGCTCGGCCCCCTCAGCCTCAGTGGGAATCTGCCATCTTGAGCCTGTGTCTCCGCTCTCGGCGCAGCCCAGGCCGCCAGCGCCCGCATCACCGCCTCACTTGGCCGGCGCCGGGGGAGGGGGCCGGGCGGGCGCGTCGCCG
>NW_026586550.1:11145206-11157998 GCF_907164565.1 Psammomys obesus
GCCGCCGCCGTAGCCGCGGCCCGGGCCCTGCGCGGGGGGCTCGGCCGGCCCGGGGCGGCTAGGGCGCCGAGGCCAGGGGCCGGGCGGGTCCGCGAGGGCGGGAGCCGGGGCGGGCTGCGGCGGCCAGGGCCGGGCCGGAGCTCAGCTCCGCATGGCTGTGAGGCGGGGGCGCCGGCAAAAGTTACCCGGGAGGAGCAGGGGGGGGGGGCGGGGGCGGGGCGGCGCGGCCGGGCGCGAGCGGGCGGGCGGGCAGGCGCGAGCGAACGAGCCGGGAAGAGCCCCAGGGAGTCCGCGCGCAATCGAGCGCCGATGGCACGGATGCGAGGCGGGGAAGGCCGAGCCGAAGGGCAGAGCCGGGCGGCGGCGGGGGCCGAGCGCCGCCCGAGGGGAGCCGAGCGGGCCGGGCGAGCCGGGCGGTGCGGGAGTGCGCTGCGCCGGGCCCGCGGCCGCCGACCGGAGCTCCGCGGTGGGGGCGGCCACAACTTTGTGCGCGCGTGCTTGGGAGCGCGCGCGTGGCTGTGCGCGCGCCGGCCGGGCCGGGGAGCGCGAGCCGCTGCCGCCGACAGCGGTCCCGCCGCGGGGCAAAGTGTCTCGGTCTCAGCGCGTGCGGGCCCCGCTCTAGCGGGCGCTCGAGGGGAATGAATGGAGGGAGTGGGCGCGTAGTCCTCTCGGGAGGATGCCCCCGGAGCTCCCCGCACGCCCGGGGAAAACAACACCGGGATGGAAGCCTGACCCCGATGTTTGAAGAGTCCTCTTCGTCATCCGGGTGGGAGGCTCCCACCTAGCGGTTCCCCGGGTTTGCTTTTTTCTCTCCTCACTTTGGGGGCCGGCCCGAGCAAAACGTTCTTTAAATTCTCCCAGCCTGGATCCCTGCCCTGGTTTGCCTCTCCAGCTCGCTTCTGAATGTCTGCACAGGACGCCCTGCCTTTGCCTCCAACTTAGGAAAACTTGTTGAGTCCTGATACACGAATAGACCGCAAAATAAATTAAGTGGGTGGCAACACGCTCTTGAAAATCCAAAAATATTAGAATTCAACAGAGAAATATTAGAGCCCATTGCCTTTAGAAAGGGCAGTGCTGTCTCAAAGCCCTTTATTTTCAGGTGTGAATACACCTGATGTAAATTGTATTTCCTACCTGTGGATCATAGGTCAACAACAGTTTAAAAGCTATCTTGAGGGGTGGGGATGTAAAATCATGGCCTCTAACTCTACACAACTTTCTTTAAAACAAGCCCCATTATTTTCTTTTATTCTAAAGGCCTTTATTTTCCCAGTATCCTTCCAGTCTCTGTATCCCGGGCTCATTCTCCTCCCAAAATGAAAGACAAGCTAGCTCCTGCTCGCACTTAGCCGGCTTTGTTGCTAGGAAATAATTTTCTCTTCATCTTGTAAGGGTCCTTGACGGCCCATCTTCTTTGCCTCAGTATTTACCACTGAGTACTCTAGTGCTTCCCTTCGCCTAATGTCATTCCTGTCTGTAGACTCTTAGACTACCATTAGTAAGGGGAAGCTCGGAGATCATGTGGGCCTGCCATGGCTTTTTGCAGTTGGAGAAAAGAAGCCCACAGTAGTAAAAGGATGCAGTCCAGTGATACAAAGTATTGAACTGTAACCTTCAGGTCTCCAGGCCGCCATGCTGGTCTGGCTTCACACCCTTCCTTCATCCCTTTCTTTCTATCTCCTTGTAATCCTTAACTGGTCTCCTTAGATTTGTTCATGACCAGTTGCTGCTAACCACTGCTGCTCTCCCATAGCACATAGTTCTGGCCATTCCATGCTCCTGCTTCTATCCTATAAAGACTCAACTTCATGTAAGTTTCTTAGTTTCTTGGCTTTTAGTCAAGACAGACAGGTTCCAACTTACCTCTCCAAGGACATGATTTCAGCAAATCACTGCCTCGCCAGCCAGACTGGTTTACCTGGGGTCCTCTGCCAGCCTTGCTCATCCATGCCTTTGCCCAAAATTTCATTTTCCCACAAGTGATGCCTTCTCTCTTTAAATAATTCCTACCTGTGGGTTGGCTCAATCCCTCCACCCAAATAAAATGTGATGAAGACAAGTCTGAGTTCAAATCCCAGCTCTCCCACTTAGCAGGTGTGTGAACTTGGTCTCCTTGCCTGACCTCACTGAGCCTTGGTTTGTACATCTTGATTATAAATAAAAAAAGTGGTATTAACAGTACGCTTCCCTGTACCCACCAGCTTCTAGCCCGCCTTTCCCACATAGATATGCTTATGGTTTCCTGTGCCTGTTTCCATGCCGGTCAACAGAACTTTCTGCGGTGCTGCCAGGCTTCATCCGCTTGTGGCCCTTGAACACATGAAGAAATGTAGCTCGTGTAACTGAAGAACTAAACATTAATTTTAATGGGCACATGTGGCTAGTGGCTACCATATTGGGCAGTGTGTTTCTGTCTGTAAGCTCAGTAAGGGCAAAAACCACACGGGTCTTGTTTATCATCTCTAGCAGCTACACATTGCCTGATACATGGTAGGCAGTAGGTAATGACAATTTATCCTGTCCCCACCCGCGTCAGCACAACATTTGGGAACTTGATTTTTTTTTTAAGTATTTAATATAGTAATACTTACTATTCCAAACACTTCCCTGTGACCAGCCCCACTAATTTTTTTTTTAATTTCTTCTTTCCCTAGGCTGAACCCGCCTTTTTGGTGTAAATATTCTGCCACACACCTGCACTGGGAGCTCCTTGGGGCAAGTTCTCCAGCATGTTTGCTTGGATAACCCTCACCTCAGCACTTGTGCCTGGTTAATAATGGCCTCTAGCTCCATCCAAGATGCTGGTGAGCAGGCGGTAGCCTAGGTAGTCCCAGTCTCTGGAATGCCTCCCGAACACACGAGCACATACACACACACACACACACACACACACACACACACATACACTATGCAATAAAATGAAAGTGGCTTGTGTTAGCAGAAAAAAATCTTGATGTTCTTTCCCATGGGAAAGCAGACACTGTGGGCAAAAATGGAGTCTCAAGAAAGAAGAACACGAGAGAGCCATATTAGTAAGGCACCCACCTCCTTTTTAGGCCACTATGACTATAGCTGTCCCTATGGATGCAAAACCTCATTTGAGGAAAGAAAAAGGAAAACAATCCAGTTGAGCTAGCATTCTCGGTATCAAATAGATGGAAGAACTGTTATTGAAAAGAGCTTCAATTTTTCTCTTACTAACTGCCAGGCTGAGGAGACCTAATTATCTCCTTTCCCTGTAGTGACTGCAGTCAAATAGGTCCAAGCATAAACTAACTGCAAAGTGTTATTGTGGTAAGGTATAGGGGCAGGAAGGAGACTGTCTGAGATGTGGCCTGAGGAGCATAAGTGTCTAAACAGTGGGAAGAGGAGAAAGCTACCTGTGGATGAGAAGGCAGAGAAACAGGTGGACAGTCAGGTAGGGAGACAGGAGGACATCAACACCACAGAGCAAAAGGCATTTGTAGAGGCAGAATGATCTGCAGTGCTGCCTGGTCCCGAGGGCAACCATTCGAGGAGACAGCAAGGCCTGCATATCTAGATTCCTTTGACAGACACCTTTGTGCTCTCTGTTCTGTTCTGAGAAGTTTATAACTACAAACTCATTTAATAAACTAGACATCCATAGAACTCTAGGTAGCCACAATGCAAAGCAACTTCAAGATGTTTAGAAGAGAGGGAAAAAAGGCAAGAAAACTAGCAAGAAGTCTGTAGTCATCTATGTCAAATACCTCTTCTTTTTAAAAAGACATATTTGTTTTATTTTATGTAGTTGAGCATTTCCCCTGTGTGTATGTGTATACACTTCATTTACGCCTGGTGCCTGAGGACGTGGGAAGAAAGAGTCCATGATGGTTAGGTTTATGTCAACTGGACAGAAACTAGAGTCATCAGAGAGGAGGGAGCCTCACTGAGAAAAGGCCTCCCTAAGACTGGGTAGTAAGCAAGCCTGTAGGGCATTTTCTTACCTGATGGGGAAGGCCCAGCACAGTGTGGGTGGTGCCATCCCTGGGCTGGTGGTCCTGAGTTCTGTAAGAGAGCAGGCTGAGCAAGCCTTAAGGAGCAAGCATGTAAGCAGCACTTCCCCATTGCCTCTGCATCAGCTCCTGCCTCCGGGTTCCTGCTCCACTTGAGTTCCTGCCCTTACTGCTTTTGATGATGAATTGTTATATGAAACTGTGAATGACGTAAACCCTTTCCTTCCCAAGCTGCCTTTGGGTTGCTTTTGGTCATTGTGTTTCATAGTAGCAATAGTAGCCTTAACTAAGACAGGGTCAGATAGATTCCCTAGAACCAGGATTATGAACAGTTGTTAGCTACACTGTGGGTGCTGGGAACTCTGGGTCTTCTGCGAAAGAGCAGCAAGCGCTCTTAACCACTGAGTTGTCACTCCATGCCCCAGCCACCTCTTCTTAATTCACCTTTCAACAAATTGGAACAAGCCCTTAGTCTCTCTAGAGCTAGAAATGTGGACAAGCCTTGGCCTCATTTCAGTGTCCTTTTGCTCACATGACAGGTAACAAGGAGTCTCGCTCTGTATTTGTGTCTACAGTTGTGAAAACACACATCACAGTATCTTCAAGGCCACCAGATGGGGATAGTGGTCTTTAGGGTACATACATTAGAGGTGTGGGTCTTGTCATTCCCCCCCAAGGTGTTCGGAGCAGGGTGTCTGTATCAGTTGCACCTTGTTCTGACGTGGTGTCCATTATTCTCGCTTTCCTGACCGCCTCTTATTTCTGAATCTGAGCCTGTGGTCTGTCTATTAAAGATGTGCCTAAAGGAAGCAGGTCACACTCTCAAGTTCTGGCTCTCAAAATCACCTCTGTGAGCAAGGGAGATGGCTTCATTTGTAAAGTGCTTGCCTTGCAAGCATGAGAAGCTGAGTTAGATCCCTAAAACCCACAAATAAAGGAGGCTGGGTGTGGTAACACTCATTTGTAATCCAGTCAGGCGGATCCCTGGGGTTCAGAGGCCAACAAAGTAGTCTACTTGGTGAATTACAGTCAGTAATAAGAGAAAGCCAGCAAACAAAGATGGGAAGGAGGGAGGGAGGGAAGAAGAAAAAGTTGAGGGAAGATAGGAACTTCTGAGCCATGGCACCCGAGTTGTTCCCTCGCCTCTACATGCACAGGGACACACTCACAGACACAAAGTGGACCTCTCTTCTCTCGTTTCTCCTTCGGCCTTTCTTGTCCCTGTCTTCTCTCTGGCATTGTGCCTGTCTGTTTTTCTTTTTTTTTTTATCTTTCCACATATTCTTTATTATCTACTCCTCTTTTCTCTTTTGATTCTGTTATTTCTTTCTTTCTCTCTTTCTTTGTTTTGAGACAGGATTTCTGTGTAGCCCTGGCTGTCCTGGACTCCCTTTATAAACCAGGCTGGCCTCAAACTTACAGAGATCCGTGTGCCTCTGATTCTGTTTCTTAACAATCATAATATAACCCAATTTTGTTTTATTAGCTTTTTTATTGGTTATTTTTAATAAATTTGCTTGTATTTTTGCTTTCAACTATTGCTTGGTTTCAATGATCTTTTTGTAAGAGAGTGGTATTTAACAGTGATACTTCAGTGACAAATATCACACCCACAGAGAATTTTGAAAGAGTAGATAGTGCATTCAAATGAGCAATGATAGCAAAGGGCTTTAAGGGCAAAGGTAGACTAGACCTGAGCCTTGGCAGAGCAAAGGGATACAACAGATGCTGCAGCCTTACAGGACTTGCAGGAACAAGGCCAGGATGACAGGAGAAACATCATTCATTTTCTGTTTCTGTTTATAGAAGAAAAACAAACAGACACCTGGACAGGGGTGTGGGGAAGGCAAGGTGATGCCCAAAGAGCACTTAGCTGAAAGGAGTTAGGAAGAACAAAATGACAGGATGTAATCCACCGATGCATGAGAAAGACTCTGTGATGAAGGTGCCAGGAAGGTAGGGCAGTTTTGCTGGAGGTTGCGGGAATGGCAGGCTGAGGTGGACTTGTCCATAAGAAGTAGTTCTGAGGGGTAACCAGGCCCTGGGGTGATGGGAAGGAAGGTAGGAGCTCCTTGTCTACATTCAGGTGAGGCTGAGCTTGGGCAAACTAGGCAGAGATTGTACCCAGAGAAGCCTGGGAGAAGGAGGTAGCAAGAAAAGGCTGAAGGAAGTTCCTTCGCAAGGCCGGCGGCTGTTAAATCAAGCCAAGCTGGCCCAGGGATGAATCAGAGGGCACCAGCATTGCTGGGTATCGTGTTTACACTGAAAGTTTCTCCCTGCTGACATGCGCCTGCCCTATGAGGCAGTCCCTGGAGGACTTGACCCTTGTGGCAGAGAGGACTGTTGGACTGACACTGACCTGCAGCTGTTGGTGACCTCTCCGATGCCCAGCCCAGCGTCTCCCCTCATTCCCTCCCCGCTGGGCCTCTTAAGCACTGTCATTGCTCTTCAGTCACTCTCCTCTCTCTGCAAATGGTTTCAAGTTTCCCTTCAACTTCCCTGGTCATTTTCTTCTTTCTCCATCTTTCTCTCTCTCCCCCACCCCGTCCTTGAGAAATTCAATTCATCCACTGTCCTCTGACTGCTTATTTTGTGCTAAATTCTATAGCAAGAGCTGGGAGTATAAAAGCCACAGCCCTGGCTTTTGAGGTGCTCAAGTTCAAAGAAAAAGCATCACTGAAAGCACAAACACAACAGGATGAGCCCTGAGCCCTGTTGTGCATGCATACCTGTAGTCTGAAGGCAGTCGGGGGGGGGGGCGTGAATTGGTAAAGATGTGCTTGGGACAGGGGTGATGGCACATCTGTGCCCAGCCTGTGGCTTCTGGCCGCGGACAGCAACATAGAACAAGTTTGTACATCCAGGATCCGTACAAAATGAGCATACTGCCAAACAGGAAACTGGAGGAGGACGCTGGGATGGAGAAGGACACTCGGGACATCAGGCCAATGAGGATCCTGCCCCAGGTGTGGCCAGAAAATGAGTGTGATTCTGAACATGTTGAGTTCAAGGTTTCTGGGCTATTTAGACCAGGGTGCTCAGCTGCAGGTGGGTGTCTAACCCAGGGGGGGGGGGGGGTGGACTCACACAGGGAAGTCATACGGTTGTGTTTCTCAAAGTACGACCCTTGTGCTGCCTGCATCAAAACCTCACAGGAGATAACTAGAGATGAAGGATGCAGGGCTAGCCCCAAAACTCCTGACTCGTGAATCCAGGGGTGGTACACGGATTAGCATTTAATTTACTCCCTCTGGGACAGATTGCATAGCGCTATTCTGTAACCACTTCATCTGCCTGGAGGCTGGGGACTGCTTCCTCTCCTCATCCTGGCCTGCCCTCAGCTCTTCCTGCTCTGCTCGCTCTCTCTTGTGTATGTCATTTGGGCTGATCTTCGCATTTACGGAGTGTCCCTAGCTCTGGCCCCACATTTCCAAAAGCCTTCTAGACACCTCTACCAAATGGAGCTCATCTGCTTTTCTTGGAGAGCCACCTCCTCCTGAGCTTCTGCAGCCATCTTCAATCCATGGGAATGCCCCACTGTGTCTCCCGTTACAGGTCCTACCCTGGTTCTCATTCCTCTCCGCCTGCACCGCCAGTGTCCAGTCAGCCCCCACTTAGACACCCTGACTCCCGTCTTTTTTTTCTCGGTTGTATGTAACTTGTTGATAAAATTGTCTTCCTGCAGCTACACTGTTGCTCAGACATGGTGAGTCACTGCCTGCCCAGCAAACCTTAATCACCATAACCAGACACTTGAATCTCATTGTCATCTGCCCCAAACCAACCTTCCAGTCTCATTCCCCACTCTTGCCCCACCTGTGTCCTGAGCAGTGGCCACACCCTTAGTCCCCTGCATACGCCCTCCTGTCTGTTTTCTCCATCCTTTCAGACCCCTTCTTTCAGGAAGCCCTGCCTGACACTCCCACCTGCATCCCAGAAGTTACTCTTTGGTTTCCTCATCTGTGGAATGGGATAATGATGTCTGCATTGGTAGACATCATCAGAGGACAAAGGCATCTTGTGAATGCCTTTGTGAAGTGCTGTAGTGTCAGACATGGAGGAGGAGCTTTGCAGGTGCACCGAGTTGGTGAAAAAGGGTACATTCCTAAGCAATCTTTAAAGTGTGACCTTGGAATACAGAATGTGACTGAATGTAAGGGAGAATTTAGTCTTGGGGTTACATGTTTTAAGTTTAGCTAAGGTTCACATGGTCCCACAGCTTCAAAGTTTTAGGATCCTTTTGCTTGGTTTCCTGGAGCTTTTGCTCTAGGGCGGGCACATGAGGCATGCACTGTGGGTTTTATTTGAACAGCAATGTGCCTGCCCCAGGAGTGATAATCTAAGTCAACTTATGATAAAGCAATCATGTTCCAGTGGCAGCTGTGTTCTGTTCTAGCCAAGGAGGTAATAGGTGAGATTTGGGGCTACTGGGAAAAGTGGTTTATTTCTTGAAAGATTATCCTATGGGATCCCCACACCCCTCCCCCACCCCACTCCACAAGCCTTCGGCCTGTCACAGTAGAATGGGATACTTAGTTGCTCCTGGAGGTTTAAGGAGTCAAAGAGGTGGAGGTGAGGAGGTGAAGGAAGCTTGGAAGCGCTGACCTCTGATCTGATTGACACAAGCCACCTCTCCATGAATGTTCCTGCCACAGGCCAACACATCCGCATAGCTAGCATCTTAATTTATTTAAAACATCAATTTTGTCATTTCTTGATAGTATTTTTTTATCACTGTTGACATGTAGCTCTTTAAAAATATTTCTATAGCCTCAAAGTGTAAAAAAAAAATAATTTTTTTAAAAGAAACAAAGGATCCTTTGTCGTGGAATCCTGAGGACTTTGTGCTGTATGTGTGAGATGAATTAGAATTTTAAATAATTTGCAATATGGCAATATCTTCCATTCACATTCCATTTGCCCTGGGTTGTACTTGATCAGCACTCAGAGCTGTCAATTTGTTTATCTTTCCTTTAGGAGACAGATACTGCCTCGCTGAACTGAGCTAGTTTATTTTATCTCCTTGAACTGGATGCTTAAATAGAAAGCAGAGCAGCAAAAAGAGCTCTCTTTTTTTTCCTTTCCCCTATTTATAACCCCCCACATACTTTCTTGGTCCTTCTGACATTATTTCATTGATTCCAACGTTGACTGCCTGTGGTGGTGTACACCTGTAATCCCAGAACTCATGAGACAGAGAGAGAAAGATTGAGACCCTGAGGCTAGGACTGGGGTGACTCAGAGGTAGGGCTAGTACTGCCCTCCCTCACCCCCTCCCCAATTGAGACTATTCTGTGCTAGGTAGAGAATTCCAGGCTAACCTAGACTTACTAAAATATAGTGAGATCTTGTCTCAACAAAGCCAAAACAAGCCTTTGAATGTTAAGTACTTAGAGAGTGGAGAGCAGTGGGAAGGATAGAGGGGTGCAATGGGCTGGTATATAAGACGCCACTATACAAGACGCCACCGCTGGGCACCTGAGCATTAGACAAGCCAGGCAATGGCTTGAGGATGGCCTGGGAGAGAATGTGTTAGAAACTTAGGCCCATGGGCCACTACAGGAGGTGCCGCTCTTGTCCACCCCACTGAACAACCTGTCTTGTTAGCCTTGCTATCCTTTCCTCAGATCCATTCTTCTTTTCCTACTATCTGTAATCCTTGCTTTGTTTTGAGAAAAAGGATCTCAGATAGAGCTAGTCTTGAACTCTGTAGAGCTATGGTAACCTTGAGTTCCTCATCTTCCTGCAACCACCTCCTGAGTGCTGGGATTATGTTTCCAATAGAGGCTTTTAAGAGAGGGATAGAAAAAGATGTCAGGTTGCAAAAGAAACCAAGTATATTGAGACACAGTTACTAAGTATCTGTTTATTGATACACTAAAGAACAAGATGTAATCAGAAGCCCAATAGCTACAAAGTAGCAAGGAATAGAAACAATAGTTCAAGAGATCTCTAACAGCTGCTGAAAAGATAGAAAATATCTGTGATTTCTAGCAACAAAATTTTAGTTGTTGCTACTAGTGCGCTGGTAGACTGAGGTTTTAAGATCAATGAAAATAAAAATACCCCTGCCTCCTGCCTATTCAAATTTATGCCCCTCCATTGCCATCCACGAGTCAGCCCTTATGGATCTGGGACTCTAAAACAAAAATTCCCATTCTAAACCACAGTAACACACACCTATAATTCTAGCACTTAGGAGCCTGAAGCAATAGGATCACTTTGAGTTCAAGGCCAGTCAGTCTGGGTTACATAGTGAGTTCAAGACCAGCCTAGGCTATGTGGCAAGACTGTGTCAAAAAAGAAAAAGAAAAAGAAAAAGAAAAAGAAAAAGAAAAAGAAAAAGAAAAAGAAAAAGAAAAAGAAAAAGAAAAAAATCCTGTTCTTAGCCTATTTCCCTGGGTTTCTTTTGTTGTTGTTGGCTGAATTTTGTTTTTATTTTCTTGTATAGCTTTCATAGTCTTCTAACAAATTATTTGCTTATTTCTTGTTTTTAAATTCCATTTTTTTTTATTGTTCCTGTTAAGATGTAAATTCTGTGCAGGGTTTGGCTGTTTTGCTCACTGATACATGTCTAGAATAGCGCTGACATTTATTAGAGGCTTCCTCGGTACTAATTATCCAGTGGTAGCCAGACTGTACCAGTGTGGGCAAGGAGGCAGGGCCAGGTGTTTTCATGCTTCCTCTAGTTCCCTGTAATTTCATACCCCACCCCCACCCTGCCCCAGTATTCTCCAGCTCAAGAAGTATTTAAGAAAAGGCAGATTCAGGCTTTGCCATCGGGAGCGTATAGGTACCTGGGAAGTTACAAAGGATATGATTTTTGGAGTTAAGCTAATATAATTATCATCTATTTCTGTATCACAGTTGCACCATGATTACAGGCACATTTGTTAACTTTCCTGTGACTTGGGTTTTTATTTTGTTTGTTGTTGTGTCTGTTTTATTTTCCTTTTCCTTGTCACTTATTAATCAATCATTAGAGGGTTTACTACATGCCTGCTCCTGTATGTACTAGTGTTCCAGCGAGGAAAAAGACAAGTAAAACAGGTTACAAGCAAGACAGCAATGATCATGCTCTGATGAACCAGTGACAAGGTGCAAGATTTGGGGGACTCCTGAGGCGCACCAAATTCACTTCTAGCATACTGCCACAGTCAAGGGAAGAAAAAAAAAGGTCATTCCACTGAACTTCAAATAAGCTTCTTCTCCTTCCCTCCTCCCTTCTCTCTCTGCTGATTTTTCTCCATGTCTGGAACAGTACCAAGGAGGATCTAAATTCACAATCCATGCCAAGAGTTAGGAAATCTTTTTTCCACCCCCAGCTATCCCAGGGCTTCCTCAGGTAGATTAAATTAAACTCTCACCTTCTTCCTAGGGGTGAAAGAGTTGGGCAGGTTAGGGTTTCAGGGCTCTTTGGTGGTTGGTAGAGAGGAAGGCTGTGAACACCCTCTTACACTGATTTTGCCCACCCCGGGAGCACACAGGACAGGGATAGTGTGAAGGAAGTGACATGAAAACAAACCTTTAATGTTAGGACAAAGCAGCACAGCTATGGAACGAGAGCGCACAGAGCTCAGCTGAGGGACACTCAGCCTGACTAGCGCAGAAGGGATGACCAGGAGGCTTCTCAGAGAGGCTGAAGGGAAGGGTGGGGGGAGGGAGGTCAGAGAGGAGCAGGTGTATCAGGCAAGGCTTTCTGAACCCAGTCAAAGAGCTGGAGTTTGCTCAGAGATAATGGAAGATAAGGAGCCACAAGATGAGCTACAGGTGATTAAAAACCCTTCTTGGCTGCAGAGAGGCCCACAAAGAGGCAATGTGAGGAGGCGATTGTGATTATAAAGGGCAGTAGAAACTTAGTTTCAAGAAACATTCCAGAGTTGAAGTTTATATAGCTAATGACTATGGGGTGTGTGTGTGTGTGTGTGTGTGTGTGTGTGTGTGTGCGCCAACATTTAGGGTTGTTCCTCAGGAGCTGTCCCCTCTTGTTTTTGAGACAAGATCTCTTACTGAACCTCAAGCCAGGGAAATGTTATGAGCTCTAGTTCATGTATTTATTTGTTTATTGCTGTCATTGTGTCTGTGTGTGCATACAGGTGTACACGTCACAGAATATGTGTCAATGTCAGGGGACAATACTGAAGAGTCAGTTCTCTCCTTTCTCGGTTAGCTCTGGGGACTGAACCCAGGTTCTGAGGCTTGTAGAGCAAGTGCCTTTACCTGATGAGCCATTTGCTAGCCCTCTCTGTATACACTTTAAATCATCGCTAGATTATTTGTAACTCCTAATACAATGTAAGTGTTGTATAAGGAGCCATTATACTAGACTAGCGATTATACTAGGAAAAAAAAATGAAATGTTCAATATAGGTTCAGTTAAAAAAACAAACAAAAACAAAACAAACAAACAAAAAAAAAACCTACTGATCAGGATAGAGGAGCCTCAGCTCTATATGGCTGACTGCCTGTACCCACAGGCCACAGGATACATCCAGTGCAATGCTCTGGTGCCCTCCTGCAGAGAATAAGCCTCTCTCCGCAACTCCATATGCTCCGCAGACCAATGGTGCAGGACAGAAACAAGGCTAGCGCCCCTGAAACTTGACTTGGTTCTCTACCTTGCTGCAGAACTGCCAAGTAATGTCCCCAAACCCAAGGACATTAGGGCTAGAACCCATTCTTGGACTTTAGTCCTGTCCCTCTTTCCTTCACTTTCTTCTTCCTTCTTTCTTTCTTCTCCTTTTCTTCTCCCCGACCTCAGCTTCTTCTTTCTTTCTTTCTTTCTTTCTTTCTTTCTTTCTTTCTTTCTTTC
>NW_026586550.1:11158008-11171044 GCF_907164565.1 Psammomys obesus
TTCTTTCTTTCTTTCTTTCTTTCTTTCTTTCTTTCTTTCTTTCTTTCTTTTTAAATAGAGAGTCTCGCTATGTAATCAAGATGGATTCAAACTTGTGATCTTCCTGCCTTGGTTTCTTGAGTGCTAAGATTGCAGTCATCTACTACCAGCAAAACCAATCACATCCAAAGTAAAGTCCAAGGATTTCCTGCCTCAGAAACCTCAGAGGTTCACTTCAAGACTGGGACAGCAGGGCAAGTGCACAGTTTGAATCTTAGGCCACTACACCCAGGAAGCTGCCATGCCCAACTGGCTTGCTTTTTTGAGAAGGAGAGAGCCAGGTGACTATGTGGAAGAAAACTGGGGTGGTAATCTCAGCAGGCAGCACTGCCAGAACTGGTTGTGGGGGGTATAAACTAAGAGGATTTAGGGGTGAAGGCTAGGAGTGCAGGAACAAACCTGGCACTCAAACACTCATGCCCATGAGATGGCCCTGCCCAGACAAGAGAGAGCTGTTAGGCAATAATGGGTGCAAAAGAGGACTAGAGAGTTATGCTGGCCCTGCACTAGGGAGACCTTTAGAGCCAGGAAGAGGGATTTGAAACTAATTCAATAAAGCAACAGAGGGAAGGTGAATATTTCTGAGCAGGAATACAAGTTAAGAGAGATACAGGACTGGGAAGAAGTGATTGGAAAACAGAAGCGTTACTGTTTTAAGTCTGGGTGAGAAGCCAGGTTAAAAGCTGTCATCAAGAGCGATGTCTGGCCCCTTCTCTTCCCCTGTGTATGGAGCAACCACTGACTTGCTCAAGTCTGGTGCGACAATGTGTCATTTTTCTTGGCTCAGCACAGCATCAAGCAGGCACCTTTTGTCTTTTCTTTTTTAAAAAGTGATTTTTTAAAACTCCTTTGAGAACTTCATACAATGTATTTTGATCATAGTCAGCCTAACTCCTCCCAGGTCCATTCTACCGCCCTGACCACTCCCAGTGCTGGCCCCCTCCCCACCAATTTGTCCTATGTGTATTGCCCATATGCTCATGGGTATGGGGCCATCCCTCAGAGGATGGTCCATCTACCATGGGCCGTAGCCTTAAAATAGAAGAGCATGAAACAGCAAAACCCAAACAAAACAATCCACCCTCCCTCATTCAGAAGCCATCTGTTATCGAGAGCTCCTCAGCTAGAGGTGGGGCTTTGCTAGTCACTGTCCCTCGAGCTAGCGAGTTGACGGTCTCAGTGCTGTGCGGGTCTTGATCCTGTGCAGCTGCTATGAGCTCAGGAGTGGACCAGTTATATCTGCTAGACCCTGGTTAGTCCTGCTCCTGCTCACCCTCTCGTTCTTCCAGCCCTTCCACCCTCCTCCTCTGTAATGCCCCAGAGCCTTAATAGGAAGGAGGGTAATAAAATTGTTCCATTGACACCAAGCACTCCACGGACACGTATTCTCTGTACTTTGATCAGTGGTGTGGTACTGTGTTAAGCTGAGGAATTACAAAAATGCCTGTAGTTTTAGTGAGCTTGATGTACTAATGAAATACATGACCCAGTGGGTGTGATTTGATAGTCTCTTTTGTATATCTTCAAGCCCATGTATCCTAAAGTCTATTTTTTCTTATAACATCTTTAGGGCTGGGTCCATTTCTCCATCCAGCCTGACTAAGCCTGACTGTGGCAGTGGATCTGAGCAGCTCAGAGCCACTCAGTTGGTTAGACCCAAAGTTTCTTTATGTTCCTATATTTCCTCCTCACCATAACACACACACACACACACACACACACACACACACACACACACACCTCTGTGACTGTTCCCTTTGCCCCTCAAACCTGTTACCAAGTGACAATCAATTCTACCCGAGATTGCTTCATCGAGATCTTGGGCTACATGGTTAGTCTTAGCCATGACACTGATGGAACTTTGGTCTGAAACATGTGGAGGGAGAATGACGTTCTTTTAGATTTAAGACCAAAACATCCACACCACAAATAGAATTTTTGGAAGTCCTGCTCATTCCTTTTCACTTCTCCAACATTTTTTTCATATGTTTTTTTTTCCTTATCTTTAAGGCAAAAGCAAAACAACAAGCAATGAACAAAAAGCAAAAAAGCCCCATGCCTGTAATCCCAGCACCCAGGAAGCTGAGACAGGAGTAGGAGCAGACTTCAAAGTCATCTTAGTTACATCGTTGCAGGCTAGCCTACACAGACTGAGAGTCTGTCCCAAAAGCAAAAGGGGGAAAATCTCACAAAACAAACAAACAAAACAGCCCCCAAAACTGAAAAAAAAATATTTAGAAAGTTTCTACTCCTGTCAGAATAACAAAATCTATACAGTTTGAGAGATGACTCAGAAAAAGAGAATACGAAGATGGCACTCAAAAAGAAAGATGGCTCCTTAAACTCTTAAACAAAGTAAATTCAGTTTGTTTTTTACTAAACTAAATGCAGATCTGTAGTAATGAGTAAGACATCTGAATGTCAGACAACCTTTTTTTTTCTTCTGCATTTTTATTTATTCTCATAGATAAGCTAAGTAGGTGGATTCCAGATTACATTTATATGAATTAATGGATCCTCTGGAAGTGTGTGAGAAGCTAATACATGACTGATATATAATCTGGATTATATAATCTGGATTTTATAGCTGGCTTTCTATTTAGGAAGAAAATGAAACAGACAGTTATCTTGCCACACAGCACATGTGAACAACACATGCTGCAGAGCAGATAACTCAAACACAATGGGGTTTCTGTTCCCACAGTAGACCAGTGTGTGATCCTCACTGCGCCTCATTTCCAGCAGGCAGACAGGCGAAGAAAAGGAACCCCTTCCATGGTAGAATCCATGGGCCAGGTCTGGGAGTGGCATCCTAGCTTCTGTCCACACTAGTCAGGCAACACTCACTGCTGTGACTCCATCAAACCACAAGGGCGGCTGGGCAATGATCAAGTATGATACAGCTGCTAAAAATAATGAGTCTGAGTTATCTCTGTTGACCCAGGGGAAGTGTCCATGATATATTCGGGACAGAGTAAGTGTCACAGTAAGATGCATCATATGATATTTGTGAAAGAAATGAGACTTCCTAGTGGTGGTTTGCGCCTTTGCAAAAGCCCAGGAGGAAGCACAGAAGGCTGACACACAATAGGCTCTGTCTATCTTTACAGAGCCTATCTTCATTCCTTTACAGGCAAGGAATGAGGATGTTGGCAGAGATATGACACCCTGAACCTTTTCTTTTTACATCTTTGAGTTCTGGCTTTTGTTTCACTTCTACTAATAATCATACACTTACTTTGGCCTCCTTAATATATGTGATTATAAACTGGGTGAGGTGAAAGACTCCTTTAATCCCAACCCTCAAAAGGCAGAGGCAGGTGAATCTCTGGAAGTCTGAGGACAGTCTGGTGTACATATGAAGTTCCAGAGCAGCTGGGGCTATATAGTGAGGTTCCAGCTCAAAGACTAAAAACAAATCAAAAGAAAACAAAATGCTTTATTTAAAATTGCCAAAACAAAGAAACATTTTCTTAAAGGCTCATGTAAGCAGGTGGTACGTCATGTGGAATGTAGCAATAAGACACAAAGAAGAATCAATGGGGGGGGTGTATGCACCCCAACATTTGTTCCTTGAGGAATATACTTTTTCTTCTTTTCAAAGTGGAGCAGGGGCCTGCATTGCATCAGGATACGGTGCACAGATGCCAATTTCACATTAGCAAGTATTCTACACCAAAATATTTGGGCCCTAGAATCACTCAATCAACCAACCAGCCAAGCAATAAATCTCTATCTGTTATTATAGATACCCTCTGATTCCGAGGGGACAAATAATCAATGTGAGTCTATGTTGGAATGAATCAACTTGTTGGATCCTGGTAACTCGGTAAATCATCAAATAGACTTACCTAGATCAGAAGGCTGAGACCTGGCTCTTCCCTTTAACCAATACCCTGAGATTCTTCTAAAAGCCAAAATAATTAATGGGCCCATCCCCAGCCTGTTTGATGGCTTGTTTCCTGACCACTTTCTTGTCTGTGTTTCCCATGCAGGTCTTAGAGGTCAAAGACTCTGGCTATTAGTTCAATTTCCTATGGAACTTGGCCCAGCATCTGGGTAGAGTTTACTGCTAATAAAAACAAGCAAACAAACAGGTATAGTGATCCATATCTCTAACTCTAGCACTTGGAAGATGGAGACAGGAGAGTCAGAGTTCAAAGCTATCCTCTGCTACATAGTCAAATTGAGGCCAGTCTGGGCTACATGAAACCCTGTCTCTAAACAAACAAACAAACAAATAAACAAACAAACAAACAGACCTGGAGATGGGTCATAGGGTAGGAGCTCTCATGAGAGCAAGAGCACCAGAGATTAAATTCCACAGAAAAGTGGACACTGGCCACAAGTTCCTGTAACCCTAGTGCGTGGGCACACGCATGCACACACACACACACACACACACACACACACACACACGTGCTCGAGGTTGGGGGAAGAAGTGCATGGGGTCTAGTTTCAGGGGATTCATATTCCTTTAAAAACATTGCTTTTCTAGGTCATAATTGTCTAATACAAACACATACATCAATGTTTTAAATATGTTTTTCTGTGGGTTTTGTCTTAACATATATCTCACGAATAAAGACAAAACTTGAAGATAGAATCATTTTGGAAAGTTCTCCTATCTCTCATCTATATCAAGTGATGGTAGATCACAAAATAGATAAGGACATTGATTTAAAAATAACTGTACAAACAAACTATAATTATCCATACTGTCTAATGTCATCCAGGGACCAAAGTAAGTGAGATAGTAAGCCAGCCACAAGAAGATACAAGGGGAAGGTCCGTGGTTGCTGCAACTAAGAGAAAGAAGCCAGTGTGAAAAGACACAGTACTGGGTCCTTCTAACTGTGGCATCTTAAGATGAGCAAGGATGTAGACACATCAGGATGGTCCTCAAAAGCCAGGAATGAGAGGGGAGGAGGAAGGGGCAAACGGGTGGGGCACAGAGGACTTTTACACAGTGAAACTATCCTGCCTGTTTACTATAATAGATCCATCATTATACATTTGTCAAAACTCCAGAGCATATGTGCAACAGGAAGGATAAACCTTAATGTAAACAATAGACTTCAGAGAGTAATACTCTGTCAATATTGGTTCATCAGTTGTACAAATGATACATGATGTTAATGACAGGGTGAAAATTGTGTGAGGTGGGGGAGGGGGCTCAAAGGGCTAGATGAGGAATTTTTGTGTTTTCTGCTCATTTTCTCGAAAAACAAAAACAAAAACAAAAAAAACCCTGCTACTAATCTAAAGATTTTTACAGGAAAAAAGAATGTTCTATATTGAGCCTGGTGTGCTAGATCTTGTCTGCAATCCAGCAGTTAAAAGATAAAAGCAAGAAAATTACTATGAATGAGACTAGCCCGGGCTACATGGCGAGTCCCAGGCAAACCAGGGCTCATTCACACCCCCTTAAAGACATTGCTTTTGTAGGTCAGAGTTGGCCCTTTTTAAAAACAAAACAAAGCAACCCAAACTGAAAGGAAAATATGTTATATCTCCATGCAATGTCTATTTCTGTAGATTGTGTCTACTGTTTAAGCTTGCTGCTTGGTAGGGTGTTAATTCAATATCCAGGAGTTTAAAAATGAACCAACTGAATTACAGTAGAAAAGTATACCAAAGAAAGATGCATTCTCATGATACATGTTTTTTCCAATCCCAATGTTGAAGACATTTAGCATTTGACACAAATTTTAATAGGAAGAAAATCCATTATAATATAATCATGTAGTCATCAGTAGAAAGAGATCCTGAGTACATATGGGTGTGAGCAGGTGGAGGTGAAAGGTCAGAGTCGGCTCTCTCTTCCTCAGTCACTCCTGGTTTGTTTGTTTTTGAGCCGGGGCCTCTTACTAAGCCTGGCGTGGCTGGACTGTCTGGCGAGTGAACCCCAGGGACCCCCTTGCCTCTGTCTCCCTGTTATTTGTATTACAGGTGCATGCTGGCTTTTTATGTAGATGCTGGGAATCCAACTTGCCCAAAAAGCCCTTCACTAATGGGGACTTAGCCTCAAGTCCCACCTTTTTCTCTGCGACTTAACTACGTATCTGAGAATGGCCTTGAACTTCTAATACTCCTTTACTTACTAAGAGCTAGGCTTACAGCTTGCCTGTGTCTGAAGGCTGCAGTGCTGGAGACTGAACCCAGGACTTCATGTGTGCTCTACTACCTGAGCCACATCCCCACCCTGGCTTGTTTTTACAGTCTTTGTTGTAGTTGTTACTATTGTTGGAGTGGTTTTTTGTTGGTTGGTTGGTTGGTTGGTTGGTTGGTTTTGCTTTGCTTTTGTTTTTGAGACAGGATCTCTCTATGGAGTCCTGGCTGTCCTGAAACTCACTATGTAGACCACACTGGCTTTGAACTCACAGAGATCCATCTGCCTCAGCCTCCCAAGGTATGTATGACCATGTCCTGTCCTGTTTTTGTCTTCTTAATAGATGCCTTGAGGAAAAGCCACATTTACCTAGAATGAAGTGAGTAATCATACTCATAAGCAATCAGTTCAGTTGGTAATGGACCCCAATTTACAGTGCTGTTTTCAACTTCGAAAGAATGTGCTTTAAATAACTGACCCAAGAGACTTCTCCCCTGTGATACCCCCAAACTGTTTATTCTCAACCCCTGTAGTCACAGCTTCCAAATCTATGAATTCAACTGAGGATCAAAATCATTCCTTCAAGATTGCATCCATATAAACATGTCCAAGTTTTCTTGTCATTACTTGCTAAACAATGTAACATCATCTAGTGACTATTTGCTTAGATTTCCATTGTACTGGGTATTGTAAGTAACCTAGAGATGACTTTATGTATACAACTGAGGTGGGGGGGGCATCTATGCCACTCTACATCATTTTACGCAAGGGACTCTGATGTCTTCAGGTTTTAGTATCTGTAAGATTCTGGAACTAATTCTCTGAGGATACTAAGGAATGACTTTTGAGGTCAGGCAAGGATTGAGGCCACAGAAGTGGCCATTTCCCTCATTTAATATCATCTTCTGAGACAACTAAAATGGCTGAACTGACAGACAAAATCATCCAAATCCCTTACTCTCTGTGCCTTGCCTAATAACCATGGAAAACCCAGCTGGTTGCTAGAAGTTGCTTCATTATTAGCTAGGAAGAGAAAAGCTTTCCCCCTCCAATTGGCCAATATTTCCTGTCCCAAATAAATAGCATCCACCAGCTCTTGTTCATGAAGTCACTGTATTTGGGAGGGAGGCAAAGAGATAGGAGAGTCAGTCAACTGAGGTGGCAAATGTTGCTGGTCACTCCGAAACTGTATTCAAGCACCATAAAAGGCTGAACCAGACTCACAGAATCCCCCTGATGCCTGAACATTGGTCTGGCCACATGAAGTTCATTTGATTCCCTCTATTACCTTCTCGAATAATTATGATCAGCATGTTTACCAACTAAAGCAAAGGGTGGCTAAAACTCTTCTCAGGACACTCACGCTCTGCATTCCAAGCGCTTAGCCTGGGGGGTCTCCATTGTGTACACACAATAAATCTTAGTGTATCAGGAATCCAGGCAGTCATGAAGCTCTGATGACAGAGATTTTTTTTTTTTTAACAGACAGAAGTCAGGGAGGACAGCCAAACAATGAGACTCAGGCATGGGGTGCTCTGAATTTCTGAGCTGTGTGGGGGAGAAGATGGATGAAGCAGGAATTCTGAGAAAAGATAACAAGGAGCAAGCCAGAAAGAGAAGAAGGAAACTGGTCAAGCAGGAAAAGAAGAAAGCACTGAAATAAAGGAGGGTGGGAAGCTGGTGTGTGTGTGTGTGTGTGTGTGTGTGTGTGTGTGTGTGTGTTCATCAAAAAGAGAGATGTTCTAGGAGGAAACCAGGGAGCACTGGGCAGGACTAGCAAAGCTTCCACTGAAGGAAAACAGCTACATTGTTCTTCAAACTGCATTACTCGCTGCCTGCCATCTGGCTTCTGAGGTGTGAGAGGAAAGCAAGAGCAGAAAACAAAATGCCAGTCAGCAACTCTCACAATGAAAACTTGTCTTCCATGAAGGTTTTGGGAAGTGTAAGATTTGAATCCATCTGTAGGGGAGAGCAGCACACATCAAAGCTCAAAGAGGGTGTTTGCTCCCAAATCCTGATGGTTATATTCCAGATAGAGTTTTTATGCACTACCAAAAATTCAGGATCAGGACTTTGTCCCTGAAGTGTGACCAAAAGAACTTGAAGGAAACTAATTTTCAAAGAAAGATTGATCATGCTGAGCATAACAGAATACTGCAGTAGATCTCACCCTTCCTGATGCTGCGACCCTTTAATACAGTTCCTCATGCTGTGGTGACCCCAAACATAAAATTATTTTTGTTGCTACTTCATAACTGTAATTTTTCTATTGTTATAAACTGTAATGCAAATATCTGATACGCAGGGTATCTGATATGCAACCCCTATGAAAGAGACATTTGACCCCCCAAAAGGATAGAGAACTATTGGAGTAGATGCTGAGTGAATGTTGCTAGACTCTAACCACCACCACCACCACCATCATCATCATCATCATCATCATCATTATCATCATTTTCTGGTACTGCATATTAAGCCTAAGACCTTGGCAAGTGCTCTACCAATGGACTATATGCCCAGTCCTTAAAAACAAATAAACTTTTATGTTTTGAAGACAAGATCCTGTACTTATCCAGGATGGCCTTTAACTCACTGTATAGACCAATGCTCCTCCTGCCTCAGCATCCCAAGTAGCTAGAACTACAGGGCAAGGAAGACTCGAGTCCATTATGGACAAGAAAGACTAATTCTTGGTGACCTAGGATGTGGTCCATTTTCCAGGAGGCTGGATCCAGCCCTTTCATTCTGGTTCTAGAGGGACAATTGTCATCTGGGTGTTTGTTCCCAGGAGCCTTGCCATTGCTGGAAGCCATGACCAGGGCTGGTGTCATCACTCTGCCTGTATCCCTCCACCTGCCTGCTTCCCTGACATCAGCACTATTGTCTTCCATCCTCTCCTTTGTCTTCTCTCTTCTGGACCTCTATATCCTGCCACCTTTTCGTCAGATTATCTTTTAGTTTTTCTTTTGCCATTCTCTAATCTCTTAACTAAGGCCAGGTCCTCATTCACGACACTCACTGTTTCAGCCTGAACCTCGAGCAATGTTCCCAGCACAGCTTTCAGTCCTAGAGTCTCTGAGGTCCCCTGTTCTCTACAGCAGGAAGCCTGGGCTGCCTTATGCAACTCACGATGCAGCAATTTCTACTCATTTCCATGGTTCTCTAAAAATGTGAGTTTGCAGAGTCTTGGGTATCATGTGTTTCCTCCTCTTCCTTTTTCAGTTCTGTAGATTGTGCCTCTACAGTAATAACTCTGCTCCCCCCCCATCATTCCCAGGGTTACTGCTTTCACTGGAGATAGCTCCACCCCTTATGATAATTATGACCCTCACCCCCACCCCATTCTCCCTGCTCCTCTCTGTCTCTTTCAATGTGTTCTTTACACAGTGGTCAGAGCAAGCTTTTCCAGTGCAAGTCAGGTTGCACCACCTTGCCAATGGCTTCTTATTGCACTAGAATAAAGCCCCAAATCTTTGTTAACACGTTCCTGGTCCTGCCCAGCTCACTGGCTGCCTCCCTTCACTTGGAAGTCTGTGGGTCTTACAGTGGTCCCACCACCACTGTTCCTGGCTTCCTGACAGGCTGTCCACCCTCTTTCTGCTTCTTGGCTGGCAGAACCCCTATCACCTTTTTGGTCTTGGATAATTATCTTCAGAAAAGCCACTTTCCACCACCATTCTTATTACTATTTTTATTCCTTTGTGTTTGTGTGTGCATGTATACATATATACATATACACATATATACATACACACATTTTTATATATACATACAAATGTATATATAATATACATAATATATACATATATACAAGACTATATATGTGTTTTTCCCTTTTTAAAATTTATTCACTTTACATTCCTATTGCAGCCTCCTCCCTTCTCTCCTCCCTTTTCCTAGCCTCCCACCCTCTTCCTCCTTTTTTCCCTTCCCTTTTCCTCAGAAAAAGGGAGTCTCCCCATCAACCTACACCAGCACATCAAGTCTCACCAGACTAAGCACATCCTCCTCTACTGAGGCCCAACAAGGCAACCCAATTAGGGGAAAGTGATCCAAAAACAGAGTCCATGTCAGAGATAGCCCCTGCTTCACTTGCTAGGGAACCCTTATGAAGACCAAGCTGCCCAACAGTTACATATGTATAGGGGATCTTGGTCCAGTCAATGCATACCCTTTGGTTGGTGGTTCAGTTTCTGTGAGCCCCCATGGTTCTCAGTTAGTTGATTTTGTTGGTCTTCTTGTAGAGTTCTTGTTCCCTCTGGGTCCCTCTATCCTTCCCCCAACTCTTCCACAAGACTCCCCAAGATCTGACTAATGTTTCGTTGTGGGTCTCTGCGTCTTTTGATCTCCTGCTGGGTAGAGCCTCTCAGGACAGTTTTGCTAGTCTACTGTCTGCAAGCATAGCAGAATATCATTAATAGTGTCAGGGGTTGGCTGTCTCCCAAGGGGTGGATCTCAAGTTGGGCCAGTCATTGTTTGGTCCTTCCCCCAATCTCTGCTCCATTTTTATCCCTGCACACCTTGTTGGTGGTAGATTTTGGGTTGAAGGTTTTGTGGGTGGGTTGGTGTTTCACTCCCTCCACTAGAAGTCCTTGCTTGGGTTATATATTTATTTTTTTCAAGACAAGGTTTCTCTGTGTAACTACCCTGGCTGTCCTAGAACTCACTTTGTAGACCAGGCTGGCCTTGACCAGAGGGATCTGCCTGCCTCTGCCTCTCAAGTGCTGGGATTAAAGGTGTGCACCACCACTGCCTGGCTTCTCCTTTGTGTATTTAACCACCATTTTCGATTATTTTGTTGGTTTCCCATGTCTTATTTGCCTCCTCACCGAACTCTCAGTGTCAGTAGGGCCTGGAACACGTATATTTTAGAACCGATTATTATCTCCTAGCACAAAGCTCAGTGTTCACTGTTTTGCAGTGGTTCTGATATTTTCATATGAAATGCTCTCCCTTCTACCCCCAGCTGTCTGTGCCCTTCCTACATTCTCTTCCACTTCCTCTGGTATTCCCTCTAGTTGACATCTCAACTGTCCTAAATTTTAAGTGTTTTTCCATTGTTGCTTAATTTCTTCTTTCATTACAAACAAAACCAAAAACCAACTTATTAACTGAATTCAATCATGTGTCTTTATATATATATATATGAAAATATATTTTAACATCTGTGTGTGTGCGCGTGTGCATGCGTGTGTGTCTTGGAAGCCAGAAGAGGACATCATAGCTCCCATAACTGGAGTACAGGCAGTTGTGAGCTGCCCTCATGGGTGCCAAAGCCTTGAACTCAGGTCATCTACAAGAACAGTCAGTACTTTTAACTCTTGAGCCATCTCTCCAGCCTGGGCTTCCTCTTCTTATAACTCTGCTGGGGGAATTGTCTGCAGCTTGCTGTACTCTCTTACTTTCATTTATTTCTTCCCTATACTCAACTTCTTCCTGCTGCTTTTTTTTTTTATCATTATTACTACTCCAAACTAATTTCAGAAATAGTTTTAGCAGTCTTTAAAACAAAATGAAACACCTCTCTAATACCAACATTGAGGTGAGAAGGCGGAGACAGGTAGGCCCTGCAGATCACTGGCCAGCCTGGCTAGCTGAGTCACGCGCTTCAGGTTCTGTGAGACCTTGTGTTAGTAGACAGGCATGCTCCAGTCCCCCTTGACATTGAGAGCTCAGTGGGGAGACAGATAAGACACAAGGAAATGAAAGGTTGAGAGCAGTCAAGAAAAGACTTCTGACCTCCATTTGCCCTGCATGTGTGTGCACCCACATGCACTCATGTGTCCACACAGTACCAAATACATGCACATCCCACACCACACACATATCACATCATACTTGGACACACACACCACACACATACGCCATACCACTTACGTGCACCACAAAAGAAAAGTGAGAAAAGAAAGAAAAGAAAAACAAAAACAAAATAAAAGAACATTAAAGAATGAATCCTTCTTTCTTTCCTGCTTCTGGAAACTCCCTTCCCTTTGCCTCTCTCTACTTTCCTTTGCATGCACCTATTCCATGGCTCCTCTTTGCTCTGTCTGTTTTCCCACTCTCCACACCTTCCTAAGTAACCTTATGCCTCTGAAGATTTCACTGCCATCTGAAGACGGGTGTCTGGTCCAGAGGCGCAGCCTTGATGTCTCCAAAGCTGCCTTAAGTAGCGAGTTGTAGGATGTTCTCAGCCAAAGGTCTCCCAGGTCAGATACCACAACTACACTGCCAAAAGCTACACACGTCCTCCTTTCTGACAGGACTTGTCACCTACATGGTGACTGAGTTCATCTAGCCTCCGAGGCACCTTGGGTTCCTGCCTGTAGCTAAACAACCCCACCCCAACACTCCTCTTACACTTCTGCAAAGACAATCGCTTCTCTCCTAAAGTCCTTGGAAACCACAAGCTTCCTCTTTCTCAGCAGACTCCCAAAGGGCCTTCTGGACTTCACCTATCCTGCCATTGCTGCCTTAGGCTCTCAGCTTCCTGCACAGCTTAGAGTTCTCAGCTCAAGCTGACTCTGCCTGGTGGCAAATGCTTGTGATGGTTGAACAGCATTGTCAACTTCATTGGGTTTAGAACTGCCTAGGAAACACATATGAGTGTGTTCCTGAGAACTTCCAAGGAGGTTAAAATGCAGTGAAAAGCCCCATCTCAAATGTGGGCCACACTACCCCATGGGCTGGGGTTCTAGGCTGAATGGAAAAGAGAAACCAAACAGCAGCTCATCTCTCCCCTGACTAACAACTCTGTGATCGGCTGCCTCATGCTTCTGCCTCCACAGTTACCGCTGTTCTGGCCACCAGACCTTCCCAGCCATAGTAGACTTTATCCTTCCTTCCTTCCTTCCTTCCTTCCTTCCTTCCTTCCTTCCTTCCTTCCTT
>NW_026586550.1:11171054-11192908 GCF_907164565.1 Psammomys obesus
CTTCCTTCCTTCCTTCCTTCCTTCCTTCCTTCCTTCCTTCCTTCCTTTGCTTTTGTTAGGTGTTTTGTCACAATAAAGAAGAGAGATAACTGACTCAGTGATCTTCTGTGCAGGGGATAATCCCTGATCCTCTGAACTTCCTGGTTTCACTGGTGAAAATCCTCCCACCATGACCAGCCATCAATCTAAGCAACCTAAAGGTCCACTTGTCTGTGGACTTAAGAGAGATACAGTAGCCACCATTAGATCCTATTTCCACCAGGTGTGATAGACCTAAAAAAAAAAAATTCCCAGAGCAGAGATAATGGCTAAAATGTAGTAAAATAATTATGGAGTTTTTAATATTTATTATCTCCATTTCCCCACTTAATTATACATTCATACAATTTAATTTTTAACAATGGCTACACTTAACCACCAGCTGATAAAATTCCAAAACACGTAGCGATTGTCTCCCTTCAGCCTGTTCTAGGCAGCAGTGGTGTGGCTCATCTCACTTCTTGCCTAGAAGACCTCTGGTTCCCGATGGTCATTCTGCCCAGAAGTCAACTCCGTCCATACTGGGATGTGCCCCTCTTCCTCTGTAGCAGAGCTCTCGACACATTACAAGGACAAGGACCTGTTGTTCCTCTTGTTACATGAGGTCAGAGGCTACGTTTCCTTTTTGTCATCCCCGCACAGTTCCTGATAGGTGGACAGTAGACACAAAGTGGGTATTTTCTGTTAGCAACATCTTTCCAGTCTTATCTCTAGCTTATCACTTTGGAAAACTGATACATGATGAGACCTTGTACCAGGCATCAATGAAAAGCTAAGTGCTTGGTGATTGGGTGAGCTGACCATTTGTAAGGAGGATCAATTTACTTGTGTCTATCTGGAGTAGGGTAGCGTATGCTTGTCTGGCGAGTTTCCAGACAAGAGATCCCCTAGATCATGACCATGAAGGCTCAAGCTACAGAATTCACATTCTTTACTTGTGGGAAAGTGATTGCATTAGACAGAGCTCTTCTGAGAAATGGGATCAACAGGTTGGGTGAGCAGATGGATGAATGATGGACAGGAGCAGTTCACTGTGAGGATTGGGTCACACAGCTACAGCGCTAGAGAAGTCCCAGGACAGGCTGCCTGGAACCTGGAGCCATAGCAATGCAGTACTTTGCTTAGCTCAAGTCTGAAGATCTCAGAAGCAGGGAGCCTTGTGATACAAATCTCAGTACAGGGCCAAAGTCCTCAGAACTGGAGTCAGGTGGGGAGCGATATTGAGTCCAGAGTCCAATGGCAAAAGACCTTGGAATCCTGATCCTACAGGGGTGAAAGAGTCCCCGCTCTGAAACAGAGAATGCACACTTGTTTGTCCTTTGCCTTTATGTTCTGTGGCAAGGAGGGGAGTATAGCAGATTAGATGGCCCATTCATTTCACCAACCCATGTACCAGTCTCTCCTGGGCACACCCAGAGCTGAAGTGTCACTAGCTAGGCAGGTACCCCTCAGCCCAGTCAAGCTATAAAAAGAGCTACCACAATGACCACTTAAGACAGCGATACAGCTGATGTTACGTGATATTTGAAGCAGTGGCCTAGTCTTTTTCTACTGAATAAAAATTAATTTCAGAATCACATATTGATTGACAGAAAGCCCGAGAAGTCCATGAGAAAGAGTTAGTTAACGTTGGACAGAATAAAGCCATGAGTGAGCATCTGTGACGGGTGCTGTATTAACCTCTGCCTTGGGAGGTAGGTCACAGACATACTGATATCATTGATATCAACGGAATGCTTGTTGTTATGTCCACATAGACTCCAATTTCAAAGGCTTTTTCAAGAGATTCATATTTTTGCAGCCAACTAACTGCACTGGATGGCATCTCTGGGCTCCTAAGCTCTAACACATCTAGAGAAATTTAGCTCAGATCTCACCAGGAACAAGCCGTTGTTTACGCACTAGAATTGTTTTATCCCCTACAAAGATGGCTTGTGTATATAACAGAATCATTTTTGTTTTCTGAGCAGATTCAGCAGTTCCATTAAGCAGCAGCCAAAGTTGCCATCACTTCTCCAGAATTGAGTTCAATCTTAGGCAGATTTATTTGTCACAAATAAATATTTAGACGCAAACCATAACAGAACTAAAAGCTAACCATATCACATCCCCTCCAACCTCACCAGTTCGTCTAGACTCAGGCTTTGTAGAAACTGTGTGTCGCCGAAACCTGAGAGAGATTGGAGTCTTTCCTTAAAGAAAAGTTTGGGGCCTTTGAGGTTCTGTATCTACAAACAGCCTCGGTCTGAAAGGTAAAATCTAAAAATGGATTTTTTTTTTTTCAAATTTCATCCAAATTTGAGTTGGTAGAATCTGAAAGAAGTTATTTTGGAGTTGGAGTCAACCTTATCCAATTTTGATTTAGATTTCTTGAAAACCCCTTTTTCTGTGGAAATAATGTTCCTTGCTTATGACAGGTGTAGATCTATATGTCCTCTGTATTCAGCCAGAGGTTCAGCACTGGCTCACCTTTGTGGTTCACACACATTTTCCAAGAATCTACGATCCTTGGGCTGGCAAGATGGTCAGTGGGAAAAGGGGCTTGCTGTAAAGTGTGATGACCTGAGTTCAATCTCCAGGGCCCACTTGGCAGGAGAGAACTGGTTTCAGCAAGTTTTCCTCTAACTCCCATGCGTGTACCATAGCATGTGTTCTTGAAATAATGAGTGCGCGTGCACGTGTGCACATACACACACACACACACACACACACACACACACACACACACCACAATTTTAAAAGTAATAATCAGTTTTTCAGAAAAGAATCCAGAAAGACTGCAGCAAACTGTTAGAGGGAAAAGAAGGACAAGGAATGAAAAGAAAAAGGGTGGTGCTTTCCCGTGCTCATCAGAGCAACACAAGGAGATACTCGAAGGGTGGGGTTGCCGAGGAGCTCTGGGCAGGGATAGTCCAGAACAGGTGAAGCAGGGTGTGACTACTTTCCAACCATGCAGTGTCCCGGAGGATACACTACTGTGGTGAGAAAGCCTCCCTTGGAAACAAGCAAAGCCAGAAATTGGCCCACATGACTCCATCTCCAGTTAGGTGGATTTGTTTTTCCAACCTTGTACTTCCCAGCCTGTACCCTCCAGAGCAATTGCCTTTCATAAATTTCAGGTGCATGCCTGAAGCAGATGGTTGAAATGTAGGCATGGTCATAAATCTAGGCCCTGTGGCTTCAAGCTCTTATATTTCAGACTCTCAAATGCTGGCCTTGGTATAACTGGAATTCATGTCACAGAACAGTCTTCTACGGGTGGCAATTTGGTGTGTTACACTTGTTTCTTATTGCCATCCTTGAAAGCAGTGATGCAGGGGAATGCCAAAATAGCTGACATCTTTCTCTGGATCATAAAAGGATAGTGGGAGGTCTCTCTAAAGCAAAGGCAATCAGGCTGAAATGTTTTTTGCACTGTGTGGTCAAGGCTGAATTCCTACTGAGCAAGTATGCATGAACATAGAGGCTCCATATCCTGCCCACATTGTGGGGGGGACCTTAACAGTCATAGAGGGGGGGGGGGGGGTGCTGTGTACAGCCACCAAACAGTGGTCTTCAAATCAGATGCTTTGGCCCAAACCAGAAATTTTTCCAGAACTCCTTTCCTGTCATACTAGTAATACATATTGGGGCAGAGGAGATGGCTCAGTCAGCAAAAAGGTCCTCTTGCAAGTTAAGACCTGAGTGTGATAAAAGTCAGGTAAAAAAAAAAAGAGCCAGGAATGGTGGCACATGCTTGTAATCCCAATGCTGGGGAGGCAGAGACATTAAATTCTTGGGGTCTCTATGGCTAGCCAGCCAAGCCTACTTGGTGAATCCCAGGCCAGTAGGGACCTTGACTTAAAATAAACAAGTGAGCAAACAGCTAAGATGAATGGTGTCCAAGAAATGACAGCCAGGGTTGCCTCTGGCCTGTGCGTGCAAGCACACACATGAGCATACCTGTGTGCCTGCCCGCACAGGAACACACACACACACACACACACACACACACACACACACACACACACACACACAGTCACACACAGAGACACACAAAGCAATGCATGTCCATTCTAAATTTTAAGTTTACACAAATAAAAGAAATAAAACACCATTTAGGTTTGCCGTGTATGTGTGCCAAGGTGTCTTTTTGCCCTTCGGTGCACTGTGTGGGCCGTGCCTGAATGAAGAAGGAGCTGTGCTCAGAAACAAGAGTAGGAAACGAGTAGGAAGCACGCCTAGGAAGCAGTGGAGGTGGGCTATGTTTGTGATCCTGACTCCACCCTCCCAGGCCTGCTGGGAAAGGACAAAGAGCTGCAGTGTTCCCACACAGGTAACTGGCTACCTGCTCAGCCTCCTGTGAACAATGGACGGGCGCTCCTCTCCCACCTCTCCCACCCCTCTAGACTGTGCTTGCAAGGTGAACCCCCTGGGAGGACCTCATGCTCTCTGAGGCAGAAGTGGGAAGGAGCTTGTGAGAAGGGGCTGGTGACACACCCTCTCTATCCAGCATTCCAAAGACCACCCAGATTTATCCTAGCACTTGGGAAGCTGATCCAGAAAGGCCAGACTGAGCTGTGTAGCAAGATCCTATCTCAAGAGTTAAAAACGAAAATGAAGAAACAGAAGAAAATGAAGAAACAGTGCACGCCACTGTAATCCCGGCACTCAGGAGGCAGAGGCAGGTGGAGCTCTGGGAGTTGGAGACCAGTCTGCTCTACAGAGTGAATTCTCGGCCAGCTGGGGCCACATAGTAAGACTCTGTCTAAAAACAAAATAACCCCCAAATACAGACAAACAACCCCAAAGAATCCGAAACACCCTGGACCTCTGGTCTGGGTCTGGGGAAATTCATCTTTTACTGAACTGATTCTGGCCTCCTGAAGAGCGCTGAGGGTAGACGTCAGGCCAGGGCTCTTGGGTTTCCGGGGGTCTCTAACTTAGACCCTGTTTCTTGGGAAGTATACTCACTGTAGACTTATGTACTATATTCTCCAAACTGGTACCCAACTAGGTGCCGGTTACCACTTGTCTGTAAGGACATCCCTTCCTGGTAGTTCTAGATGCCAGTAACTCTAGAACTTGAGGAATTGGGTTATCCAGATTGTTATGCTCATTATTCACATTAAACCAACAAATAAGAGGTTCTACAATAACATAGAATCTATGCTTCTTCTTCTCCTCCTCCTCCTCCTTCTTTTATTCTTCTTCAGAGTTCTGGCATTTGGGATGTATTCCTAATGAGAGATGAGAGTTTTGGCCCCTCCTGGTCCCTGCCTGCTCTCTACTCACTGAAGAATTTTCTTTGTCTCTGTTGGCTGGGTCTTGCTCACATCCCTGTCTGTCTCCCTTTAGCTAGATGTTTCTTTTGGGTGGATCATAGGATTCTGTGTTGCTTTCACCAGCATCTGTGGTTCCTGTCTGGCCTGGAGGAAGCTCCATTCAGACAGTATCAGCCCGTCATTGCTGGAACTCATCCAGGTGGGAAGAAACAGCTTTGAGACATCTCTCTGTCTAGTATTGTGAGAAGCCATCTCCAAAACTCTGCTCATGTCTTATTCACTCAGTCCCAGCCGGGACTCTTGGTTGTTCTTCATGAAGGCTTAAGTTTGGAGCACATGGCTCTGCCCCCCTGTCTCTTCCTTCCTCTCTCACTCATATTTGTTGGGAAGATCACCAGTGTGACTGACAAATTCTATGCTCTGACTACCTTCCCCACCATGACAGTCATGATGGACACCATCAGGCCTGGAGGCAGCAACAATTTCCACCTAAATCACCAAGCTAGCCTGCTAGCAGCCTGGCAGGATGCGCTCTCATCACAGCCGTTCCTGAGATGGTCATTGCCATCAGACAAAAGAACAAATGTGGAAGTCCTCGTACAAGATGGCACAAAGTCTCCGCAGAGCTCCAGTGAGAGACTGGGAATCTCACTGGTCCTGGGGAGGCAAGAAACATAAGGATGGGTGCTTTCTGAGGAAGTGAAGGAATTCAAGCAGAGAGCCAGCAACCTGGTGTCAGGGATGCTCTATGAGAATGGACAGCTGAGTCTGTGTCCAGAGTGTCTGTGTGGTACTCAGACGTTTCCCAAGACTGCCATTGTTGCCGCTGACCCAAATCATCACCACTCCATCCTTTGATCTCATGTAGGATGTCCTGGACACTGGGTCCTCTCCTATCTCTGTTTTTCAGCCTGTCACCCGGGGATACTTCATGTATCCTAGTTGGGTGATGGCATCAGGTCCTTCAACCTTGGATACAAGTCTAAGTCCTGCCTCAAATCCACACTGCCTTCCTGTGCTAAGACTGTGAGAGAATCGTAGGGGAGAGCAAACGGGGAGAGAGTGTGCGTGAATGAAGCATGAGCTTGATTGATTTTGCATAGGAGCCTCACAGGGCTCCCAGACCTCACCGTGGCAGTCCTCCTATTTCTAGGTAGCCTGACGAAGCAGACAGAATAATGTGGTCAATTCCACGGCGGGAGGCTCCATCTTCTGACATGAGTTATTCTAATCGACAGCTTATTTCAAGGAGCAAATGCAGTTAACACACCCCAAACTGATTTTGTTGGTAAACATCATCCAACTGTTTTCTTATTAATTTACCTTGGCAGCACCTCTCCATCATGCAGTTATGTGGGATCTGAGGCCCATATTTACACCCTTCCCACACACACCTTATGCTACCTCATCTTCTGCCGCTGTTGAGGGAAAAGACACACTCTTCAGTTTCTGCAGAACTTCATAGAATGTTAATAAAGACACCGGTCTCCAGGAGTGTGGGGGCAGTAAAAGTTAGGGACCACTCAGGGCTCGGGGAGAGACCTCCTGGAGGAGAGAAAGCGTTCTTTGGAATTTGAGGGGAGGAAAAGTGTCTCTATGCCTGGTGCTTTCTGGCTTTTCATTCAGTTGCTGTAAGGCCAGACTTTAGGCTTTTAAAATGTCTTCTCTTGCACTGAGTGCTGAGAGAGAGGAAGGGCGGAGAAGCACAGCATCCTCAGCGGGATCCAGATCACCACCACCCTGGAGTTTCTAAAAATGCAAATTCTCATGTCCCAATCAAATCCACTGTCAGAAGCTCTGCTGTACAGCCCGTACCATGTTTTACTGTGCAGGGGAGTCTCCTGGGATGAAGCTAGAGAACCCATGTGCTAGAGACAGGGGCTTCACATACTCCTCTTGACAGTAACTCTCCTCAGGCTCAGTGAGCAAAGCACTTGCTATTCCAAACCTGAGTTTGGATCCTTAAGACTCACGTAAAACTGGATCCAGTTGTGTGCACATCCAGGATCCCTGTACTTTGTGAGAGGATGGGGATAGAGCCAGGAGAACCCTGAGGAGTTTTAAGGCAGCTAGCCTGCATTGTGGTGGTGAATCCTGTCTCAACCGATGAGGACCTACGCCCCGGGTTGTCCACAGGCCTTCCTGGGCATGCTGAGGTGCATGTGTGCACAAATGTGCGCACGTCAGACCCCTCTGCCCACCAAACACAACAGTAACTGGCTTTCATCTTCCCATGTCCCTCGGAAGTTCCTTCGCTGCCTCCTGCTTCCGGCCTCAGCTTTGAGGTCTTCCCCTAAGGACTGTGGGGTGGGACTCAGCTCCACAGCATTCCACCAGAAAGCAGAGGAGAAAGGACATCTTTCTAATGTGTTTTGTCATTTACACAATGTTCTCTTTTATACAACAGCCAGGCTTCTTCTGGGGGCACTCTTTCCTCCTTATCTTCTCTTTTGGTATCTAGCCTCTCCAGTTCTACCTGAGGAACATTCCAGAAGGATGCCCAACATGGCTGTCATACATTGTCTCCCTTGTGAAGCCTCAGCCCTGTTAATGAGACTCCAGCTGTGTGGGTCTCTTGTCTGTGAGTGTCTCTCTATAGCCCCTAGCTATTTAGCATGGTGCCTTTCTCAACATTACCCATCTCACCCTCCCCATCCCACCCCCTTTCTCACGTGTGCTTGAACACATGTGTACCTACATGCACACACACATGCGTGCCCACAAGAATCTTAATAAGAAAGTCTGGTACCTTCAAAGTAAAGTCCATGTTCCTTGGCCTGGTATCCAGAGGCCTCCGTCTGCTGGCACCTCCCTGTGTCCAGCCTTATCACTCACTAGCCTTCTTCATGAACCCTGCCTCCAGTCAGTAGGGTCTACTCGGGAACCCATGATAAGATAAGCAAGCAGAACTAGAGACAGTGAAGCCAGGACAGCCAAGCCAAGGGCAGCTAAGGTTTAGAGCAGATTCACTTGCATCTTAGAGTTAAGCAGTACAATCTAGAGAATGCTCTGTAGAGAGAGGTTTCAACGGCTCACGATGGTACTCTTTCTTTCCGGAAGTCCACCTGTCCCAGCTTTCTCAGAACATCTAGTTTGAGCAGGCACTTGATGACTGGTTGTCTAGAAAATGTACCCGCAGTTTGGATTATAGGAACTCACCTCAGTTTAATATTTCAGGTGTGTTGGAGGGCTACCACCTGCCCTCATAACCCAAAGCATGCTACCGCCACCTGGTGGCAGCTACCTAAAACACAGGCAAGAGTTCATTTCATTCATTCCTTCACTCATTCAACATTTTGTGAACAATTTCCAAGTGACGAACAGGCATCTCCTGGCCACTGGAGGCACGTCACTGGGTCATACGTCGTCCCCGTTAGAAACCTAACTTATGTCTGGAGTGTAAGTAGAGGTAACCTCAGTAGCGTAGGTTTGCGGTGCTAGGTTGGAAATAGATGGTTACTGAGATGAGCTGGGGCCTTCCTTGAGTACTGAAGATACATAGGAAGGAGCCTATGATGGAAAGGTGAGGCGTAGGTGACCCAGCGCCATGCCTGGGCCCTCTGCACATATACCGATACAGACAGGGTGAAAATATGTACCAGTAAAGACAGGAGCCTGGCAAGTTCTGTGTATGAGGGTAGCTTTTGCAGGTGAAGGAAATTTTTGTTCTCTCTCTCTCCCTCCCTCCCTCCCTCTCTCTGAAGATTAAGCCTAGGGCCTTACATGTGTGAGTGCTCTGTCCCTGAGCCCCAGCCCCAGCTTTAGAGCAAACAGTTTTAATTTACACTGTTCTCAGGATGTGGGGAACTGAGCCTTGGTTCAGGAAGTACCAGGTCCCAGATGGTTTGTGGCTAAGATGAATATCACATGCAGACAGACCCATAGTCCCTGGGGCTGGGAGCAGGCTCCTGGGAGTGGGGTAAGACAGAGCCCAGATCTCAGCTCAGCCTCTAGACAGTTGGGGAAACTGGTCAGAGGCTGACACATTACCCACTGAGGAGCTGGTCTCTCTCCCCTCCTGTTTCCTGAACTGGCTGTCCAGATGTAGCCTTCAGGAGGCCTTGGTTGCCAGCCTGTTCTAATGGCTTGTCCCTCAGAAACGAGGCTCTGGAATTGAATGTATGGGTCATGAGCCCCATACCAGTGACAGGAATGTTCTATACTCCCCAACCTAATGATTTTTCTCTTCGGCCTGACTCCATTTCCCAGCCTTCTTTGCAGTTAGGTGTGGTCACATGTCTGAATCTTTGCCAAGGCAAAGAGCGGTTAGAGCATTTATACTATTTCCAGGCCTGACTTACAAAGACACCTCCCAGTGTCTTTTTTCTTCTCTTTTCTCCTATTGGACAGTTGGCTATGGACTATCCAGCAGGGGCAGCCAAAGGGCTATCGAGTACTAAGCTTAGAAGATGGAAGGAGCTTGGAAGCTGCTCACAGGACACCTTCTTTTGGACCATTATGTAAATGACAACTTCATATCTACTTCGCTAAGCTATTAGGGGTTAGCAGATCTTTGTTACATTACTCTTCCTCCTCTCCCCCAGACCCAATTCTAGTCCCCATGCCATTCTTTAAGGACAGAAGGGTCCTGTAGTGAGTTGATGGTTTTCCTGGAGACAGCTACTGCCCAAACTTGTGACAGATAGCCCATCTTCTTCTCTATAAGCGTTGGCCCTGTGTGGCTGCCATGGTGCCTTCTTCACCCTGTGGTAGGATGTCCCAGTGCTGACAACTTCAAGAAGGCCACTTGTGGTCTTGCTGTCAACCTCTGTAGGTTCTGCATTCTGCTTTCTAGGCGTGCAGTCTGCTTCCTCAGTGCCTGGCTTGCCCAGTGACTGGGACGTGACAAATGACTCTGCCAGGCTCTAGCTTGCTGAAAGCTCCCTGACTTGCTGTAGGGCCGTCAGGCCATCTGCTGACTCTGCATGTTTGCAGGCGAAGCCGTGTCTCATTGTCAACATGTGGCCACACTCAGCCGTGAGGCGTGCCAAGAGAGAGTCTCTGGCAATTTAGGAAGTGCCAACAGCTCACAGGCTGTGATCGTGGGTGACATAATTGATGGAAAGACTGTGAGGTGAAGGAGGCAGGCCTGGCCATATCTGGAGAGCAACATCAAGAGCAGCCTGTGGTTGATAACACTGCTGCCTTCTGGTGACACGCACAGTCAAAATCTCAATGATCATGTCACTTCCGCCTTCCTGTGATGGAAGAACCTGTGTGATGCTGACATATGGCTGTTAGACCATCATCTGATGAACCTTATTCCATCTTAAATAATGAAACCAGATGGGATACAAGTGGTCTGACTTAGCATCTCCTCACTGCCCTGCTTGAAGCTTTTTAATGGTTCCCCCACTCCTTAGAAGGAGATTAGCTACCACCTCACATCTCTCCTACATTGTGCAGTCCCAATATCAAGCCTTGTTCAGGGCCCCAGAATTCTCTACATTCTTCAGGCACACAAAGCAAGGGCAGTCAGTACCTTGTACAAACCCAATGAGTCATAGTTGAGAGAATGAATGAGAAGTGGAAGGCCAAGTAGAGATTTGCAAACTAGTAAGAGTACGGAGCAGAGACTTGGTGGAGGAGGAACAGGTGTCTTTCTAAACACAAGCACAATGGGATCAGAACTCTTGTTCATTTGTCAAACCAGGGTACTCATGGCCTTGGCTACTCTCTGACATGAGCAGCTGCCAAGGAACTAATGGAATGAACTGCAATGGATGACCAAGGGTTGCTGTGGTCCTATTGAAGCGGACCTGGTAGGCAGAATTCACAGGGATTGGTGATCCACTTGTGGTGAGAAGTGGGAGTGCAGGGAGGAGCAAAAGTCAAGGGTGAACCCACATTTCTGGCTTGGAGCTAAAGGGACAGAATGTAGGTGAGGTGAAGCAAGGACAGAAGCCACAGCGATGAATCTAGCTTGAGATATTCCCAGCCAGCAGCAGTTGTGAGATAGTTGTCAGAGAGAATTCAGTGGGCAGCTGGAAATATTGGTTTGAAGCTGAGGAATGAGAGTGGAGCTGGAGAAGACAGACTGGGGAGTGACCAGGATGTTAATGATAGGCAGACAGGAGAGATGGCAATGTGACAGGCGGTGTGGTTGTACAACGAGATAGAAAATATGGTCCCTGCCCTCACCAACCAATACAAAATCAAGATTTGACATAGACCTTAAAGCTGTTTATGCACCTGTCCATATCTCCATAGCAACCTGAAGCAAAGAGAGAGCTCTGCCCTTATCACAGGCAGGGAACACACACAGATGGCTGCTGTCTTTCACAAGTCTACAAATGCATGCTCCATCCTCACATCATGCCAGTTACAGATAGTGGCACCTGGTTCCGCCCTTTCTAAGCCTCCTTTTCTCTAACTCTGACTCTCCACACGCACCACTCCCCAAACCATCGGGAAGGTGGTTGTAAGGACTCAAGCACCAAATCCAAAGACGCTTTGGGAGCCATCACACTTGGCCTTTCTAGAGCAGTCAGTGTCCTTGGCCAGTCCCTGTTTTGTGGTATTGGCAAAGACAAGGAGAGATTGCTTGCATCAAGTGCTTGCTGTGTTGAAGTTTTGCTGAGCCAGCTACATGGAGCTCTGAGGAGCAGGGAAACTGGGATTTGGAGGAGTGATGTAACTTTCTAAGACCATCTGAGTCAGAGAGGTACAGTGTGAAGACTTGGACATTTAGGAACACACAGGTCCATGTCCCTCAGTACTGAATATGGCTCCTCTGTAATTTTCCTGCTCTCAGGAGTCTTCCTCTCTTCTTTCCCAGACTTTTCTCTGCCCTTCTCTGCTCTCTCTCTCTCTCTCTCTCTCTCTCTCTCTGTGTGTGTGTGTGTGTGTATGCACATGTGTGTACATGCATGTGAGAGGGTCAGAAGTCAGTCTTGGACGTTGTTTCTTGGGATACCATCTAACTTGGTCTTTGAGACAGGGTCTCTCATTGGCCTGGGACTTTCTCAGAAGGACATGCTGGCTGCTTGGTAGGCCTAACGGATTAACTTGTCTCTACCTCCCCAGAACTGGGGTAAGCTTGTGCTGCCATAGTTGGCTCTTTTGTGTGGGTTCTGGGTATCAAAATTAGATTCTCATGTTTGCATAGCAAGCACGTTACCAACTGAGCCTTCTTCGGGTCTTTCTACAGTCCACTTGTCAACGCTGTCTGGGTTCTGTGTGCTCAGGGTCAAGGTTTAAGTAATGGCTCACCATTCTATCCACATGCAAATGCCTCTCAGAAACCATTCTTTTGCCTCCTGCTCCCCTCCTCACTGCCATAGAACTGCCTACTTCCCCAGCCTCATTACCTAAGGGTACTTTATGGTCTTATACTCACCATGTAAACCCTGGAACTACTGCCATTTCCTTACCCAGCCTGTGTCCTGGACCCCATCCCCGCCCCATCATGTCCTCACTGTGCTACAGGACATTGTAAAGGACTCAAAAGGAGAAGCCAGAAGGTCGGGCATTAACTTTGACATTCTCATCCCTCCCCACCCCCAGCCCAACTCATAAAATACTATCCACTATGCCTTCTCAGTGCCTCCAAAGCTAACCCCCCCAGCAGTTTCCATGCCTGCTGACTCACTCAGAGCATCATCTCCTGCCTTGATGACCCACAGCCTCTTGGTTGGACTCCTCCTCAATGGTATAAGCCATCCCATCCACCTCCTGATGGATATTTCTAGAGCAAATGTGGTCATGTTGCCACCTAATTTTATCTCCTGTTGCAGATTATCTCTGACTCCAGAGTAGCGTAAACTTCTTGGCTGGCCCACAATGCCTTGCATGATGATCTGTCCTGAGAGTATCTTCCCATCTTCCCTATTCACCCCCAACTTCCGATGCCTTTGACTCAGTCAGCTGTGCTCCTCTGCAGGACACACCCACAATGCTCTTGATGATCAGTCTCATGTGCTTTAAACCTTTCTCCAATCTCCTTCCCTCTGATTTTTATCCCCTCAGCTCTGTACATACTCGTGTCACCAAAGCTATAATGCTCATGATGGAGCTTTGGCATTAATGTTTCTGAGTTAATGTTAATGTTAATGAGTTCAGAGATGAACTCCTTGTTGGCAAGACCTGGCTCTTGTATGATGAGATTCTAATCCCGGGGCTTTGTGCCTAGGGAGTGTCAGTATGTTCTCCAGAACTGGTCAGAGTGTCTCTGAAGTATTAGAAGTCAGTATATGAGAGGATAGAGAGGAAGTACTGAGGAGATGGGACTGAGCTGGGGCAATTGAGATTCTGAGTCTTTTTACCAAGGGGCCCTATTGTCTTCTGCAAGGAGGTGGAGCAGGACCATTTTCTGTAACTCATAAATAACTCTTCATTCCAAAGAAGCCAGCCCCATAGAAAACCCAATCTCTCACCTGGACTTATTACACAAACAATGAGGATTCCAAGGCCCAGACTGGACATCAGCTTTTATGGGAAAAGAAAGAAATCCTGATGGGTTTTTACAGTCAGAAGACTAGGGCTCCAGCCTGGCCTGTAGAATCTATTGAGAGTGATCTCACACATGTGGGGACAGGCCCTATGCCACCCACTCCCAGTTTCTTCAGCTGGGAGCCCAGGAATGAAAAATGTTGCTCACCTCTCTCCAGGGCTGCTCTGAGGTGATGCGTAGAGTGCCTGCATAGTGCTCAGGAGGCACCATAATCCTTTGCTCTGGGCTAGCCTGGCAATGAGAGTATTCCCAGAGGACACCTCTTTTCACCTCCGCCTTGCTTTTCTGTCAGAGATGCCAAGCTTAGCCCTGAGAAGCTGGGAGCCTCTTAGCCATCCACACACACAGTTTTTAAACATGGGGATATGGAGGAAATACCATGGAATTTATGGAGAGAAAGCTTTAAAAAGAAACACAAGGCTTAAGTCAAAACAATTGACTAAACTTTGGGGAAATAGCTGCCTCTGGGTAGGAGGGAAAGAAGATAGATTTAGAGGGTGGAGACAGGACAAAAATGTTCCTCGGGTAGCCCACTATGTGGTCTCAATGGAACCCTTCACACACAGCTCTCGGGATCAGGGAACAGAAGCCATGCTGCTTGGACAAAAGGTTAACACTTGCTCTTGCATCCTGCTATCCCATTTTTAAGAGATCATTTGAAGTCAAGAAAACTGGAAACTTTGTGAATTCCACTCTAGAGAGGACTGGCTAATTGACTCCCAACAGGTCATGAAGTAGAGCTATGAGTAGCTGTTGATTCCTTTCTCTGGATATAGAAGTGACAAATATACCACAGTAGAGAAAATGGTACAGATGTAAGAATTCTTTTTGCATGGAAACAATAAATTGGTATATTGGGGGTTGTATGTTAATATGTCAACAGAGTATTCCTGCATTGCTTCTTGAACTTCAAAATTGTAGTAAGTCTTTATGTTGTTTTCCCACTGAAAATCCTTTAGGTCACCTATTTCTGGCCCTTCCATTTCATCTTGGTTAGTTGATGGTCTCAGTCCTTGGCGTATTATCTCTGCCCTGCAGCAGACAGAGAAAGGGTGTGGCCATCTGTCTTGGTTAGTTTTCTGTTGCTGTGATAAACGCCATGACTAAAAGCATCTTGGGGAGGAAAGAATTTATTTTGTCTTATGGTGTAATCTGTCACCCAGGGAAGTCAGGCCAGGAACTATAAGCAGGAGCTGATGCAGAAGCTATGAAGGAGCATTGCTTACTGGCTTGTTCTGCATGGCTTCTTCAGCCTGCATTCTTATAGAACCCAGAAGTACCTGGCCGTACCTGTAGCGTCACCCACAGTGAGCTGGGCCTTCCCATGTCAATCACTAATCATGACAAGGCCACACAGACTTGCCTGTAGGCCAATCCTATGGAAGCGTTTATTATTTACTTATTTAATTAATTAAAGATTTCCTCTTCCCAGGTATGTTTAGTTTCAGTCAAGCTAGATGCCATCTCTGTGTAGCATTTGCAGTTTCTGCAGATCACAGGGGGAGGGGCATGTAGGTGTGAGCATGCCACACCCCCAGGGTGCCGTGAGAGACACGTTCAGGACTGGGATCTACCTTGCATCAGGACACGGCCACGGGACCTTATTCTAGTCACTCTTCCTTTCCCAGTTTCTGTTTCCTCCTCCGTAAATAAGACTTTGCCACGATCGATCAGCATTTCTCAACGCAAGTCCCTTACAGTACTCCATCCAGGGCATGCTAATAAATGTCTCTGAAGGAGGGATCTGTGGTCAAGGGCACTTGGCTACCCTGCTCACTGCATTCCCCTCTTAACATTCCCCGGGCAAATCAGCAGCTTCATAGCTCTGGCCCGTGCTGCAGTAAATAAACCTGCTGATGAATGTTTATTTCAGCCTTTCTCACCCTTATTTCACCTAGGACATACAGACATGGTTTTTTTCCCCTCTCCAGAGTGTTGGTCTGATACATGCACTAAATCCAGTCACATCTGAGGTCATCTCTCCTTCTCTAAGCCATGGCCGTGAACCTGCCGCTGCTCCCACAGCACTTGCTGCCGCTCTTCGTGGTAGCTTGTTAAGTTGATAGCAGACCATCTGGCCCTGTGGAGGAGAAGCCTGTTGAGAGAGAGAGAGAGAGAGAGAGAGAGAGAGAGAGAGAGAGAACACCACAGATATTGAAATGATGAGACACAGGGAGAGAGGAAGTCTGAAAGTGCTGGGACACCTGAATCCAGGTGAGCCGCTGGGGTGGAGCTACAAAACAGGCATCCAAAATGAGAAGGCAGGGCGGTCTAAGAGCTGGGAAGGGGCTGGGCACCTGCGAAGTGCACCTTCTCATTTCCAGTAATTCAGTGATCCTCCTGTAATTCGTAGCCAGGGTTGGGTGGATGACTTCCACATTTGAATTTCACCATCTTGTGAAGAGTTTTCAAGAGCGTGTACCCTCAGTTTATTCTACTATAAAATGGGACTAATCCATCCACAGGCTTTCCCTGCTAAGCCTGAGAATTGAATGGGTGGAAACCATGACGGCAAGAGGACTATTGACCGGCATACAGCAGGCTGTCTGCAGATGGTGTTACAGTGGTTTACCATTGAGGTTCATTCTTAGCCAAAGTTCCTCTCTGACTTGACAGTCCACTCATACACCCCTGGGCATGTTCCCTCGGCTTTCTCCATCTCTGTGTGTCACCATGCCACATTAGGGGTCTGGAAGTTAGGGGTGGTCCTTTCTTTCACTCCCCTTTCACATCAGCCCACTTAGATCTTCTACAGTGTTCACCCCCGATATCCCTTTCCCATCCACCAGCTCCATTCTAGCTCCCCCCCATCTAGCCTGAGCTTCCTCACCTCACGCAGGATGAAGGTTAGCGGTCTCTAAAGTGACCTCTGTGCGTTTCTCTACAGTGACCCTTTCAGCTACAGCCTGAGGGACCTGTGATGAATGCAAATGTGCCACAGGACATAAAGCGAGGCTTCTGACTGTGGCTCTGTAGCTGTCTGGCTTCTACAGATCCTACAGACACCTGCTCTTTTCCTCGGCTGCCTTCCCAGTGGGCCTTCCGCACCCTAGGCTCATGGCTCATGCTGAGGCTCTCACACCGTAGGAAGAATCTCCCACCATCAGGCCTCCATCCACATCCTCTTTATAGGGTACTGATACTCTTAACAGGACGAGCTGCGCCTTCGCAGGCAAACCTCAGCTGATAGCTTTCCCCCTACTGTTATCTGCTAGCCGGTCATCCCACAGGTTCTCCTCCCAGCTCCATTTTTAGGACCTTCGCAACTGCTCCCCACGACCGATTTTCCTTCATTTGTAGACATATTAACTGTTCATCCATCTCCAAAGAAGATCCTCCAGGGCTGGGTGCCAGCACCATTGGCCAGTATGGCAGCCCAATATATATGCCATATGAGCGGCTGAACGTGACAGTGAGGGCTCCCTCCTCGCCCTGCCTTTGCGTCTAGTCTCAAGATGAAGCACACTAATAAGCAAACAAAGTCACCCAGTGGCTTTCATCAGATCAGCTCAGAGCTAGATCAACCAACCCACGCACGACTACCAGTGAGCTTTCAGACAACCGAGAAACCCGCCAACTCATGCTGACGGTACCCTGCCCCCGCCCCCACCCCCGGGGAAAGATCTGTGGTCTGCACCGGTACTCTGAAAACCAGTGAACTTTGGGGCAGCTGGCCACAAAGCAGACCATGCTTTCCATTGGGCTGGTGTCCAGCCCCCAGGCCGCGTGGGACATCCAGAGTGCCCTGATCTGTGTCACCGCACTTCAGCGGATTGACAAAGGTATAGAGAGGTCATTCTTCGAGGAGGTCTTTCTCTGCTGAATGCTTATTAGAGGAGCAGTCCATCGTTACAACCATTTTGCTTCTTGCTGACACGGGGGCCTGCCTGTCTGCCCCTGTTTCCGGGGAAGCTGACATAAATGTTTATTGACAACACAGTCATCTAGAAAATAAAGTCGCTGATTCATTGCCTTGCCCCGAAACCCTTTGTTTCTCCCTCTGCTTCCTTCCTCTTTATAAAGGCACACTCTGAGAAAGAGCGCACTTGGGGGACCCACTGGATGTGAGGTGTTGCTGGCTACCTGTTCCTTTCTCCACCACCTACACACAGATCACGACCCTCTGAGGGCAGAGATCATCCCCTCTTTCCTCTAGAGGACCAGCCCGCTGGGGTCTCAGAGGAACAATGGCAGTGTGGGGGTTTCCTAAGTTGGAAGTGAGCGGCACTGTAGGGCCTGTGACTCTGCTCCTGGCCCTCTTGGCCCTCCTGATGTGGTAAGTGCAGCCAACACCAGGGACTATGACATGGCGTGAAATGTCAGCCGGGGGGGGCAGGGGGGAGCCTGTGGTGCCAGGTGGGGTGTGCGGGCGTGTGTTTTTCTTCTTGTCTAATCTAGAGGGAGTCGGGTACTAACACAGCTATGGAATTAAAAGCAAACAGCCAGGTTAATCTTTTGCTAAAATGCATGAGATTCAAGCGTCAGGAAACGCTGGTGATTCAGTGACTGGGAACGCTACACATAATTAAGTCGGAAAGAGATGGAAAAAGAAGCAAATTGGAAAGGCATTAGGTGTGGCCAGAAGGGTTTCCTCAAACCCTGGCATATCGGCTCACCTTGTTTCTAAAACCTTTCTTCATATTGGGTTCACAACAGATCCGGCCTCTTGGTCAACCCCATGTTAAAGGCATGGAAGCCCTTTGGCAAACAAACTTTGCAGCAAGCCAGTGACAGGGATGTCTGCAGGCTTAAGGACAAAGCAGTAGAAGAAATTTCCTAATTGTCTAATATGTGATAGACGGGAATGGGCGCCAAAGGAGGGGCAAGGTGCAGTGCCCACGAAGCTAGGGACAGTCACTCCCCGGTGGGCTTGCTAATTCAGCAGCAGACTTTTAAAACGCTAGCCCCAGTAATGACTTCGAAAGAAAGACCTCACAATGAGCTACATTTTTGTCTATCCAGCCCATCAGTTATGTTTCTTAGACTTACCCATGTATTCCCAAACATCTGGATTTAGGTTTAAGGGGAAAGTGGGGGAAAAATAATAGAGCTATAAGAGAGTTCCAATTTATGTTTCTAGTGGTAATAAAGCTTCCTGTAGATTAATAACTGGGAAGGCACTTTGAAAAACATCAAGCATTATGCAAATGTGAGGTATTATTCTTTTGGAATTTGCATAGTTGAAAGTGGAACGTACGTTTGATGTTCTCTGATGATGAAATGACTTCTTGGAAATTGGCTCTGAAACCCGGCTTCAGTCCCAGTGCTCTTTTGCTTTTTAACTGGTTTAATTATTTTTTTGAACTTTTCTGTCTTAGCATAGTTTATCTGGCATTGAAACCAGCCACAGGTGAAAACAAGAGCAAATGGTAGCCTCTTGCCCCAAAACCTGATAATCCATGTGATTTTATGCTCTGTGGAATCAAAAAATAGGTGCCTAATAGATGTCTGCCACTATAATTGACTCCCACCTATGTAAGCTAAAAGCAGAGGAAAACATGTGTGTGGTTGGGGAGGAAAGCTCAGAGGAAGAGTCCATGCATAGTGTATGCGATGTCCTAGGTTTAAACAGCACACTGCAGAAGAAAAGTCTTTAGTGGTTTGATTTATGTGGATTTCTGTTTCTTTCTTTCTTTCTTTCTTTCTTTCTTTCTTTCTTTCTTTTCTTGGTGTTTGTTTGTTTGCTTGTTTTCAAGACAGGGTTTCTCCTTGTAGTCTTGACTGTCCTGGACTCGCTTTGTAGACCAGGCTGGCCTCGAACTCACAGTGATCTGCCTGTCTCTGCCTCCCTGAGTGTTGGGGTTAAAGATGTGCACCACCAAGCCTGGCCTCTCATTTCTTCTTAATGTTGTGATTATGTCTGGGGCTATAGCTCAATTGGTAGACTGCTTGCCTTTGTACAAAAAGGCCTGGGGTGGATCCCCAGGACCCATACATTTTGGGTATGGTGACATAATTTATATGTAATCCTAGAACTCGGGAGGTAGAGGCAGGAGGATGAGAAGTTCAAGGTCATCCTTATCCAACTCAGACTATATAAGATCTTGTCTCAAAAAAAGAAATGCTTATTAATATTACTCTCTCTTCATCAGCTGTGTCCTGTGGTGCTCGAAGCCTTGCCCACCGGAGCCTTCCAGGTGGTCTCGCAGCTTCAGTGCCTCCCTTGTACACATTTCCACACTCCCTCTGTGTCTTTTTCATTTCCATATTCTGAACTCTCAGCTCTGGGCATGATGTACAGCATGGCCTCAATTAATGTTTGATGAGTGAATGAGTGGGTCGCATATGTTACCATCGCTCTGATCATGGAAAGGACCCAAGTCCTGCCTGATAAGCTGCATAGCTGGGTGCTCCCAATCAGCTTTCTGCAAAGGCTCACGGACATGCCATCCCGCAAGTCAGCTGTGCGTGTGCAATCTACTCCCAGGCCCTATTAATAACTAGGTTCAAAGACACAGATAGAGGCACCGAGGTGGTGAATAGGAAGTAAGAGCTGTTATCACAGAAATATTTATTGACTTGTTAATGTGTGCCAGCCTTGTGCAAGGCTGGAGTGTAAGGTCAGGGAACAGGAGACTTGGATCAAATGAGCCAGGGATGTGAGACATGGCTGTGGTGGGGGTCGGGTGGGGATTGAGCTCAATGTCTACAAAGGTAAAGGTTTCCGGGGAGGAAGCAGCAGAGAGCATGGCCATGGCCATGGTATTCTTGTATGTGTGCCTCCATCCAGCTTAATAACAGCCCTGCTTAGGCTACTTGTCCACCAGGGGCTGTCTGCCGGGGGCGGCCAGCCTTTTGGTATTGGTGCATAATGTCATCTGTAAAGTTCATAGTTGAGAACTATGTAATTCTGTTGCAAAAGGAAATTAAACACAAAAACCTCATGTTTAAATGTTTTGTGTTGGGCTGAATTCATTGGCATCCTTGGCCTTATGTGACCTGTCAGGTAAGAGTCGGGCACACCTAACTGGCCTCCTTTGGGAGTTCCACCTGACCAGTGCAGGGAGACCTCAGGGGCTAGTGTAACTGCTGAGCACATAAAGGCACCAGCGATCCCAAGGTTGTGTTGTGTCCTCTGGAGCCTGGGAGTTCTTCAAGGCCTTGCCCAGGATCTCCTTTCTCATTGTGAGTCTGGAAGCGTCGAGCCCGTGGCACAGAGGCACTGCTAATGTTTGGCTGAACTAGGTCAATTTGACAAGTCCATATTTATCAGCTCCAGATTCCCTGTTTGGCCTCTGTCGCTTCAACCACTCCATCTCCCCAGTCTCTGCTGACATCCTGTGCACGGGTTGCATAGAGCTGTGCAGTCTCATGCAGCGAATGTCTCATGCTGCACATGGCCGTCTCCTTGTTTAGAATGCCTTTCCCCCTGCTCTTTCCTTCAGCGCCGAGCTCAGGAGTGCGCTCTTGGTGGACTCTTTCCGGTTTTTCTCCATAGTCACTGAGAAGCCCCCTCTGCTTTCAGCAGTCCCTTTATCCCATCTCTTTCACTCACAATGCCTGGCACATCGATGTCTAATAAATGCTGGCAGAAGGCCCTGAGTCTCTGCCAGGCCTTTCTCCCTTGGCCCTCTGTTAGACTTCATGGTTGTGAAATCCAGACCTTTTGCCATGAGCCCCACTTGCTTCCTGAAGACCTCCTGTGTGCAGGGTAAGGCGGCTTGGTGCCTGCCTTTATAATGATTTCACCTGGCCTGTGTTTATGGCCCCACTCACCTTATAGAGCAGAGACCATGGACTTAACAATGAGCAAATGATCACGAGGTGTATGAGTGGACTTTCAGGAAGGACGGAATAAATCCATTTCATTTAAGAGAGACTGCTATAAGCTAGGTGGTTTTTGTTTGTTTGTTTTGTTTTGTTTTATCACTTCCCCCAGACTGAATTGGTATTGTTTTTCAATGATGTCCATTTAAACTGACAGATGATGGTTGAGTGGTATGATCTGGAGCCATCAGGGACTTGGGTGCTGCTTCACTGGGGCTGGGGATGGAGCTGGGGATATTAGTGGCAAGAACATGAAGCTATGCCATGGTGATTAACATGCTGTATAAAGTGTGTGTGTGTGTGTGTGTGTGTGTGTGTGTGTGTGTGTGTGT
>NW_026586550.1:11192918-11237726 GCF_907164565.1 Psammomys obesus
GTGTGTGTGTGTGTGTGTGTGTGTGTGTGTGTGTGTGTGTGTGTATACATTGGCTAGGAGACCTGTTTTCTTATGTTCGATACTAGGTATCCAAACTCAGGTCTCCCTGTTTTTCTTAGTGAGCTCTTGACCCACTAAGCCATCGGCTTACCCTTGTTAGAGTGACAGAGCTTAGTGGTAGATGGGTTGTATAGGATGAGCAAAACCCTGGGCTTCATCCCAGTACTGAGATGGCAGGGGTTGTGGGGAAGCACATCATTTTTCTGCATAAAATTGTTCGAAATTCTTACTCTGAGAAGTAATTTGAGTTGAATATTGCTTAAGGCATCCTTAAGTGCTAGTGTGTTTCAACTCTCAGGCAATGCCTCAGGCCTGGCAGCTGGATTCCCGGGGAAGATAAAGATTTCTTTATCCCGTTAGAAAGAGTGTGAAGAAATAGCCCAACTATTAATACTAGGGTTCTTTCAGTGGTGGGTTTGGAGAGATTTATATTCTTCTTTTAGTCTTTCTATAGTTTTCTATATTTTTTTAAGGGGTGTGAATACCTAGGAAAAAAAAGAGCAATTTTGCTTTTAAAAAAAGTGGGAAATTGCTCCTTTCAACAAGTACAGGGGGACACAGGAAACAGCTGTGTACTTGAGGCATGGAGGTTTGGAACCTGGGGTGTCATAGTTCTGTGTGGGGGAATTGGAAGGGCGGTGTGATCAGCACGAAAGGCAGTGTGAAGATGGAAGGGCAGCCCAAGCCCTCGTGCATGGACATGGTACGGTCCAGGGATCTAAGCTGGGAAAGTGGAAGAGCTTTTGATGCCCAGGCTCAGCGTAGAGCTGTGGCTACAGGGGTCACAGGTATGAGACAGCTCAGTGTTTACACAGGAATCTGAGCACAGCAGCATACCGATAAATGCTTCTAAAATTAGTTTACATTAAAAAATTTGAAGATTATTAGGACTTGAAATCATGGTGGAAAGCCCCATCCCTATGCTCAGAAGTCTCTCAGAAGAGAGCTTGCTTTCTGTATAGGAGAATAAGTTGCAATTCCAGAGCCTTATCTACTGCTAGGACATGGTTATGATGAACCACTGGGGTAGAAAGTGGGTGCCAGATAAGAAATCGGGAGCCCAGCAGAGCAGGAAAGTGTTGCCGTCAGCCCCGCAAATGTGCATGTCTGTATTCATGGCTTCAACCAGCCTCAGATTAAAATATTAAACCAAAATAAGACAAATATGCTAGAACCTACAGGAAGCAAACCTGACTTGGCCACACGTAGACCCTACACTGGATCCAGCAGCACAAAGTGATGTGGAGGAATTTCCTGCCATCCCACAGCTCCTCAGGTTCCACCCGTCATCGGGCAGAGCTTTGCCTACCTGGTATATCATTTGCATATGAGAGGGGTAGGCCTGTGATGTACTGAGCATGTGTAGGCTTTGCCTTGCCATCATTCCCTAACAATAAAGCAGAGTATCTACTCAGCCTGTCCATCCATCATGTTGGCTATTGTAACCCATCTAGAGGTGATTTAAAGCACATGGGATGATGTGTGCAGATTATACACAAAGCCTGAATCATTTTCTATGAGGAACTAGAGAATCTTGCATTTTGATGTCTGTTGGGGGGTGGGGATCTTGGAAATCAGGCCATGTGGATACCAAGGGACACCTGTGTTTTTTGATACACTCAAAGGAAGGCGAAGAAGGTATCACAATATTGATACTCACAGACTGAAGGTCAGTTGGTCACCATTCCCACTTTTTTGTTCCTAACTAGATCTAAGGTAGGCCCGCCCTTCTTGGAGATTCATAGACGATCAAAGGCTCTGAGAAATTCTGCAGGAAAAAAAAATATTCAACTTCATTTACTCCTTTATTCCCACGTTTATTTGATGAAGCAGTGCTGTGCGTGGCCATGGACAACCACATACCACTACCCCTGGCTTTACACAGTCTTAGGGATCAAAGCTAAGGCTGCACGGGTGCTACTGAAGCACTCTTCCTCCCGTCCTGTCAGCCCTTCCGGGGCTCTCACCACTCAAGCATGCTGTTGGCAGAAGATGGGCCTTCAGCCGGGCCTTGAAATGCAGGGAAGAGCAGAGCGGGCAGTTGAGAAGAGGGATAACATTCCTTGTGGGGTGGGATCCCAGGCAAGGGCCCATTAGAGTTGGTAACAGCCAGTGGAACAACACATTAAGAGTGTGAATAATGGACAGTTTAGAAATGTATTTCAAAGGTTGTGGCTAATTCCCGGTGCCTTGGAGTGCCTAGAGAAGGCTAGGCTCCGCTCCTCAGCTTTGATTTTGTGCATTTTTGCCTGGGACACAATGGGTACTTCAGTCTAATAAGGCACTGATGAGCGTGGAGATAAAAATCAAGCCTGCTTATGAAAACTAGGTCTGCATTTCCTTCAGGACTATTTCCACAGAATATTATGGGTTTTTTTTTTTGTTTTGTTTTGTTTTCTCTTTTCAATAGTCATGCACAGTGTCTCTGTCCTTTTTCTCACTTTATTGATTTTCCAGAACAAGAGTACGAGGTGTGACTGTAAAGCAACGTGACTGATTATTTTAGCATACGCCAGAACTTATACAGCCAGCTGCATTTTATGACCTTCAGAGGCATTTTCCTGATAGGCTGAACCCTCACTGCAGATCCACCACACCAGGAATGGTGTCCATGGGACTCTGCTGTGGGGAAAGCATGGGAAGCCTTTGGGCAAAGCATCTTTGCTGGGGGGGGGGGATTGGTCCTTAAAAATAGCTCCCAGTTTGGCAAATAGGTGATTAAACTGGCTAATAGTATTTGCAATCCAAATAAAAGGTGATTATAAATAATACAGCTTCTGGCATTATTTGCTGATGGAGGCAAATGAACCAGTTGTGGAAGACTTTGAATTCTGCTGAAGGGTCAAATTCACTGGGCAGATGAGGGGTTTTCTTTGTTGGTTTGATTTGTTTTTGTTTAGTTTGGTTTTTTGGCTTCTTTATTGTTTTTTTGTTTTGTTTTGTTTTGTTTTGTTTTTTTGTTGTTGTTAGTTTTAAGAAAACCATGGCAATAGTCTCATTTTTATGGTCATGCTTTCTCTCTCTCTCTCTCTCTCTCTCTCTCTCTCTCTCTCTGTGTATGTTTGTGCATGTAAGTACATGTAGGTGCACATTAGCAGGTGTGTATACACACCATGTGGGTACAGAAGCCAAAGGTGGTAGCATCAAGACTTAGAGCAAAGGTCTCAGTTGCTTTTATGTTGTATGACCAAATAACTTCCTGCAGCATTTAGGGGAGGAGGAGTTTATTTTGGTTCATGACTCATCTATCGTGGTGACCACAGGGTACTCCAGCCATAGTGTTAGGAGCTGGTAGCATGGCTCCTTCACCTCTTGGTGGCTCAGTAAACTGGAACTCAGTCAGGAACCCGGAGTGGCTACCACCTTCAATTGCCATCCTCGGCAAACCATTTCTGTTAGTTAAGCCATAGTTCCAACGTGTCCACAAGTGCCCAGAAGAGTCCCATCACTGGGGTCCAAGTGTTCAAACACACTAGCTGCACACCAAAAGCATAATAGGCAGGAACGAGGCAAGAATCTCACTTCTTCTATCAACGAAGCAGAGTGTCAGTTTTATGTCTGTGTTTCAGTCAGTTTCTCAGGTTTGATGTTTCTTTGCTTAGGAAGAAGTGGGTTTCCCAGAAATAAAACTTCTGAATGTTCCCCTCCCCACCCCCGGATACCCCAAGAACAAATAGGCTATCCTTTGCCATTTAAGGTAAGCTCTCATCTTTGGGGATCCCAGTAGCCTTGAAGAGACTTGTTCCTGTGGCAGGGATACCTTGCAGGGAAAGTGTCTTTGGGGAGCTCATGCTGTTTCTGGCTCGTGTTTCAGTTACTGGGGACCTCATGGTTCCTGGCTCAGCAGAAATGTGTGATGTGGTACTTCCTGGTAGGAGGGGTGAGGCGTTTTTCATTTGTCACCAGCCTAAGCAGAATCCAGCTGTGAGCTATCCTGCTGGGCTATCCATCCTCACACAAACACGTGCTTATGAAGTTTCATCTCCATGGACAGTCAGTTCCTGAACACGGTCCCATAAGGAGGCTGGTTTCCTATTTTTTCAAAGTGGAAAAATGGTGTCAGAGGTGATCTAAGAAGCCAAGCCAACCTCTTAGAAATAGTGGTTTTTCCTCCACCAGCATCCTACCTCATGACATTGCACAAAGACACCTGGGGCAAGAGCCAGAGAGACACATCAGCTGCCTCCACGCTCTGGTCGGAATACCCTCAAGTCTTTTCGTAAGGTTCTCTTCTTCCTGCCACACAGCACCCTTCTCTGCTACAAGTCCTGCTGCCAAAATGCCTCCCTTGGTCATTTCATTCTATCCCGTCCACCCTTCAAAAGCTTGTCTCATTGCTCTTCTTGCATGAGGACCCTTCAACCAGGCCAGTCTGTAATAAGGCCCACGTGTCTGCCCTGTTCTGTGCAGATCCTACAGCATTATTTTGTTGCACCTACCTCTCCTGTCGTCCTGGCTGACCGTATCCCCCTGAGGGCGGCATCTGAGCTAAAGCCGCAAGTGCCTCGTGGCTGCTTAGTAAATGCCGTCCGCCATGACGATGCCCACCTGGGACAGCACCAGTGCTTCGAGGGACACTGTTACGTATGTGGCCAAAGGTGCACAAGCGTGCGCCTACGCAGGGGAGGAGAGAATGAGTTTCTCTCCCATGTGCCCCTAATGCCACTGTATTTTCAGCACCCGGCAGAAGGCCGTGCTCGTGACTTCCACTTGAAAGAGTAAATAAATTCTCTGTTCATTCAAGCGTTCAGTGCCAAAGGTTGGAGTGTGCACTGGTCTGCCTCACGGATACGATCGCAGTAGCAGTCCCATGAACGAGGGGAGACAAAACATTAGAAACAAGAGAACAAGACTAGGAGAGATGGGGCAGGAGGGAATGCAAATGTGTGGTGGAGGTGGTGAGTGTGTAGAACACCTCAGGCCTCTGGGAGGGGGGAGGAGGCGTCTAAGTTCCTGTAGAGAGGCAGCAAAGACCGCGCATGACTCTACAGCGTCCTATTGACCACCAGCCTGGCTGTTTAGAGCCCCAGCATCTGAACTCTTCACCAACATCCACTGTTGCTCTGATTGTCCCCACAGGCCCAGTGCTCTATTGTCCCCGCCACAATGAGTATTTATGTAGAGACTGATTGATCTCTCCCGTCGTAATTATTCAGAGACAAGCCAATTGAAAGCCCTGCCAAGGAGCAGAGCTGATCAATGAGAGAGCCGGCATCCGTGGGCCAAGTTATCATTCCGCTCCAAAGCAAAAACACTTGACATTTTAGCTAACCTGCACCCTCCTGTTGTCAATAAGAGCACGATTTACATTAGGCTTCCTGAGACGTGGAAAATACCTCACACACCATCCTCCCACTTTACAGATCGATAAGCAATGGGCCCCAGGCTGCAAAGCACTGAGAAGGGAGTACAGACGGCTACACGCTCTAACCCTCCCAGAGTGCAAGCACACAACAAGGCACCTGAGGGAGCACATCCCCGATAGGAGGGACTGTGGAAGGCAAGGGTAGAAGGCTCTCAGGAAAAGCACTGTGCTCTGGGCGTCAGCCAGACCTTTCATTCAGGGATCAACAAGTGCCTGCGGTGTGGCATCGGGCAGGCCACACTTCCTTTCCTCATTCCTGTGGGGAAGAGGAGATTCAATAGGCCTCACTTCTCTGCACATACACCCCTACCCAGAGAGCCACCAACTCTCTGGGTCTTCATCTTGTGGGTTGTTTTGTTTTTTTCCTGTCTCTCATTCCTACAACCAAACAACCAACAATCCAACCCGTTCAGATTCCTAGGCAGCCCTGGATCTATCCCTTCTTCTCTCTTCTCTCTTAAGGCTGAGGACTTCTAGAGCGTCTGAGGCTGAGGGAATCATAATCCTGTTCGTCCTCCGTCTGCCCTCCCTCCCCCAACTTGCCCTGTCTCCAGTTCCTCAAATTCACCCTGCACCTACAGCCAGGAGACCCCCCCCCCCCAGCTAACTGTATCTCAGTGTACAAAACCCTTCCCTGGGCCGCCTTCTCTTCCTGCTCACGAGGGCCCTTGGGGACCTGTCCTTGTCAGGGCATCTCCTGTCACCTCTCAACTGTTCTCACTTTTCTTCTCAGTTCCCCTGTGCTCCACGGCTTACTGCCCATTTCCCTTTCTTCACTGACAGCTTCCCAGGCTCCTGTCTCCTCCCACCTGTGGCCCTCTCTATCCCCGATCACCCAGCGGCTCCCCTCTGAAGGTGGGCGGCCCGAGGGCAGGAGCAGGTGTTACTCACTTCGGTGGGAAACTCAGCACTGGGCCCAAGCACTCCATACACTCTATTGTGCAGTTGGCACTCCGTGACCCGCTTGACGGAGCTGAACAAAAGGACACGACTTTGTGGGGACATAATGAACATTCATGGTCACCTTTCTTTGACACTGTGGCAGTCATCCTAGAGGGCACCTCTGGGTGCACCACCGTGCAGCCACCGTGCTGGTTTGTTATAGGATGGGATTTTACCCTCATAGCTCAGGCTATACTATGGTGTGGACTGAAGTTCATCTGTGTTCTGCTTCTTAGAGAAAAGATGTGAGGCAGCGTCAGGGAAGAGTGGACAGGCAAGCCCATTCAGGAGCACAATACCCTCTCAAGTGGCATCAGCAGCTCGCCAGTCCACAGACACCTACCCTTGCTTACCTTTCCCACTTTCTGTAAGGGCTTGGAGCTTGGGCTGTGTGATGACCTGGGTTCAAATCCTGACTGACCTAATGACCTTAAGACCTTAAGCAATCTAGATAACACACTGTGCCTCAGTTTACCTAAGTGTAAAATGTGTGCATGTACATACACACACACAGAAGAAAGGCAGCACAGGAGCTCCACAGCCCCTTTGTACCTCAGAACTTTTATTTTCTATGTGGTGAAGAGGCCGTGGCTATAATTCCCAGTGTCTTTGAAAGTAAGGGCTTTTTGAACAGGCTTTTTATACCAGCAACATGTACTGTCATTAACCTGTTGTTGGCAACATTCAGCCCCTATTAGCTCTTAGTTATTTCAAAACCCGTTTCCTGGAAAACTGCTTTGCAAAACAAGTCCTCAACTCAGTATGCTTCCCAAAAAATGTTTGAGTTCTCCCACATCAAATTTACGTTCATCATCTGACCAGAAGGCACGAGCACAATCTCTTCCCACGCAATCATCTTTCACTGGTTTCCAGCTGCCATGCCTTCGGGTTTGAGAGATTGAAGTGTAAATGATATGTGGCAAGATGGCACATAAACCCTGTGAGGCCGTCCTCTTTTCTCTCATAGTTCAGGCACTGTGTTCCCTGCTCACTGCAGCCTAAGCCCAACTCTCCTCATCCTTTACCACACCACTGAAGAGGTTTCTTTACACTCTGCTTATCTTCTATCTCAAACCAAATCTCAAATCCAGTTAGCAACCAATAAACTAACCAGGCAACCAACCAGCCAGCTAGCCAGCCAGCTAACCAAATAACCCACAACCACCACTTACCCATCTCCTCTTGACTGTATACTGTAGGTACTATCCTTCTATTCTTCTTTCCCTTGCCAGCAAAGTGACTCGAGAGTACAACACACACACACACACACACACACACACACACACACACCCTACCTTTTGGCTCTTGTTGTAGTTTGGTTTCTGTTGCTATGATAAAACATTGACCACAGCAACACTGGGGAGGGAAGGGTTTGTTTGGCTTGTAGGTTACAGTCTATCATGAAGGTAAGTCATGGCAGAAACTCAAGCAGGCCAGGAACCTGGAGCTAAGGCCGAGCCCATAGAGTGCTGCTTACTGGCTTGCTCTGCATGGCTTGCTCACCTGATTTCTTATCCCACCCAGGACCACCTGCCCAGGGCTGACACCACTCGCCTCAGGCTGGGCCTTCCCGCATCAATCGTTAATCAAGACAATGTTTCACAAACTTCAATGGTGCCGCTCTCCTGTTAGTAACAGGTGACTCTTCAGCTTCGGCTGACCAGAAGCCACTGAAGATTAATTGAAACAGATCACATGAACAGCTCTGATACAGTCTTTTAAAGACTCTCAAACTTTCCTCTGAAATTTCACAAGGCAAGCCTCTACCAACTGCATGCAGTACCTTCCAAATTCTTTCACAATCTCCTACAGAACAGCCTACTAAACTTTTCCAGGCCAAAGTTCCAAACTCCTTCCACAACCTTGTGCAAAAGAATATGGTCAGGACAGGGCTAGCCATACCTCATGATCCTGGTCCCAACTGCTGTGTGAGCTACTTTCTGCCGCTGTGATAAAACGCCACGACCAGAAACTTATGGAAAGAAGTTCATTTTGGTGTATGGTTGCAGAGGGAGGAGAGTCCATCATGGTTGGGAGACATGGCAGCAGACAGGCATGACAGCTGAAGTGGGAAGCTGAGAGCTCAAGCCTTCAACATTAAGCAGGAAGTGGTGAAAGCAAACAGGAGACGTCGTGAAACAAGAAATGCCTAAAGGTGGCCCCAGCATTGTACTTCCTCTAGTAAGTACACCTTCTTTCTGCAGGGTCCACAGCCTCCCCAAGTGTCCAGATTCCCAAGCCTGTGGGGGCACATTTAAACCACCATAGCTCTACAGTGGAACATCATTTCCCGCTGTGACAGCTCACTCTAAGGACACCAACATGTCCCAAGTTCTTAACCTCAGTTAAAACTTCCCCGCCCTTCTCTGCCTCAAGTGTCGGCAGGCTGAGTCTCTAATACGTTAGGTCGCGGGCACTATTGGACATGTGTCATAGCCATTATTTATGCAGCATGAGTAAAAGTATTGGGTTGACTGATTATGATCCAGTGGTCCCATTTTATAGATGCAGAAATGAAGGTCCAGAGAAATTAAGTGAATGTAGCCGTTTCGGTAAGCTATCGCTGTATAACAAGCGGCCCCTAACTCAGTCACAATTACATTTAGTTTCCCCACAGTCTCTGTCTTAGTTGGAGTAGCTCTGTTCTGGGCTGAGAGTGGGGTTTGTGTTTGCTCCTTGTGATTGTCACAGGGCCGAGGTTTGAGGAAGCCTGTTCTAGACCATTGCAGGAATTCAGAACACAAGAAGAGGAAACAGCAACAGGATGAGGTCTTTGTTTCAGAGCTGCATTCTGGTTGCTTCTGCCTGTACTCCATTGGCTCAGCAAGCTGCAGGTCAAAGCCTAATGAGAATGAGCCGAGGGAAAAGTACCTCCCTGTAGTGGGAGGTACTGGTCCTGCCTGAGCCAAGAACGCTGCTGTATAATTTGGATACAGCAAACTTGAAGAATTGACAGCCTTCAATTGTTCCAAGTCCAAGATTACACATTTGAGTCTTATCTCTGGCCAAAGACAAAACAGCAACAAAGCTTATCAATCAAACAAACAAAAACCCCCACTTAAGACTAAGGGACATTTGGATTTTTCTTATAAATGAAAATAGTGAATTTAAGTAAACCAGATACCAAGACACTGACATGGAGATGGAAGGGTCATGGCAGGACTTGGCTGTTGAGAGGTTGGCATCAAGAGTTCCTGAAGCATCCCAGAATTCTGTGTCAGAATCAGATTGGACCTGGGCCTAGGAATTTCCAGCCAAACAAAGGATGGAGGGCAGGGACTGCCTGATGGAGGACGGGGCACACTATAAGGGAACCCTGAGCTCTCAACTCCAGGCGAGGACAGTAGGATGAGGGGAGGCACTCCCAAAGGTGGAGGCCTGAGGAGATCTGGGTGCAGCGTACTTGCTGTGTTTGAAATACGGCAGCAGTGTGTACCCTTGCCAACTTGCAAGCTGCGGTGGAGGACACGTTTGTTGTTCTGCACCAGGCAGAAAATGTATGGATGTAGTTATGCCAAGAACTGTCTGAAATGCAAAACGGTGCCAGAGATGCTTTCATAGTCCCACGGGTGCTAGAGCATCCTGGATCATTAAGGGTAAAATGTTTATTTCTTATAACTACCTCTGTGTGTCAGCTACTGGCTTTTAGAAGAAAGGAGACATCCTCTTGTCCAAGACCTATGGCAAACTGTGAATTTCACAGATAAAAAGGGGCTCCTGTCACACTTCATGCTCCTCCTTGCCATGTGCGTTGTCCCTTCTCCCTGGGAAGCTGCTGGGGAACCTGAGCAGCAGGGGCTTTGTGATCCAGGATCAGACACCAGGCGCCATTGTCTTTTTTCCTCTAAGAGAGTGCTGACTAAACCACCTAGAATATGGGTTAGTGTTGTCAATAATACGCAAGAAAACCAAGAGAAAATAGGAAAGTAGGACATGCATTGTGAGCCCAGAGCAAGACGCTTTTGGAGCAGGGTTTCTTTCTGCCTCTGTCCTGCTTTCCCACCAGAACATACACACAACACATGCCATATAACACACACACACACACACACACACACACACACACACACACACACACACCCCAGATACATACTAACCACTCCCCCATAGCCTCTCCACACGTTACACACTACATATTCACGCAACATACACATTACATACATGTACATGGCATATATGCCATATACATTACACACATAATATACCCACATGCCACACATTGAACATACATAGTACATGCAACTCATACACATGGAGCACACACTTAATATATGCACCCCACATATATGCACTATACACACACAACACACAACACACACACGCACAATGCATACCATGTATGAACACACATTGTATACACACTGCACAAATAACACATCCACACATTCCAACCACATGTACTGCATAGTACCACATACACCACACATTAACTGACAGTTCTGATGGTCCTTGGAGTAGGGTGGACAGTGTGTCCCTACAACTCCTGTCCCCTGGAACGTCACAGTGTAACCATATTAGGAAATGGGTCTCTGCAGATATAAACCAGTAGGGATGGATTAGAGCGGCCCTAAACCCAGGCCTATGCTCATAAGACAGACATTCTGATACAGATCCAGAGAGGGTGTGCCACTAAGTGGAGGCCACTGGCAGGATGGAGACAGAAGTTTGAGTGGCATGTGTTCAAGCCTGAGAAAGCCAACAATTTGCAACTTCTAGAAACTGCAAGCAGAGGTGAAGGCTGCTCCCAGACTCCTCTGAGGCACTTGGTCCTGCCAGCACTCAGTTTTACTTTCGGCCTCCAGAAAGGAGGGAGGGGTCCCCATTGCTTTAAGTCACCCAGGGTGTGCAATTATGTGAATGCCTGAGGAAAAGAATCCGGTCTACTCACCCCAGGAGGCAGGGCCAGCAAGGCAGATGCCTGGCTTGAAGGAAGGGGCCTTTGTCTCCCCTGAAGCCTGCCCACAGGCCAGCGACCAGTCCTGTGGCCTCAGCGTTCCTCCCTGTACAACAGGCAGATCCAGGATGTTGGTGGACATTGAAGGGCATGATGCTGCCAGGTGTGGTGGCTCAGACTGGTGATCCTAGCACTTTCGAGGCTAAGGCAGGAGGATTGCCTTCAGTTTTAAACCATTATGGACTAAGTAGTGAACTCAAGCCAGCCTAGACCACAGAGTGAGATCTGATCTCAGTCTCAAACAAAACAAACACTACAGAAAAGAAAACATAGGGCCCAGTTTTCTCACGGTTTATCATTTTCTCTTTTAGGGCAGCATTGTGCCTGACTCATAAGAAGGCTTGGTACTGTCAGCTGTTATGACCCTAAGACTCTCTGACATCTCCAGATCCATACAGTCCAGTTTGAAGTGCCCTGATTTTACTTTTCTAGGAAAAGCAGAGCAGATTGATGTGGCCCTCTGGTGATGTGCAATGGCTTCCGGGCAGTGCCCAGGACAGAAGAGCCCAGTGATATTCTGTAACACCTCTTCCAGGAGGGAGTGGCCACAGCCATGACAGGGCTGATGGAAGTTTGGAAAGGCCCCACTGAGGGAAGAGGATGCCCTCGCTTTGCATCTGTTGCCCCTGGGATGCAGGTGTTGGGCTACCCCTGCCCTTCCAGGGCCTTGTATAGCGTCCTCCCCTTCTGTACTAGGGAGAGTCAGCAGGTCCAAGAAACCGCATCGGAGCTTATGCCCTGTCACATCCAAGACCAGGTCATGAAAGTCTCAGGCTTCCACCGTGGGCTCTTACTCCCTAGGACTGTTTAAGCAGGGGAAGCAACACCCACCAGAAACAGCTATATGTGTTTGCTGCAACAGAATCTCTGCTCACCTGGCTTTTGGGGAGACCCTGACCCCCAAACCACCCTGCTGCTCTGCATCAGATTCCTGATCCTCCCAGAAATGCTGGGCTAGAGATGTATGTTGCTTAACTCATTTAGGTCTGTGAGGGAGTAGTCTGTTACACAGCATTAGCTAACTGATACAGTGGGTGAGATAAGGGCTAGATGGGGAGCTGGGATGGGACAAAAAGCAGTGATGACGGAAAGGATGTCAAGGTACAGGGACCAAGCCAGAGGCCGGAATTACTTCATTGTTCATGGTGACGGACCAGGCAAGTTCTGCGGGTCTGAGCATCTGGTCCAGCGCTCAGGGAATGAGAACATGAACATCTTACATAGACAAGCAATGGGCACTGAGAGTTGGTAATCGTGGGCTGTAGCTCTTGCCTTTAACTTGGCATCATCCACTTGCCACTGGATACATAGTCAATGTTTGCAGCAACGAGATGATGAGAGACCAGTGGACAAACTTGCCAAGAACAAGGTCATGATAAGGATCTTTGGATAGCAGCAAACAAACAAGATGCAGTGGTTTTTTTTTTTTTTTTTTTGAGACAGGGTCTCTGTATATAGTGCTAGATGTCCTAGAACTCACTAAGTAAACCAGCTGCTCTTGAACTCACAGAGATCTGCCTGCCTCTGCCTCCCGAGTGCTGGGATTAAAGGCTTTTTGAATGCCTACTAGGTTAGATCCAAAGCAACTTGGAATAATTTTTGTGCTCCATGACAGTACCCAGTGCCTCTTTGTACTGACCATGGAAGGCCAGAGATGTCTAGCTCAACTGGCTAAAGGCTTTTCCTTCACTCTTTCACATAGGCCACATGTTTGTGTCCTGATTTCAAGTGTCAGGGTTCTGCTGACTCAGTGGCTAATCTGACCTGTGGGGGTGATAATCTTGTGACAATGACTGTCTTTCCACAGGGAAATAATTTAGAGAAGGAAGAGAGTGTGGCTTTCTGCACCCTTGTCCCTGAAGATGCTTTGGTTTCCAGGCAATTCATTCCTTTACATATATAAAGCAGGAGACAGTAGCGTCCTAGAGAGAAGTATAGGCTCCACAGCCAGACAATCTGGGCTCGAATCTTAGCTTTGCTTCTTGCCAGCTATGTGTCCCTGGGCTACTTACTTCATCTCTCTGAGACTCAGATTTTCCTTCTCCAAAAAGGACATGGTAGGGACACATCCCACCCAGGTGGCGGGGAGGGGAGGATATATGCTCCTATCTAGGAAGAATTCCATGCCTCCCTCCACCCCTGCACCCCTACAAGACTCAGCTTGGGTTCCCTTATCAGTGGAACACAGAGGCTTGAGCCCCTGTTGCCCTCTGTGGGGTCTCACTTAAGTCTGGTGGAGTTCACCTTAGGTGCATGTCCCTCTTACATGACATCATCTTAGCGTTCTTTAAGGATTTCATGAAATCAAAGAATTAGCATCAAATGGCTAAAGCCACCAGGCTGGAGATAGGTCAAATGCAATAAGTCATGAACATCGGCAGGATTGCACGCCAATAAACCATACCCGTATTCTCCTGCTTTCTCCAGCAAGCCTTTCCACCGTGGGTGTCACGAAGCCCTTTGCGTGCTTAAGACGGGCATCCCGGGACAGGAGGCCAAAGAGTGGGACTTGCCAAGTGGAGGAGGAGGATAAGATACATCAGGGGAGGGCAGACAAGGGGAACGGGCAGCTGGGGTGTAGACCACAGGAACAGGGTTGGTATGGCTACATCCCCAAGAGGGAAGGTGTCCCTTGGAAGTATTCTAGGTGCCTCCCTTGACTCACCTCAGTCCTGGCCTTGGAGAGGAGCTTGTGTCTAAGCCCAGGGCAGGAAACAGGTCAGTATAACTAGAAATGTGTAAGATAGTCTCAGTCTAAAAGGAGTGATGCTGGAAGACAGTCATGGCTCCCCATTTGTTGATCATAGGAGATGCTTTTTCCTGTGTCCTCTGCATGGCATACATACTTTGTAAGTGCCATTGATGTGAATTCTGTGGCTTTTGGAGCCCCAACTCTGCTGAGAACACAGGAGCCACTCAGTGTGACTAGCTTCCTCAAACCCACACAAAAGCCACCCTGACCTTGTGGTCCACCAAAGTCTCTAGATGCTTTTCTGTGAACTTAGGGGAGCTGGGAACTCATTTTTCTTGCACTCGAGAAGCTTAGAAAATATCTACTCTACCTGAACTTCCCGCTGTTTTCATGAAAATAAAGCCCGTGAAAATGCATGCCTGAGCCTTTTGATGCATTAATTAAGAGCCCCATAGCTTTCTTGTTTAACTGAGGGCAGCTACCGCGTCTGGGGTTATTAGCAAAGCGAGAGAGCCTTTGTCAAGCTTGACAAAGTGATTAATATAGACTGAATTTTGGTTTCTCAACAGCTTTTGATGTGCTAAGATTCCCCAGTGAGGACATCAACAATTACTTAAACAAGCCACTACCTCCAGACATTGGCTAACCTCCAAGGCAGTGGTCTGAGCCCTGACCTTTCTGGGAGGAGCAAGATCCTTTAAGTGTCTCTGTGGTGATGCCACCTCTGATCTGAGGTGACTGCATTTTCTTCACTTCTGCAAAGCTCTGTACCCTGCCCTCTGTCCCCAGCACCCTCTGCTTGCCTAAGGCTCTGGCCCCTTTGTATGTTCAAGGTGCAGAACTCAGAGCTGGGAGAAAGCGGGAGGTCCCAGTTCTTAGAGACTTGTCTTACTCAAGGGCTTTTCAACTCCTAGAATCAGCCAGATGCAGGCAGAGGTTGTGGGACGTCATGTCTGGGCCTCTGTCTGCTGACCCAGCAGTGCTAACTGTGAGACTGGAGAGGTGGCTCAGCAGGGAAGAACATGTGGGATGCTTCTAGAGGACCCAAGCTCATGTCCCAGGATGCACAACTGACAACTATCGGTAATTCCTGTTGCACGCTTCTGCGTGCACCTGGTGCACACAGACTCATGAAAGAACACACACGTAACACATAAAAAATTAAGCACAATTATAGTTTATTTATACAGCAAAGCAACTTTCCGTGGTGTGTGTGTGTGTGTGTGTGTGTGTGTGTGTGTGTGTGCGCGCGCGCGCGCGTGACAGTGAGCTTTCGTAGGTGCACATATGTATGTATATGTGGTGGTCAGAGGACAGACAACCTGCGTCATTTCTCATCCCACAAGTGATGTCCAACCTTTGGACGTTGCAATGATGTCGTCTACAAAGTCCACACTTGTGCACCACACAATTGAGTTTAAAAAATCACAGAAAGCCTCATAATGTTTTAAGTAGCAATTTTGTGTTGTGTTGGACCCAATTAATAGTTATCATCTGCCAATCTATCACTTGTATGTCAACCTATCATCTGCCCATCTACTTATGCACCATCTATCATCATTGGTTTTTCTGGTCGATGGAGTAGCTTAGTCTAGATAAAGTTAGAAAAATAACTAATATAAATAACTAATAAATAACTAATAAAAATAAAGTTAGAAAAAAAACAATACTCTTTAAAGTATTGTTTAAAGTATTTAAACAATTAAAGTATTGTTTAAAGTATTTAAAGTATTGTTTAAAGAGCCACCCCAGCCACCCCAGGAGTATTTCATAATTAAAACCACTTAACTGGCACCCTGACATCATTCGATCGCTGTGTTCTGCTATATACTAGAAACAAAGTACTCACACCAGGACTCAGTCTTCTTGAATTCTCACTGGCACAGAAAGGCAGGACAGCACCCCAGGATCCTTTAGTGGCTGGAGGTGTGATGTCAGAGACCTGGGACTCAAGACAAGATGGCGGCTGACTCTGGCCTACCTTGCCCATCCATCCCAAACCACCTCATCCCATCCCGGCCCACCTCAAACCCACTTTCCTAGTGGGTGTTGGCTGGCTCTTTCATATGGGGCTGGGTTTTCATGGGGCACCCATCAGTGAGCACACTCAGTGGTCAGGCTGTCTCTCTGAAGCAATTCTGACATCCTGTGGCCTCCTTCACCCCATTCCTCTTCAGGCACCTTTATGTTGTTTTCCCTGGCTATGATGTAATGCTCACATCTCTTGATCTAAAGACAGACGTCTTAGAGAGAGGGCCTCGTTATCAGGACCTTGAGTTTTTGTTTTGTTTCAGTTTGTTTCCAAACAGCTAGCTTTTGTAGGAAACAACTTAGCACCATTTACCATATTTTCTGATTCATAACTACAGCTCAGTAGTCAGCAGAATAACTGAAATAGAAATGATGATAGATTCTACCTGAGGATGCATCCTGACAGGGGCCACTTCTCCCCAATGCAAATGATGAATTCACTTCTGCTGTCTGCTGTTGAACATGTCTAGGCATTGAATGCCTGGGCTCAGGGTGTGGTAGCAGTGATCTCTGTGATGACGTGGCGTAGGGCTGGTGAGTGGGAACACACAGGGGGCCACAGCGGAAGCAGTTACCAGCCTGGCAGCCCTCTCCATTCCTACCATGCTGGTGCACTAGCCCTGAGGGCCACACAGGCTTTCACTCCTGCACTGCTTCCCTCCCTGTGGACATGCCATGACTGCACCTTGAACTAAACCCAAGGTCAAGTGCAGAGCAGCTCTTCGTGGTAGGGACACAATGGCAGGACACAGAGGTTCATCTGGCCCATGCTACCACATGAGCTTTGAGAAAGGACTGAGGTCTCCTTTGCCATTCTCTGGCCATCTGGTCAAACCACCAGCCAGGCCACGGGTAGCTCCATAAACAGACCACATTTTCACTGTACCTTGCTTGGACCAACCTTGAGAGCCCTGTCTTTAAGATTCTAATGTGTGCCTCACCTTACGTCTGTCACTGTAAAGAACTTACCATCATTTGTTTTTGTTTATGAAAGTGATCTTGGTTTTCACTCAAGGTTATAATATAGAGCTTCCTTTGGGAAGGAAAAGGGCACTTTTACAAATAAAAATGGAATCAGGAGGTGATAGTACTGATTAGACACAGATATCATAACATTTGTGCAGGTCTCTCTCTCCTTCTCCTTCTGTCCGTCCGTCTGTCTGTCTGTCTGTCCCTCTCTCACACACACACATTGGATTTAGAAGAGTACAAGCATTAAGCCTGTGGGTCCATGTTGAGTCTACTGACTTTCCTGCCTGAAGACTTAGTATTAAAATGGAAAATAAGCAAACTCTCTGGACTATCATAAGCATTAGCTGGTGACTCCTTTTAAAACTATGATGGTTGCTGGAAAATGCTTCATCTACTTGGCTGTGTAGACCATCAGAGGCTGTTTCTGGTGGGGGCGGCCTGCTGGCCTCTTGCCCCTGGCCCACAGCTGCACCATTGGTCTGTCTGAAGAAGTCCATGACAGTTCCTGGTCCTGTCCTCATCCAAGCACGCTCCCTTTTTTAGCACGTCCCCAAAGAAAGTCTGGCTCTCTCTACAGTGCTCTCTCTATAGTACAAATGGTACCAAATTGTCCATGTCCTACCTCATGAACTCCACCTTCCCTACCAGCAGCTAGGGTTTGGAAGCTATGATTCAGTTGAGAATTTTCTGGATCCTGCGGTGGATCTAAAATAATCACAATACTTCTTATGTTGCAGGGAAGGGGCTCTAGATTTTGTCCTTTTTTGACACTTATATAATTTTATGTTATGGATGTTTTGCTGGCATGTATGTATGTATATGCACCAATGTGTGTCAAAGATGAAAAGAGGGCATTGGATCCCCTGGAGCGGGGGTCACAGATGCTTATGAGTCACCACGTGGGAGCTGGGAAGCAAACTCCGGTCCTCTGCAAAAGCGGTGAGTGCTCTTAGCATCTCTCCAGCCCTGTCCTGAGATCTTGAAGGAAATGGTTGGGTGGAGAGATACAGAGGCTCTCTTAGCAGGCACTCCAGAGAAGTGAAAAGGGGGAAAACAATACAGTGCCTCTGTGCTGTGGGGTTTGAAGAGTTTCGTGAATATTTAGAGGTGGGTGGAATATTCATGGAGCAAGTCTCTGCCTGTCTTCCTCCCAAGTCACAGTGGGCCAGATTCTTCTTTTAGAGTATTTTTTCCCACGACCCACTAGAAAAGCCCACAAGAGGGGTGTGTGTGTGTGTGTGTGTGTGTGTGAGTGTGTGTTGAAAACAAAAGTGCAAGAGAATTATAAAGAAGCCACCATCTTCTGTGGCTGCAGGCCCTTCATTCGTGCAGATGTGTGACGCCTTGGTTTCTGATACAGCAGTAACTTCAGCTTGGAGGTTGCCTAGCCACAGGGGCATGTCGACCATCAGAAAACTCAGCCACCGTCTCTGACTCCTTGCCCAGTTACACAGAAGGGACACAGGAGTTCTAAGTGAGAGAAAAGACAAGTGATGAGTGGAAGCACAGACTGTCATGGTCACCAGCTCAGGAGGCTCCAGGAGGTACAGGCCTTGGCTTTAAAGACTTTTAAAGGCATTTAAGACTGATTTTGTACTTACAGCCTCTAGAACCACAAGGTGGTAAATTTGCATTGTTTAAGCCAGTATGTTTGTGGTTATTTGTTATATCTGCAGCTGGAAAGTACAGTTGGAAAAGAGCTAGCTTATTTTTTTTAAAAATGGCTTCAGTTTCTGACTTGAAAATGGTTTCAGTTTCTGACAGGATTCACCATAATGTTTACCTTTTAGAGAAGGCACCGCCATGCATGTAAAATGAATTTAATTATAAAGGGCTCAATTAATGAGCCTCCAAGTCTACTTCAGTTTTCAACAGTAGGAGAAGCTTCGGCTATGGTATCAGAGTCAGTTGTTTTACATGTCATGAAGGTGATGCCACATGCCTGTGTCATTTTGAACTCATGAATTTAAATACGTTTAATGTTTTGAGTCATTGTAATTATTACCAAATTGGTTAGATTTCTCAACTTTGACATAGCCATGCCTTCCTGGTCTAAAGTCTAGGTGTCAGCAGAGCTGGCAGCTCCTGAGGTTCCAGGAGAAGCCTTGTTCCTTGCCTTGTTGGGGTGGAGACTCAGCACTCCAGGCTTGAATGCTTCATTTTGCTTGAAGCCAATGGGGTGGGGATGTCTAATATCCAATTAGGAGGAGCTTTCACAGTTATAACAACTATACAACCTGCTAGGTCTCTGAGGCGTCTGGTTTGTGCCTGGGTGAACTGCAGTCAAGTGGGCTAAAGAGCAATTGTTGTAGAGGGGGGATGGAAATTGCTTAGTTATTTTATTTAATGTTTAAATATAGTTGTTTCAGTTACTTTTCTTACTGCTGTAACCAAATACCTGACAAAGAACCACTTAGTAAAGGAAGGGCCCAGTTTGACTCATGGTTCAGGCAGCATAGTCCAACATGCAGGGAAGGCACGGTGGGAGAAGGGTGCTTGCTCGCATCTTGGTGGAAAGCAGGCACGAGGATGCACTCAGCCAGCTCAGTCTTTCCCCTCCCTATTCAGTCCTGGGATTGAGGGAGACTCTTCCCCCCCTCAGCCAATCTCTCTAGAATTTCTCACCCCCACACCATAGCCGTGCCTCAGCAATACTCGGGTGTTGCATAATCTAATCAAGTTGACAATAGAAATAGTTTAATTCGATCATTGTGTCACGATTCTGCTGCTGTGATAAACTGCCATGACCAAAAAAGCAACTTATAGAAGGAAAGGTGTGTTTGGGCTTACAGCTCCAGAGCCCATCATGCCATGGAGGCGTGGCTCCACGCACAGGCATGGTGGCAGGAGCAGGAAGCCGAGAGCGCCAACTGCAACCAGAAGCATGGAGCAGAGAGAATGGACTAGAAGTGGCCTGAGGCTTTCAGTCCCCAAGCCTACTCCTAGCATCACCCCTGCTCTAGCAAGTCTGTACAGCCCAAATAACACCGCTAACTGGAAAACAAGTGTTGAAACGCCAAGACTATGGGGAACATTTCTCATCTAAACCACTGTAATGGTTGATGTTTACACTGCTGAGTAGACATTTAAAATGTGTGTTTCTGTTGGGAGCCGACAAAGAGGATTGGAGCCCAATGGAGAGAGTGGAGCTGGAGTCGGAAACGTACAAGTGTTGACCTGTCAATGGTATGGTGACAGCTCAGCAGAAGGAAAGGAGCCAGCAGCCCATAAGGCTGGAGGAGTGACGTCAAGGAAATAAAGAGGGAACAGTGTTTCCCAAATAAGTGCCCAGCTACATGCAACTACCATTGAGAATTCAAGAGCTGGAGGGCACTCATGGAATTGACAGAGTTAAACTCATCTATGACCTTGACAAGAGCAGTCCTTTCTCACTCTGCAGGTGTAGCAGCTTAGCTGGAACAGGTAGAGACAGGATTGAGGGGGCAGAAGGGGACAGTGCATCTCCATTTCAAACACTCTTTGCTGAAAGGAGGGCCGAAAAGTGAGGCTGCGGGTGGATTCTCAGGCTTGTGCTCCCATGCTTTAAGATGGAGAATACATTTGCATTGTGGTAGGAATGGCCAAGTGGAAGGGAAAGATCAACACACCTGAAAGAAAGAAGATTGAGGCTAACAAGCTGATTCAGACACACACTGAGGGAAACCTGCAGGCCAGACTGGCCTCTGACTGGCCTCTAGCATTCAAAACGTCAGTCCATTTGTCCTATTCCCATTAAGCACCCTCCAGGGCTTGGGTATGTAGCCCAGTTTGTAGGGTGCTACTTGCCTAGCACACACAGAGCTCGATCCTGACCTCTGCATTGTCAGCTGTGGGGCACATGCCTGTAATCTCAGCAGTCAGGAGCTGGGGATGAGAGGATGCCAAGTTTTAAGTCTTCCTCAGCCCCATAGCAAGTCTGAGGCAAGACTGCGCTATATGAGATCTTGTCTCAGACAACAATCCCTCCCATCCCCCAATTTAGCCAAGTGGGTTTTTTTTTTTTTTATTTAATCTAAATAATGGGCCACACTCCTATGTAAACACCATCAAAAGAGTGCTGTGGTTTTGAGGAAAATGAAAGACTGGGCAGCTGTAACCTTTCAAATTTAGCCTTACTGTAAAAACAATGCATATGATTTATTTTGATTTTTTTTTCAAGACAGGGTTTCTCTGTGTAGCCCTGGCTGCCTTGGAACTTGCTCTGTAGACCAGGCTGACCTCGAACTCACAGAGATCCGCCTGCCTCCGATAGAGTTTATTTTGAGAAGAGGCACTCTATGCTTCGGCATGTGGCACTGCAGGATTTGTGTTCTGTAGCCTGCAGTGATTGCCTTAGACGCAGACAGCAAGCCAGTTTTCTGTGGGGCAGTACGTATGTCTACTGTCGCTTCCTGACTTAAGTATCCTTACTATAAACAGTGACAGATGTCCAGAATGGTAGTGGCAGGCATATTTGCATTAATCCCTGTCAGAGGAAAGCTGTTCTAAATATCACATGGTGATCACAGAATGGCTGCGTAGTACCTGCTTTTCACACCGCCATCCCAGGCCACCTGCACCAACTTGTGTTGGATGGCGCAGAACTTAATGACATAAAAGACAGATTTCTTTTATGATGACAATGTTGAAAGTGACAGGAAGAAAAAGAAATTTAAGATATTTTCCTTGACTGCCTGGAATGCTCTTGTGAGCTCCCCTGCTCTCAGCTTCCCTCGGCTGCTCTCTCAGGAAACTGGTTATCTCTCAGGTCTAGAAGCTGGAAGTCTGAGATCAAGGTGGTGTTGCCAGAGCCAGGCTCCCTCTGAACCCTGTAGGGTGCACCCTACCTTGTCTTTCCATCTAGGAGAAGTTTTTAATGACCTTTGACCTCCCTCTAAAGACATTCACACTAACCCTATTTCCAGATACAGTCGGGTTCCAAGGTCCCAGAGGCTAGGACTCAACTTGTCTTTTGGAACTTAATCACCCCTTACCTGGAAAAGTCCATGGGCTTGGGCGTCTGGCAAGACATTTGAACGTCAACTTTGGACCTGGGGACCAGAGCACATAAAAATGGGTTACAGAGAAGGAAATGAGCTGGACACTGGTAGTGGTAATATCCCACTATAGCTCTGGACTCAGGGACTCTGGCTGGTGAAGGCCTCACCTGGTCACTTATGCACTCGAGTCCAGGCTGCAAGCGAAATTTGCCATTGTGCACAGGGCACTCTCTGCTGGTGCCATATGCTTGAAAATGTCTGAATTTTGTGCGGAGACACACAGACAGTTCTTCTAAGTGCAGTTACATAATGAGGGCATGGACTTGCATGATAATTAGCATGTGTAATTAGGCACAGTCTTCTTGTCCTTTAATTAGACAATCAAGACATCTAATTACTAAATTAAGATGTAATTACGTGGCCCAAGATCTTCATATTTCTTTCTACCCATCAGAGATTATATTTAGAAAATAATTTGCGAAAAAACCGATGGAAAAAAGTGAATGTAATCTCCAATTTGAGAGTGTTTAAAGGAAGTGTTCAATAGCTTCGAGCCTCCCTTGCTCTCTCCCTCTGGGAGTAAGGGGAGTCATTTAAAATACTGTCACCTGCTTGAAAGGCTACTTTTTCCAAATGGTGCTGCTGACCTTTGGCGCGCATGCTAATGAGCAGGAATGTGCATTGTGGCTAATTCGTGTAATTCGCACTGGGCGTGCTTCATGATTCCACTTGGATGTGGACTTACTGGTGGTGTTCTGGGAAGCCATTCAAAGCAGCGGTACTTTCAGACGACTGGAGGACACACTGCTTCCCATTCTGCCCGATTGGTTCTCCGCCCCGCCCCCTGGCTATTTTAGCGGTGGGCACATTGCTGTGTCCTGTAAACGGTACTTAGGAGGTGAGTCCCCTCCTGCAGACAGTGGAGGGTTTGTAGAACTGTTCTCAGGTCAGCGAGTAAAGCGAGCACCCCATCCTCCTCACTGCAGAAGGTTCTGAGCACCAGTATTCAGCAGCAGCCAGACCAGAGTGCTAGTCTGTTCTTTTCCCTTGTTCCTAAATTGGGATTTGGCTGATCTCTGCATGATGCTAAACACCCAGTTTGACTCATTAATTTTTTTGAAACAACTGAACTTTTGACCTAATTGTCTGCCTGGGTGGGGATGGGGCCATATGGCAGGTTTGCCCCAGCCAACACCGTCTCTAACTATGTCACCCCTCTGTTCCCATAAGCTGAAATACCCCTGTAATCCAGTGTTAGGGCAGCCTTACTGAAAAGTGGCACAGACTCTGTGGGGCCACATTTCCTGGTTTTCGGTGAAGAGAATCTGCCTCCCTTATGGATTTCTGCAGGAAACAGTGGGGATTAAGGAGGTCTCCCTGCCACGAGGTGCCTCCATCCCTGTTTTTTTCTCTCAATGACACCATGGCCATGGAATGTGACGGACAAGTTATATGTCAAGAGTGGTTGGCTTTGACCCAGAACTCTGGAGAGCTTATTCTCTGCCACTTTACATTTTCTCGTTGTCTCCTGAGTTATGGCTCATGGTAAATTTAGAAGCTGAGGAACCGGCGTGTGTGGAGACAATTGATAGAGTTCTGCGGCAGGAGGGTGTTAGACTGCCTTTCTCTGAGGCACCTGCCGGCTTCGAAGGCCCGGGAGATCCCACTCACTGCTCAGCCGTACCTGAGCTTCCCTCCTTCTCTCTCCTTGTTAGTCCCCTGCCACTGAGTCCTTAGATAGGGTCGCAGCCTCAGTCAGAGAACTCACAGTCCTGCTGCAAACACGGCCACTGACGTGAACATAAGCAACAGTTTCTCGGCTTTAAATTTTGCTTTTGGAATACCACCCAGGTATTCCATGGCATTCTCAAGGCTGGAGAAGTTGGGCATCAGGCACCCTAAGCCCTCTCCTTTTGTTGGCAACTTGATGTTTTTCCACCAGGTGAGGCATGGGTTCTCTGGATCTTGCACAAAGTTCCCCATAAGCATTGCTCTTGGTCATGTTTTGGGCGTCGGGGTGACCTCCACGTGGAGAACCCTGTGATGGGAAGAGTCCTTCTTCATGGAATAGATATCTTTTCCTTCCTCCCCCTCCTTCCTTTCTAGGCAGGGTTGCCAAGGCTGGCTTCAAACTTGTTCTGTGAAGACTCTGACCTTTGGGTCCTCTTACCTCCACCTCCTGAGTGCTGGGGTAATAGGGGTACACCACCACACCCAGCGTATGCAGTGCTGGGAATTCAACCTAGGGCTTTGTGCATGCTAGGCAAGCACGCTGTCACCTAAGCTATCGCTCCAGGTTTTGTTAGGATGATGACTCATGTCTTATGACTCATCAGTGTGCATCCATTCATTCATTCATTCACCCACCCGAAACCCAGTGTATTTTGTATTTAAATATACTAGGTTCTAGGATGCGGAGGAGAAGATACTCGCACTCTCGAGGTCACCGATCTGTCAAGAGCTGGATTGGGAAGTGCACATAGCGGCTGTGATCCTGCTTCAGGGAGAACCACCAAGGAAGGATCTTTGTTAGGGAGCTCCTCAAGAGGGGGCCCTGCAGGAGCTGCGGAGAAGGATACACACACTAGGAAGAGAGCATCATGCACAAGGGGGCCGCCATGTGGGAATAGCGGCAGCCCAGAGCCTGCAGGAACCAAAGCTTATAATGAGGGAACTCTGGAGAATGTAGCTGCTAGTCTACTTCCAGATTCAAAGGTCAAGCCAAGAGCCATTGTAGACTACTGTTGACCCTGAAATACTAGACTACAAGAGTTGAGATCAGGGCTGCAGAATCCATGCCATGGCTGAAGGGGTGAGGCTTAGTACAGGGAGCCGATGGCAGTCCTGAGAAGAGAGCAGCTGGGCAAAGGACTCCGGTGACTCTCAGAGTCACAGGACTCAGGGGAAATGAGGGAAGCAGCAGACAAAGGTTGAACTTGCAGAGCAAAGACAAAGGCGTCAGGAGACAGAAGGGAGTGGCTGGGAAGGGAAGCTGGCTCAGGGAGATGTTTTATTTTAAGCCTGTGGTCTTCAGCTTGTCAGAGCAACAGGGCGTTTGTAGATAGGGACCTGGTATCTATCTCTGAAGGTTTTTATTTATTTATTTATTTATTTATTTTTACTGTTGGTTTTTCTCAGAAGCCTGATTAACTCCTGTGGCCACTGCCTCCGGACCAATAGCAGGTGCCACCAGATCCTATATGTGAATTGCCATACAAGGGCAGGAAGGGCTAATTTGGGCCAATCCTGATAGCAACACCAGAGGATGCTGGGACTTTCCCTCCACCCCCTTTTCCCTGGCCACCACTCTACTCCCTAGGCAGAGAATGACCTACTTCTGGCCTTTTGCCTCATTCTGCTTTTTTCTCTGTCTTTCTTCACCATTTGTTGCTGGCATTTCTGTCTTACCAGCTTTTCAAACACCCTACTCTCTCATCTCTCCCTCTGGGGTGCCCCGTTCACAACTTTTAAGCCCACAAACAATCACCCCACCAGACCTCCTACGTCCTCTTGAAGAAAGTGTGAAGAGATTTAAAAGTGTCAAAATGGAACCAACAAACCATGTAGGAAATTGGAAGAAAATAAATTCCATGCATTGCAGGGTAGGGGGTATCGATCAGACATAGTCAGCTGAGTAAAATTAACTTGGTATTAACATTTGGAGGCAGACAAAATAGCTGTCGTACAAGGAGAACTCTGGATGGCTGGTTTGGAGAATGTCCCCATCAGTTCCTCCCAGCTCATAGTCCCTGTATGTAGAGGCTTTGTCACACTTTTTCTAGAACACATATACAAATGTTGCAACACCATGCCTCTTTCAACAGGGAGGTCAAGTCATTAGAGAGGTTTAGAAAAACTCAGACAATAATCTTTTGGCCACCCACCCAAGATACTTTTGTTTTTTTAATTAAAGTATAATTACATCATTTCCTGCCTTTCCTCTCCTCATTATCTTCCATATGTTTCCCTTGTTCTCTCTCAAAATCATGACCTCCTCTTCTTTAGTTTATATATAAAAATGTATAGATAAAAGTTGCTCAGGCTATTTCGTATTACTTGTGTTTACGTGCCTCTGGGGCTGACCACTTGTTACTGGATAACCAATTAGGAAATTAATCCCTGGGGAGGACTGCTTCTCTGTCTCTGCATTCCTTAGTTCCATGCAGTGCTTTGTCTGTCGGTGGGGCCCTGAATTTACAGTCTGTTCCTTTGTTCATCTAGGCTTTCCTTGCTGTAGTCCAGGCTTGCACTGTGGAGTGTGGAGCATGTTTGCCTTCCGGTCATGTGCTTCCTCTAACCCTCAGCTCTCTGACCTTCCATCCCTATGAAGATTCCCACATCTCACTTGTATGGATGCCTGCGCATGCGATGTCCCATTACACCTGCTTATGGTCTCTGTCTCTGCCCACAGCTCCAACCCTACAGCACAAGGAGGCTAGTGGTCTCCGACCTCCTCCCATTTTACCCCATGCACATCTTCCAGTACACTAGAGTTTCTACCTATGAAAAATCACGCTGAGGGGCTTACTTTTGAACATTTAGCTCAGGTATTGAGAGTTCGGGATTTGTGGTAATTTGGGTAGATTTGGAAGTTTCACACATATGGGCCTTGAAAGGGCATTTGGCAAATATGAACCACATCCAAGGGAAATATTGTAGATGTAAAAGCAAATAGTTTTCAGATGTGTGAGCAGCAATTATACGCAGATAACTTAAGTGCCTGTGGTCTCTTCTGTCCATTAAATAAAGCTGCTGAGAGTTTTACTCAGCAATATTTTTAAAAGCCATTTCTTTACCCAATATTCTAGAGTACTTCAACACAATATAACAGTGATGCTTCTTTTATTGTTTATGTAATTGTGTTCTTGCTGTTCTAGGCTTTTTTTTTTTCTCTGAATAAGTTGGAATCATTGAAATTTTACTCAATCTTATTCTCATCCTGGTACCGTGTTTTGTTTTTTTTCTCCAGGGTTTTTGGGAGAGCCAATTGGAACTCCGAAAGCGATTCGGACGTCTGTGTGGGTAAGAAAACACTCAGGTTCTCTTCTACATGTTTTGATTTCTCATGTTGAGTGGACATGTTGGAAGTCATGACAATAATAGGACTGTCATGCAGTCCTGTTTTGAATTCCTTTTGAGGATGCCTAAGGAGGGAAAGTACCCTACAGTATGCACATACAGAGAGCTAGCTCTTGTTTGGACCTGTCTAGTTCCATCGTATGGGTAAGGTGTGCTACCAACAACGATGTATCTATCAGCTAACCTGGCACACTTCTGGCAGTGCAAATAAGTTCTGTGCAGAATGACATTTGACAGTAATAGGACCAGTCCTGTCCTGGGTACACTGGGACACATGGTCGCCCTTGTTCATTACCCTTATGGCCACAAAAAGTAACATAGCCCTTCCCTTTACTTTTCTTGGTTTTTTATGCTGTGTTTTTTAAATATATGTGCGTGTATGTGATCCTGTGTGCATACATGTGCTTGCAGGGGCTTACTGAGGCCGGAAGAGGGCATCGAGCCCTTGGAAACTGGAGTTACAGGTGGTCGTGAGACAACTTGGGTGTTGGGAATGAACCAGGTCCTCTGCAAGCCCAATGTGCTCTTAACAGCTGAGCCCTCTCTCCAGCTTCCTCTTTGTGTGTTTGTTTATATTAATTTGCTTATTTATTTTGCATCCATTCTCTTCTCCCAGTCCCTCCCTCTCACCTACTTCCCCAACCATCCTCCCATCTTCCCTTTCTTCTCATAAAAGGCTCAGAAAAAGGGAGTCTGCCCACAGATCTCAGCCTGCCTTGGCATATCAAGTTGCAGTAGGACTAGGTGCATATTCTCCTATTGAGGCTAGGCAAGGCAGCACAGTTAGGGGAAAGGGATCCCAAGGTAGGCAACAGAGTCAAATACAGATCCAGCTCTTGCTGTTAGGAGACCTACATGAAGACTGAGGTACACCACTGTGACATATGTGCCAAGGGCCTAGGTCCATCCCAAGGATGCTCTCTGTTTGGTTTGTCAGTCTCTGTGGGCCCCTATGGGCCCAGGTTAGTTGGTTATATATATTTTCTTGTGGTGCCTTTGACCTCTCTGACTCCTTCAATCCTTTGTCCCCCTCTTTCATGGAATTCCCCAAGCTCCTCCTATTGTTTGGCTATGGGTCTCTGCATCTGTTTCCAGCAGTTGCTGGGTAAAGCCTCTCAAAAGACAGGTATGCTAGGCTCCTGTCTGCAAGTATAGCAAATTATCATTAATAGCATGGGTCTCAAGCTGGGCCGGTCATTGGTTGGCTATTCCCTCAATTTCTGCTCCATGTTTACCCCTGTACATCTTGTTGGTAGGAGAAATTGTGGGTCTATATTTTTGTGGCTGGCTTGGTGTCCCAGTCCCTCCAGTGGACATCTTTTCTGGTTACAGGACATGGCTGTTTCAGGCTCCATATGAGGCTACAGTTGTCCTCATAGATTCCTGGGAGTTCCCATAGGTTTCTAAATCATACCAGAGATACCCATGCCCACCAATTCCAGTTCTCTCTCCTTGTGTTCTTTCCCTTCGTCCTACCCCACGTGACCCCTTCTGCTCCCCTCCCCACCTGTCCTCCCCCGGGTTTCCTCTATCCACCCACCTCTCCCAGGTCTCCCTTGTCACTTGTCTTCTTTGGGTCTGTGGATTGTAGCGTGGTTATCCTGTCCTATATGGCTAACATCCCTTTATAAGTGAGGACATAGTATATTTTTCTTCTGGGTCTGGGTTACTTCACTCAGGATGATCTCATCTAGTTCCATCCACTTCTCTGCAAATTGCATGTCATTGTTTTAATAGCTGAGTAATATTTCATTGTGTAAATGTGCCACATTTTCTTTATCCATTCTGCAGTTGAAGATTATTTCCAGTTTCTGCCTATTGTGAACAAAGCTGCTATGAACATAGTTGAGCAAGTATCCTTGTGGTACGGTGGATCCAGTTCCCTCTTTAAAGGTTTTTATGACTCAGGATGTTTGTGCTGATCATTTTTTATATTCAAGTTCTGGAAGACTTGAATCTTTTTGCTTCTCAGCATGGGTCTGTGCTCATGAGGGTCTCCTTCTTTCAGTCTGTTTTCACAGGGCCACTGGGTGATTTTTAGTATATTTTCCTAGGTCTCCAGGCTGGCAGTCATTTTTCTAGATGCACTTAGCTTCTGTTGTACTGCTTTGCCCGTTCTGATGAGTTCAGGTGTTTGGAAACCTTTCTGCCCAAAATGTCTAAACCTGTTGTTCTCTCCATGCTGCTGTGGAAAGGTATTGGCTCGAATTTGGTCATGACTCTATCCAGGAAAACAAGTGCTCTACGCACGTTCTACTTTCTTATATGGCCTTGAGAAATGAAAAAGTTAAGCTGTTGTAGATGGTCTCTGTGTTTGTCTGTTACTGCTGCATGTAACACAGTCCCCTCCAAACTCGATGACATAAACAGCTTATCATTTAGCATGTATCTGAGTGTTGGCTGAGGTTGGCTGGCTTTAGAGCAGCCTGGCTGGAAGGATTTTCGGGGCTTCTTGTGTCATCTGGGAGGGGGCTCCTCTGTGCAGTTCCTCCTCTCACGTTTCCTATCCTCTGTGGAAGATCGGGCTCACAAGGGCAGGGTCTTCTCTTGGAAAAGCAGAGACTCAAAAAGATCAAGGAACTTGCTTGCTGGCACCCTTCCTGTCAAGCCAAGTTACATGGCCAAACTCAGAACCAGAGCAGGGAGCGTGCTGTGGCCACTGAGAGGTAACAAAGTCGCTTGGTCACCCCTTTTGGTGATGGAGTGGGTAGATAGGACCCTCCCATGGGATGGTGGGGGGTGACAATCGTCTTTAAATAATAAGCTCCTCCTCCCTCTCTGTGGCCTCTGAATGTAGGACTTCACTCAAAGTTTTACTTTTCAGTGCAGCTTCCGGCTGTAAGCATGATCCCACTGAAGCACCCTTTCTTCTTGCACGAGTGCTGTCTGGCTGCCTTTTAAACCTCATCTGCAATGGCCTTGCTCTGGTTGCCGCAACCACCTATGTTTCTGAGACACAGCACTGACTCAAAGGGTGCTGTCTCTCCCTGATTTTAAATTCCAGAAATCACTTTTTTGGAGAGTGTGTGTGTGTGTGTGTGTGTGTGTGTGTGTGTGTGTGTAATTTTATATATATTAGATATTGCATTCTGTTTTAGTATGGAAGGCTTGGGTACCTTAGAATTATTCTTAAATGTCAGGTGAAGACTATAAAGGACACACACCCACACATGCACACGCACACTCACATGCACACGAGAGAGAGAGAGAGAGAGAGAGAGAGAGAGAGAGAGAATTGGTTTCCTTGGCAACAGGCTGTCCAATCAACTTTTCTTTCCAACTTTAACTAAGTTCACACAATTTATCCTTTTCATTTCCAGAAAACTTAAATCACAGAGAATGATTTCAAATGAGGTTGTGGAGATCAAAATTGCAGTATCATCTCTAGTCTTTGTTCCCACCTCTGGTGAAAAAAATGGGGGGAAATGACAGAATAATTTTTCACACAAAGCCATCAACCTTTTCTCCTGTAAGAAAAAAATGATGGGCCATAAGATGCTTCCTGCTGTTTCTATGCGTCCTGTCCTGGGCTCCACCAGTGTGCTGTCGGATAGAAACGGCAGTGTTGAACTGGCATCTGTGTAAGCTCCCATCTCGCCCAAAGACTCTTCTTGATCCTTAACTTTGGCATAATGGTTTCACTGATTCAGAATGTCAAAGGACATGGTCCATGAACAACAAAGACCTACACACACACACACACACACACACACACACACACACACACACACACTCCTGCCCCAGGAAATAATTCTGTTTAAATCACATTGATTTTCAGTCTGCTTTTATGACTAGGAAATAGAAAGTATCATGGTCTTCTTCAAGCTTGAAAAGTCAAATAGGTTTGAGTCCTCATGGGACAAGTGAAATCCCACTCTATGGGTGCCAAACAGAGCCACATGAGGGCATAGCTGGTTTGTGGAGAGGGATGCGCGCAGCCAGGAGCCCTCAGCTGTTAATAAGATGACCATGATTGACTGTTAGAGTCCTTACCTACTTATCGTAGCTTGGTCAGAGTTTGGGATTCCTAATTGGACTAGACTCCGAAGCTCACTCCCCTTCCTGCTTCGGTTGTGGGAAGGACATTGCTGGTGAAGGATTCTGCGAGAGGAGCAGAGAGCAGTGTTTCTTATCAGTGCCAATGCCATCACTACCAACTGTCATTGCCCTCCAGAACAAGTGTTTTCTCCAAGTGCCTAATAATGTAGGTGGCTGGCTAGGTCTGTACAAGCTGCATCCTTCTTTGAATCAGTACAAACCAGGAAGCCCGGCATGCACACTGCTCGGCTTCTGCCTTGGGTACTCGGTCACTTCTGACTTGCCCTACGGTACCATTGGCCACATCAGATGAAGACAGCAGGGGCCTGAAAGCAAAGAATGATTACCCAGTCTTTTTCAGCCTGAGGATCAGCTCCAAGTTATATTATCATATTCCACCCCAGTGTCCTTAAGAATGATAACATCACCACTGATAATTAGGTATAAACAGGGTAGAAACGATGCCCCACCAATTTGCGACAGACTAAAACAAGGACCCTTTAGTGTGCGGTGACTATTACTTATAGATACAGATTGTCCTAAGTGTGGCTTGTTAGCAAAACCTCAAGGCCTCTATCAGAAGCCCCTTTCCCTCACCTCATCTGTCTTTCAGCCACTCACTCTGCAGCTCTGCTTTTATTTAGCCTCATTCTCAGCTCTTCTTGCCTCCACGTCACCTTAATTTTGATCTCTAGTGCAAGCATCGCTCCCCCTTGCTGGAACGTGAGGCTCATTCCCGGCACCTGGCCCCTGTGTCCCTCCCTGAAGCCAGCTTTGTTGCATAACCCCCTGTATTCCCATTAAAACATTAAGTAGTAAATAAGTAAACATAAATGCCACCCAGAATTCATAAAGCCCAAAGGGATGTGTGGATACACACTTACCTGCGTCTGCCTCACACCCTGGCCACGAAGGTTCTCCAGCTTCTGCTCAGGGGGATAATGCGAGATGCGTAAGGATCACTCTTCCATCCTGCTGTGTTTGTTAATGATCTTCAGGAAGACTCTCTCCTTCAATGCACTCCTTATTAAATGCTACATTATTTTTAAAGGATTTGATTGCATGGAAATACACTAACTTTAAAAATAAATTCTCCAGCTGGGTGTAGTGGTGCATGCCTTTAATCCCAGCACTCTGGGAGGCAGAGGCAGGTGGATCTCTGTGAGTTCAAGGCCAGCCTAGTCTACAAAGTGAGTCCAGGACAGCCAGGGCTTGATACACAGAGAAACCCTGTCTCAAAAAAAGCAAATAATAATAATAGTTTCTCAGTTGAGCAATGCTTTTGTTTTCACAACACTGTAGTGAATATTCTCAAATATGCATCATTATTCTCTTGCCTGAGTATGCCTGTAGGATAAATCCCTAGGAATGGAATTTTTAGGTCAGAGACTATCTACATTTTTATTTTGATATTACTAAATTGCTTTCTCTAGAGATTATATCAACTTATGCTTCCACAAGTAAAACACAAGAAAATCTGATTCTTCACATACTTACCACTAAAATAAGTGGTCAAAAGTTTATCAGCATTCAATCGCATATTGCTGTCACTTTAATCAAGATAAATTGCTATTTATCTTAAACAACTTTGAACATTGTTTTATGCATTAAAAATTCACTATATTTTGTTTTCTGGAGAATGGAGAATCTTTTGCCACTTTGTGATGAGTTAGTATTTTCTTAATTTATTCACAAAAGCTCTTTACATATTAAAGAAATTAGTCTTTTATATTTAACATATGTACAAAGTGTTGTTCCCAAGGTGATGATGTTGGAGGTTGTGGAATTCTTAGGAAGTGAGGCCTGCTGGGGATTCCTTAAGGTCACTCCAGGCACACCCTCACAGAGGACTGTGGGACTCTAGTCCTTTCCTTTTCTCGTTCTTCCTGGCCAAGAGGTAAACAGTTCGCTTTCCCATGTGCTTCCCCTCCTCCTGGTGGGTACCTCATTAGACACTGAAAAGCAATGAGTTATCTGATTGTAGACTGGAACTCTAAAACCAGGAGCAAGAGAAGCCTTTTCTCTTTGTAAGTTAATTGGCTCAGCTATTTTGTTGCCATGTCAGAAAGCTGCCTTATAGAAGGCACATTTTTTTTCTAGGAGGTTCTACTCCAAAACTCATCCTTTTCCAATTGATTTAAAGTGTCATGTTTTCATGCATCATCACTTAGGAATCTCTATACTATCAGTATTTCTTACTCCTCTGTTCTATTGTGATATCTGTCTACCTGGATGCCTTACTGGCTTCACTGATTTGAATGCTACATGTGAAACTCCTTGTATCTAGCAGCAGCTGGTGTTCCAATAGCACCTTTGCAATTATGAGAACCCAAAACAGCCGATGGGTCCTCATTCTGGAAAAGAACTATCACTGTGCCAAGCAAATATGCCTTCAACAAGGAGGGACTGGCATGCAGCTTCAGAGTTCACGCAGCAGAAAAGGGTGTAATATGGAGGATTAGTACCATGAGTTAATTAGTTAGCATGAGTGATCTGACTGCACCTTGTCAGGAGGCAGGCAGAAAGTGGGGAGCTTTGGAATGCATGTGGGAGAGAGTATGGTGTTTGTGGTGAAGCTGGTTAAGGTTGCTTTAAGCTCAGATTCCATGGTGCTCTTTGTTAGGAGTATTTGTGCTCCGAAAGTGACTGCAGTGTGGACTCCTGATGAAAGAACCCTTAACAACTAAGGTGAAGGCCAGGAGTAGCCGAGAGAGGTTAGCTCTATGCAGTCAAAGGACGACATCACCTGTGTAGGGGAGAGTTCCTGGCTCACAGCCATGGAACAAGAACACTGGAAGTTGAAGGGTGTAACGTGCTGGATTTGTGTTGTCATGGATGACGGTTTACACACACACACACACACACACACGCACAGAAGCACAAAGACACAGAGAGACAGACATGCACACAGACACACAGATGCCGCAAGACATCTGAATGCACTGCACTTGAAAATGTGGGGTGAGAGGGGAACTGTTCAAAGAAATGTAAGTCTTCATACAGCAGCTGAGCTCCTGGGGCCTCGCGACACAGCCTCACTGTTACACGGTCCAGAGCACTACCTAAGAGTACTGAATAGCGCTGAAAAGCAGACCAAGTGAGAGTGAGACCTGATGGCCTTGAGAACATGGTCACTGAGCATCATTTTATAAATTAAATTTTAAGATTCTCATGGGTCACAAACACTAGGCCTCTAAGTTCACAATGTTTAAGTCACTGGAATTTTTTAAACTGCTATTGCATATGTGCCGGCTAGTTTTCTATCAACTTGACACAAGCTAGAGTTATCTGAAAAGAGACCCTGAGAAAATGCCTCCATGAAACTGGCCTGTGGAGGATTGTCTTGACTAATGATTGGTGTGGGAGCCCACCCCACAGGGAGTGGTGTCACTCCTGGGCATTGGTCCTAGGGTGAATATGAAAACATGGCAAGCCAGCCAAGGGGAGCAAGCCAGGAAACGGCACTCCTGACGGCCTCTACATCATCAGCTCCTGTCTTCAGATTTCTGCCCTGCTCGAGTTCCTGCCTTGACTTCCCTCGGTGATGGACTCTGATATGAAGTGTCAGCTGAAATAAACCTTTTCCTCCCCAGGTTGCCTTTGGTCCTTGTGTTTCATCATAGCAGTAGAAATGCTAACTAAGACAGGATGTTAGGGAAACATTATTTTATGAAGTGCCTGTCCTGACAAAACAGGCTGATGTAGGAGACCCTTGAGACCTGGAGGAGAGTCTAAGCCAAGTGCATGGCCTGAGAAATAGACAATTATCTTCAGCTACATGTGCGTCAGGGACCAAAAAGAAATAGATGAACTTGTTTAGGGCCACACCCCCTTGAACATATCTGAACTGACTCTCCACTTACACCCCAGGGTCATAACCTCTTGTTAGCGGTGGTGGGGAATCACCCCAAACTTCCATTCTTCTTTACAGGGTAAATCAAATCACTTGTTTCCTGTTCTCCATCCACAGGTGTCTCTGAAGTTGGCTTAAATCTCTGGGTTTCTGACTCTTCTTTCACCACATTTATCTCCTGCTATTCATTATATCTCCATCTTTTTTCTGTAACAGAGCAGAGGTGATGGGTGCTACAGATGTTTTTATTATAAATATCTTGTTAGCACACAAAATAATGAATTTTATTATGACATTTTCATGTAGGTGTATCCTTGTACCTTGTACATGTTTGACTCACTATCCTCCTGCCTCTTTCCTCGTCTCAATATTCCCCTTCCTCCCTTCAAATGGTCCCACTTCTGCCTCTCTCTCTCTCTCTCTCTCATTCACACTCATATCTAGTTGCAGCATATATGTGATGTTTGTCTCCCCACACACCAATTGTTCCCCTTCTCCCTTTTTTGACCTTCTCCTCTTTTCTCTCTCTTCTCTCATCACAGCCCTCCCAATGTTTATACTTAAATCTAAATTCCATAAATGAGAGAAAGCTTGAAAATACTTGTCTTTCTGAATCTGGTTTATTTTGCTTACCATGAAGACAGTTAGCTTCACCGGTTTCATAATTTCATTATTTATGGCTGAGCAAACTCCAGCATGACTGTATGCATGTGTGTGTGTGTAACATTACATTTTATCTATTCACTCAGCTCTTGCTAGAGATCTATGTTGTTTCATGTAGCAATAATCACGGAACATACTGTGTATTTTGATGACTACTGTAACCCGGCTTTTGTGATTGATACTCAAAAGGAACAAAAGTGTATCAATTCATTCTGAGTGGAAACACTCAACAGAATATGGGGAGGGTGGTGAAACAAATCCCAGTTTTCACTCTTCCTAGCCACCACTTGTTAGCTTAATGGATTTAGGCCAATCATTCACTTTCCCTCTGTTTGCTTAGAGGGAAATGAGAGATTGGAACTGGATCAGTGACCTGGACACTGTTTAATTATGAACCTTAGTAAACAGAAGATTGACCCACTGTGATCAGGACTCAGGCATGTGCATGGGCACACGTGAGCTCTCACACTCACACTTAAGACACACGTGCAGGGAAACGGAAGTTTTGTAAAAGACTGCCTTATTTACTCCATAAAAACCACTGGGTTCTCGAAAAGTCAACATTTCATAAAAAAAGACGAAAATGCAAGCTGCTCACAAGTCAGTAATTTTATGACCACGGCGTCAATTTGCTTTCTAGTGCGGGGATCAACAGCAGGACCAAAAGCCACTTGGGGAACAAGGGGTTATTTCTGTTTACAGCTCCCAGGACGTCACAAGGGCGGTCAGAGCAGGAACATGGAGGCAGGCTGTAGAAAAATGCTGCTTACTGGCTTGCTCAACCTGCTTTCTAATTCTACCCAGGACCACTTGCCGAGTGTGGCTCTGGCCATAGTGGGCCGGGCCCTCCCACACTGATATTAATTAAGGACACGGTCCACAGACATACCTGCAGGCAATCTGATGCAGGCAATCCCTCAGTTAGGTTTTCCTCTTCCCAGATGACACTAGCTTCGGTCCAGCTGACAGGATCCAACCGGTACAATCACCCGTGCATCAAGGTCATCAATTCAAAAGGACCATATATCTGAAAGCCCTGTCCAGGCAGGAACTGTGCGACCCCTGCTGATGACGAGCAACTCTTCTCACGCTACACTAGGAAAAAGGTCTGAGGCTGCGTGTCCCTGGGGGTTTAAGATTCCGAGAAAGCTCAGACAAAGTCAGCAAGAGTCCACTGTGGACAGCTGCAGCAGATCCAAGTGGCAGCACTGGTCCTCAGGAGATGGGCTCACACACCTGGCTCTAGGCCCAGGGCCAGCACCTCCTGTCTGATGGCATCATTCTTCTTAGTGTTTAAATTCACACATTCAGCTATTATTGAAATTACTCTCCAACCCTAACCCAGCATCTTTTTAGCTAAGAAGCTCACAGAAAGGATTGACAATTTAGGACATCTAAGCTAGTTTGCATTAGGTTAAGGTATCTAAAAATTTGTGTGGCTTTCCTGCCTCAGAGTAGTGTGGCTAAAACCTCAAGGAAGTGGGGCAGCAAAGAGAGTGACCTAGAAACTGCCCCTTTCGGTGGAGTAGATTAGGGACAGAAAGCACACGAGGCCCTGGACAGAGAGATGGCTCCAGCTGACGGGTAGTGCTGCGTTTTACATGTGTCCAGTCTCTTGACATCACAGCATGATGCCGTGGTTTACAAATGTGCCTGGCTGCAGTCCTAGCTCTATTAGGACAGGCTACAGGTTGGACACACATGAAGGGCAAGATGTGGCAGTTCCGTGTTCTAGCAAGCACTGGCCACAATGGAATGAGCAGGCGAAGGCTGCCCCTCAGTGACCCGCCAAGCAGCCACCAATGAAGCCTGTCTTGGACATTAGGACTCACTTGAAAGGCCTCTGAGCCCCGAAAAGGAACATAAGATGGTCTCTGAGCCCAGAAAAGATTCACATATGCAGACTCAGTTCTGAGACTCAGGGCACAGTGTCAGCCCAAACTCAGAATCCGGCCTGAGTTCCTAGTGTCACCTGTGGAGAAAATGTCTGTCCTGTCTGCAATGCATCCAGACCAACGAAACTGTCTCCTATAAATTCCTGGGCTCATGTGGTTCCTGGTCCATAGTGGGGCCTGAAGGATGGAGCAGCTTGGAGGGATGGGTGGGGCACTACAGAGGCTAGGCAGTCCGCTGCAGATTTCTGCATTTGTCTTCCTGTTGTCTGCACCTAGATTTACAACGGAGAGGCACATACTGGGTTGAAGGTGGGAGGGAGGGAGCTCCTCCAGCGGTGACAATCAGAAGCAGCATCAATAACTCCTTTATCCCCACATGACAAGCTGCACAGATGTGTTCCCAAACAATAGACTGGCTCACATGAGAGTTTTGTAAAAAGCCCTGTCTCTAGCTAATCAGTTCAAATAAAAAGAATTCCACATTTAATTGAATTGTACCTGCAACAAATCCAAGTTGTTCAACCCAAAATGCATAATGGAGTTACATAACACTGTCATGAATCACTGTGACATTTGTCAAGGCAGTCTCTCTTCTGGAATAAGTCCTGATAACTCAGAGCTTTATGCAAATGTCTCCTGTCAAGAACCCCTGTGCAGAATCTCAGGAATCCCACATACCCAGTTCTGGTAGCTTTTAACCTTAACTGGTTGAGAAATTAAACAGTATTTCTATTCTGTCCAAAAGGACAGACAGACCATCTTTGCACTCATAATTTAAAAAAAAAATTGTAAATTCAAAGAAGCAAAAACCAGCCAGTCACATAGAACTTAAAGTTTCTTTCTGATCATCATTTTGTGAGCAAAGAATCTTTTTCCACTTCTCAAAAACTCTTGACTAATCCAGACATGACAGCATATAACTTGTAATGCTAGCCCTCAAGAGGTGGAGACAGGGAAATCATGAGTTCAAGGTCAAGCTAGGCCACAGATGTACAGACTCAGAGTCTGTACCTGAATCATCCCTAGGCTCTGCAGGACTTCATATGCCTTGTCTGAAAACACAAAAATAGCAAAACAGTAAAACCCTTAAAGACACAGGCAATGAAGGAGGAAGAGGAAACCCTTGAATTATTTAAAATAAATTTCAAAACTTTGTTGCTTACTGGCAGAAAAAGAACCATGGAATCTAAATGTCTAAAGCCAAATCAGCTCCAAACATTGTCCTAAGTGCTCAAACACACAAGGTCATATGCCATCCATTACATGCATGTGAAATTCTACTACATTCTGAATGATCAGAGTTCTTCATTAAAATGGACTGAGTTCTTTCTTCTCCAGGACCCTTAAATCTTACTAAGTTTGAGTTGTTTACCGTGCATTCCAATTATTCCTGATCAGTCTTATGTGTAACATTTCCACAGCTATGCGCACAAAGCAATTCCCTAGCAAGGCACCACCAAGTTTTATGATGCTTCCATGCCTAGGGCAGATAATAGAAACTTAACTACTAAAATAACTTCCTTGATTATTCCTTGCATCTCAAGGCCCCATTCCTAACAACATCTCCTCCATTTTGTCCTCCAGCTGCAAGAATTTTGCAAGCACAATACGAGGCCTTTCCGTTCTGTGTTTAGTTCTCTGTTAACGGGCCTCTCTATAAATGTTTGGCTGTCTGTCACATTCTCCAGACCCCACATTAACCACTAGGGAGGTTACTGCTAGCTGGTCATCCTATGTTTTGCTCTTTTTAAAGAGGAACCTAATAACTTTTGCTCAGAACCAGTGACTGGTGGGCAGTCTGTTGTGGCATGTAAGGTGGATGTGGGGACTGGGGTCTTTTGAACTGTAACATTGGTCAGCACCTCTAGGTGCCACTCAGTTGAAGGGAATTAGGCAGTTTGATGCTGGGTAGAAACTGTCTTTCCCAACAAGATGGCTGAGGAAAGGATCTCCTGCTACCCTGACCCCACCCCTGGCATTTTGTTTTGTTCATGCAGAGCCTGGTGCTTATGAACCACCAAAGAGGTAACTATGAGTGAATTTACTTTTCTTTAAAGGTTGCCTCTAAGTTTCCAAGTTCCTGCCTCGGCCTCACTGCCAGCCCACAGCTGTGTCCAGGAGTTAATATGGCCCTTGGATTCTTCCACCAACCAGCCAAAAAGATGTTCAGCTGCTTCCCTTAAGTCTTTGCATTCTCTGCTAGACTAGTGTCCCTCTGATCACCCGGGAAGAAAATACTCTCTAGTCTTTGTCCTTAGCCTGGAGCCCAACAGGATGCTTCATCTCCCTCCTCAGACTTCTGAATCCCACACTTCTCCAAACCCAAACCTGCTGATGACTGACAGGGCTTTAGGCCCAAGATGCCATAAGTAGAATTCACAGAACAATGGTTTTACCTGAGTTGGGAGAGGGTGAATTTTCACATACCCACAATCTATCAGGAAGGATGGCTGTTAGATTGATGGCCTCTGCTTCTCGGACAAAGCCTGATACTGAACTGGCACAAGGACCATTTAACTAAAGGACATTTCTTATGGTGATAAAATATACACAAGACAAAACTTACCATCTTGACCATTTCTCACTGTACAGCTCTGCTGAATGCGTCTGCAGAGCATCACAGCACCACCATCTGTACTCACTAGCGCTCGCAAACTGAACCGTCGTGCCCAGCAAACACTGACCCCTCTGCTCCCCCCTCCTGCCGCTGGCAACTACCATTTCACTCCCCATCTCCGTGACAGAATCACACACTACTTGTCTTGGTTCACTCAGGAAGATGTCCTCAGGGTTCATCTACCTTGTACCATGTGTCAGAATTTTCTTCCTCTTCAATGAAAAACAACGTACACCGATATATCCGCCATGTTTTGTTGTTCAGCTGTTAATGGACACTGGCTTGCTTCTGTCATCCAACTTCGGTGAGCAATGAAGCCATGATTGCGAGTGTGCAAATATATCCAAGACTCTGCTTTCAGTTCAATAATGACCACTGCCATGCAAATAGTTCAAGTTCCTGTTTTCAGTTCTTAGAGCATTCATTCTAAAGGGGGAATTACAGCATCAGATAGCAATTCTGCATTTTCTTCGGGGAGGGCTCTCCATGCTGTTTCCTATAGTGGCCCTGGAGGATATACCTTTGGAGGATATTTTGTAGCAGTGCGTAGCCTTCTCTTCCATCAAGCTCATGTGCTGATCATTGTTGTCAAACCTTAAGAATAAACTCCAGGTCAAATGTATGCTCTTCCTTGCAAAAAAAAAAAAAAAAAAAAAAAGCCCTAGAACCCAACTGGCCAGCATGAACCCTGCTTTTCTGATTGGAACATAGGATCCAGTGATTTCCCTCCAACTTTCCATTGTTTGTGAACCAGCTAGCACTTGAAAACAAAAACAAAAACAAAAATGAAGCTAGCCTTATCAACTAATGCTTATGCTGTGTCATCTTTTAGTTCACTTTAATAACCCCATCTGTCTCTACCCTAAGCTCCTCCTTCCCTTATCTCCTCTCTGTTAAAACCTATGTGTCTACTGTCCATTCTGCCTTCACCCCTTGAAGTTTCCTCTTTCCCAGGAGCCTCACCGGGGCCTTTGGGCATCTCCAGGGCTGGTACTGACATCTGGTTTCTTGTTCGGGTGCTCTGTACAACTTCTCTCCACAGAGCCAAAGCTTTCATCTCAGTCTCTCAAGGTCAGGTCTGGTTGCTTGCTAACGCAGCCTCTGAGCAACTCCACAGGCATCTGTTCCAGCGTTGAGACCATTTGCTGGAAAAGGCAAGCTGGATTCCCCTTTGTACTCCAAAGTCCCCGCAAAAACATAGCCATTGAGAGAAAGTGACTAGCCCACATGTGCTCAAATGCAGTGGGTCCCATGGAGAAGCATGTACCCAGGCTCCTAAGCTTTGGAAGGAGCATGGAGATTTGGGCTAGGATAGAATGGAGAAGAGCAGGCAATAATGGTATTCTGGGGAAATGTGATATTGGACATCCACAGTGAACATTCTATTAGCTTTGGTGAGAAAACAGTGATTTGAATAATCAGAAATAGGAAAGAAAACAGAAGGAACTTTTTACATAAGAAATGTTCTGTAGGAAAAACAGCAGAATTGAACAAGATTGGCCTGTAGGAGTGAAGGAAAATCAACACTGATGTTGGCTTTGAGTTCTGTGGCAGTGAATACTGACTGTTGCTGGGCAAAGGCGGGGGGGTGTTCAGAAATGGGCTAACTGAGGTGGGGAGACTTAACACATCCTAAATGCAGGTGACATCAGCCTGTGGCTTGGGATCCTGGAGTAAATTATAAACAAAAGGCCAGCGGAGCACCAGCATCTATCACTGTTTGCTTCCCGACTATGAGGCAGCCACGAGAGCATCTACCTCAGCTTCTACCTCCATCACTTTCCTGCTAGGATGGCCCGCAGCCTCAAACTGTGAGCTAGGACAAACCTTCTTTCCTTAAGTCATTTTCTGTCAGGTATTTTGTCCCACCCACAAGGAAAGTAACTAATGCCTGTTCTGAAGATAAAATGGCAACATCACAATAGTGAAGAGATTGCACATGGCAAAGGAGAAAAGGATTTCATGCTTGCCATAATCAGCTGGAATGTGCCTTAGTCTAGCCAGGTTGCCATAACAAAATACCACACACTGGGTAACTTATAAACAACAGAAATTTATTCTCACAGTTCTGGGGTCTGGGAAGCTCAATATCAAGGCACCAGTGGGTTGAGAGTTTGGTGGGCGTTAGTTTCCTGGTTCTTGGGTGTCCTCACACGATGGAAGAGTTGCAATTTGGGGCTCCTTTTATAAGGGCACTAGTTCATTTAAAAGCTCTGCCCTTATGATGTATTACCCCCAGAGGGCCCACCTCTGAATATAATTACCTTCGGGCTTAGAATTCCAACATACACATTTGAGGGTGCAAACATTCAGATAGTTAACAAGAGCTGTTAATGACAGTGGGTCCAAAAAACTTAGGAATGGAAGCCACTAAGGATCACATTTTTCAAGAAGAAGAGCGATAGGAATAGTGGGAGTTCCAGGGTGTGTCTAGACTCTGGAATCTTCTGTCTCTTATCCCTTGATAGTCTAATGGGCTTATTTCTCAAAGTGTGTCCTTTGGACCACTTCCACCAACAATAATGGCAGCTACATGGAAAATAAAAGGGAAGGGCCTCTCTTTAGTCAAATGGTGGAAACAGGGTCCAAGGAACACAGACCTCATTACTAGTCTATCTCCATGAGCTCCATGGAGTAACACGCTTGGAAACTCTCCAAGCACGAACTCAAGCTATAGTGTTTATTTGAATACAGGACTCTTTTGTTTTCTATAATACCATTTGGGAGTTGAATATGAAAAACAGGCTTTGAGAGGAAACATAGACCTAATAAATAGTAAAATTCCACATAAGACAACAACCATTAGCCTGATATAGTGGCTTGTTCCTGTAATCCTAGGCAGGTGAAGACGGATCAAGAGTTCATGGTTATCCGCTGCTACGCAGAGAACTGGAGATCAGCCTGAGCTTTATGAGTCCCTGTGTCAAAACCACAACACACACACACACACACACACACACACCAAACAAACAACCACAGAAAAACACTGACAAGGGTAAAGCCCTCACCATGGTGCATTATTATGACAACCAGAGAGTACTAATCATCTCTATGTCAAATTGACCTGTGTGGGAGGGCCTTTCTGTTTGTGCTATGATAGAGAAGTTGAGAACTCTCTACTGTGTGCTCTGCCTGTGTGTTTGCTTCCTTTGACCTTTGCCTCTGTCCTTCCCTTCCCACCCTCTAGTAGCCAGCCATCCCACAGTATTTAACCTGCATGTTTGCATGGCTTTACAGACTGAGTATCGCCATTTCCTGGATAGTGTCTATAGCGTCTGTAACACCATTCTGGCCCTAAGGTTTTTGTCTGTTTTTATGTCCCATTGTGTTGCTGTGTTCTCATCAGACTTGTTGCATTTCCCTGCTGCCTAACACCTGAGTCTCTCACCTGTCCCTCGTTCCAGGGCTTCCAGAAAACCGTCTTCTGAATATCCTTTTACGAGGCCCTTTATGAACCTGTGAGATAACACTATGGGCCACCTCCTTTACTTTTATGACTCTAAGAAATACTTATCATTGTTCCCAGGGACCATTTATATATCAAATGTTGTAATTTAAGAGCAAGATATAGCCTTCCAGGACAGCCTCTCGTGTAACCACGCAACAATACTTAAATTTTGCTGGGCCGATTGTATGACTGAGAAACATGAACGACTTGAAGATGAAAAGGGTATATAGGTAGTAAGCAGCGTGCACCGGGCTGTATGGTGCATTAGTTTGCTCTCCCACTGTTGTGACAGAATGCCAGGTGAGGGAACCTAGCTCATGGTTTCAGAGACATGGTGGTCTGAATGAGAAACGTCTCCCCAGAGGCTTGCGTATTTAGACACTTGGTTGGTGGCTCTGTTTTGGGAGGTTATAAAACTTTTAAGACACAGAACCTGGCTGGGGCAGGTATGTCACTGGGGGCGGGCTTTGAGAATTGGGAGCCTCACCCCACTTGTCGTTCACTCTCTTTTTCCTGTTAGCAGTTGAGATACAAGCTCTCAGCTTCGTGGTGCTGCCGCCAGCCCTCCCACACTGTTAGACTCTCCCTCTGGAACCACACATAAAGCAAAACGAACTCTTTCTTCTAACAGTTGTTTTAGGCCTGGTACTTTATCACAGCAATAGGAAAGTTACTAATGCAAGAGGTTTCAGTCTGTCATGGCCAACTCTGCGCTGAAGCAGCCATGGTGGCAGGAGGAGGCCATTTAGCTTACGGTGGCCAAGAAAGAGTGAAGACAAGAAGGTCCCAGGGCAAGATATGCCTTCAAAGACGTAATTCAACAGCCTGACAGTCCTTCAGCAAGGCTCCCCCTTCTGCAGTTTCCACACCTCTCACCAGCCTGCTCAAACTCTGAATTTATAAATAGATGAACCCATCATGAAGGCATAACCTTCATGGCCCAATAGCAACTCCCTGACAGACACCCCAAGGTGTGTCTTGTTAATCTCCTAGGCATTTCTCAATGCAGTCAAATTAATGATCAGGCTTACCCACTATAAAATTATCCCATGATATTTGCAGAAAAACAGGTATATCTAGAATTCATTACAGTAAGTGAACCAGCCAGACTCAGCAGGACAATTAAAGCACACTTTCTCTCTGGTAGAGCCTGGACTTTAAAGCACATAAGTATGTGTGTGTGTGTGTGTGTGTGTGTGTGTGTGTGTGTGTGTGTGTGT